>NC_084833.1:67922357-68225387 GCF_033115175.1 Lepus europaeus
AGGTTCCCGTTGAGGTCGTAGCTGTAGCGCCAGAGCGGTTTGTCATTGATGGAGACGGTCTGCAGCTGGCCATCGGCGTCGTACTCGTAGGAGTAGCGGGTGGTGTTGGCGTAGGGTCCCACCTTCAGCTCCTTCTTCACCACCCGCCCCATATTGTCATACTGCACGGTCATCCAGTACATGAGTGAGCGGAAGATCTCGTACTGCACCTCCTTCATCCTGCCGTAGGCGTCGAAGTGTTTGGTGTGGGTCATGACCGCCGTGGTGATGATCTGGTTGATGTCGTAGTAGATGACCCCGAACTTCCCAAACTGCTCGGTCTTGCCCGACACATCATCGTAGCGGTACAGGTCGATGGGCAGTGGGGTCTCGTTGATCACAGCCTGCATGCTGGTCACCCGGAAGCTGTTGTCGTAGTTGTAGTCGAAGCGGGCGTTGACCATGCCCTCCTCGGTGAAGCGGAAGATCTGCCGGTCGATGAGGGGCCCGATCTGACGGTAGCGGATCGTGCAGGTGAAGCCCTCGTTCTGCAGGTTGATGGTTTTCAGCATGCCCGCCGTCTCGTCGTAGGTGAAGCTCACCTTGGTGGTGTCGTACAGCGTCTCGGCCAGCTTTGACAGCTTCCCGTACTTGTAGATCACCCTGCGGCCTGTGCCCAGGTAGAAGGTGTGTAGGAGGTGGCCGTCCTCGGAGAAGTCCTGGATGACCGAAGCGTTGCCCTCGGGGGGCTGGTAGATGTTCCTGTAGTAGCCCACCGAGCGGATGGTCTCCAGCGCCTGCCGGGCCACGTTGGGCATCGTCACAGAAGACAGGCGGTCGTTCTTGTCGAACTCGAAGATGTACTGCCTCTGGCTGTGCAACAGCAGCACCATGGACTGCAGGGTGGGGGAAAGCCAGAGGTGAGGGAGGCCAGAGAGGGGGGCGGTTCTGTGGGTCTCAGGCTCAAGGGAACAAAAGTGCAAGGACAACAGTGGTCCTCCTGAGCCAGGCCCCAACCACGCTTCCCAACCAGCATGCCACACGATGCCGCAAGCAGGTGACAAATGGGCAGGTGGGGTGGGGTCTGCTCCCACTCCTCGGCCTGGCAGGGCCCGCGGCCCCAGAACACTGAGGACCTCTGTGCTGGGCCTCCTTGTGTGTCTGCCCCTGTGTGTGGTATGCACCTGCCACTTGTGTGTGAGTGGGGGGTGTGGCCTGGAGTGTTTGCAACAGTGTCCCTATGGGCCTTGCTCTGGACCGTTTAAATTAAATCAATCTTCCTATTCCGGTGGGAAGGAGTTCCCTAAAACACAGCAAAGACAGAAGACAATGAACAGCTTCTGTTGACTCCCTGGACCTACAGCATCAGGACCTTATCTGAGAAGAAAGCTGTTTATGGCTTTGCACAGTCATTTACACGTTAATAGGCCACAGGCCCGCCCTGGGCTGTGATGGGGATGGGAAAAGCTGGTTTATAACAATGAACTCCTTGTGTGGCCCTGGGAAAGCCCCTCCCCACCCTGGGGTTGGATTTTCACAGAGCTGGATGGCCTCCAGGGTCTCTCTCAGCATCACATTGCTCTCTGAGAGACTCACTCAGCACAGGAGAGAGGAGAGCCTGGGCCCTGGGGCAGATTCCCTGGGAGCAAGCAACAAAGCAGAGATCTGGGTACCGGAACTGGGGCATGGAGTGTGGATTCTTTCTTGGGGGACAAAGTCAGCAGATAACAGGCCTGGAGGCATCGAGGATCAAAGCTACCATTTTCACTTATTTGGGGCCAACTTGTGACTTGAGGTCTTCCCTGATCCCCAGCCTCTGGGATGAACTGAATCCTGCCCTGAAGCAGAAGGGAGAAGGGATGCACTAAGACTGTGCCCAGCACTCAAGGCCCAAGGTTAAGACCTCCCCAATACGTACCGATCCCCAGGCTTCTGTCTGGTTCTCTGTGATGGGTCACACCATGTGCCCTAGCCCTGGAAGCAGGCCCAGCCCTCTTGCTCTCTAAGTCTGGTAGTATTTAGGCCTGAGCCCAGCTCCACCACTATAGGCAGGACTTTCCCATTCTCCTGCCCCAGGACTAGCCCTAGAAGGACTGCTATTTTCCAAACCATCACCAGGCCCCATGAGACACTCCCTAGGAGCCTTTGGCTGTGGGTGGCAGGTTTTCCTGAACGCTTCCTTTTGGGGACCACATGGGTCAGATCTATTCCATGGAGGTGACCAGGCTAGGCCTGGCCATGGGTTGAGTCACAGTGTATGGCAAGGCCAGGGCCAGGGGGAGGTAGACACTTGCCTTCTCTAAGTACGTGTAGCTCCATGTCTTTCCATCAGCGAAGATCCTGGACGTGATGCGACCCGCCTGGTCGTATTCCATTCTCTCAGACATGATGCCCCTCTGGACGCCAGCAATGTGGCCCCCAGGGGAGTATGTGACATTGACACCATTCAACCGGCTGCTCGGCGACCAGAGGCTGGGCCGGCCTGCCTGGTCATACAGGATCCGCAGGGTGAACTTGCGGTGGTCGTCATAGATCTTCTCTGTGCGTGTGACACGGTCGAAATCCAGGGACAGGAGGTTTCGGTTGTGAACCTGCGGAGGAGCAAGGGAGGAAAGACACAATTAATCTGCACGTTGAGAACTTTGGTCTGATGACCACCCTGGCTCTCGGCTGGGCCCAGAATCTCTTGGGCAGAGGAGGCAGCACAGACGTGGGCATCAACAGACACGGGTTCAAGTCCTGGCTCTGTCACTTGTCAGCTCTGGAAAGTTCCCTCATCTATAAAATCGTGATAGTAATGCCAATTGCATAGGGCTGTTGGGAGGATACACACAATGCAGATGTGGTGGGAGCAAACTGTCCATGTGACCCTCAAGAGATGCTTCCCATGGAGACATAAAGAAGGCAGATGAAGGCTCAGCCGTTCCAGGCCTGACCCATCCATCCTGGGACAGACGCTGCTCGAGTTTGACACTAAGGAGACCAAACCCAGGGACATGAAGGCATTTGCTCTGGGTCTCATGGCTGCTGCGTGACTGAGGCTGGCTTTGGAGCTCACCATGGCAACGGGCAAACACCCAGTGGTCCTCAGGCCCAGCCATGCCCTTCTGGGGGGTCTGGACTTTCCAAGCCCTGGGAAGGCTCTCCTGCCCTTGCCACCACCCCCAGGGCTTCTCCATCGCCTCCGTCTCCTCCTGGGACATCGTCCTCCTGGAGGTCCTGGGAGGCAGAGGTGCCTGGGTTTGGGGTGGCTGCTCTGTGGGCTGACTGCTAGCTTCGGGACACTTTGCTCCTGCCTCCAGGATGTGCAGCGCCGTGGAGCCTCCACGTGGGCTGCTAGCTCAAGACACAACTCCGTTTCCTTTCACTCAGAAATAAGGCTTCCACGGGGCAGCCGTAAGTCGGGGCAGTCAGATTTCAATAAAGAAATACAACTCAGGGGCCTGTTTTTGTGGTTGGCTCTGCCCCTTCTGCCTCACAAACATTGCCAGCTACTCTGAAGCAGAAACGCAGGTCCTACAACAGCCAGCGCTGGGCCAGGCTGAAGCCAGGAGCCAGGAGCTTCTTCTTGGTCTCCCATGTGGGTGGCAGGGGTCCAGGCACTTGGGCCATCTTCCACTGCTTTCCCAGGTGCATTAGCAGGAAGCTGGACCAGAAGTGGAGCAGCCAGGACTTGAACTGGCGTCCATATGGGATGCCAGCGCTGCAGGTGGCAGCTGTGCCACAATGTCGGCTCCACTGTAAGATTTATTTTGTTTATTTGAAAGGCAGAGTTAGAGAGAGAGAGAGAGAGAGAAATCTTCCTTTTGGTGGTTCACTCCCCAGATGGCCACAATGGCTGGGGCTGGGCCAGGCCAAAGCCAGGAGCCAGGAACTTCTGGGTCTCCTACGTGGGTGGCAGGGGTCCAAGCACTTGGGCCATCCTCCACTGCTTTTCCCAGGTACATTAGCAAGGAGCTGGATTGGAAGTGGAACAGCTGGGACTTGAAACAGTGCCCATATGGGATGCTGGCACCATAGGTGGCAGCTTTACCAGCTACGGCACAACAACAGCCCCCACTGTGTAAATCTGACAAGTCATAAAGAAGACCCAAGAGGAAAGCAGAGAATTTGTTCCCATGAAGCAGAAGGGCACGTGAGGCCAGATGCAATGAAAGACCCCTGGGGGCCTGTCTGGTTGGAAATGAAAAGGGTGCCAGCCTCAGTAGGAAGGCCAGGATTCCAGCCCCCCTCCCTCCCCATGAGCAGCTGTTCTGCGAGATTGTGGGCAGTGCCTGCCCTCCCCTGCATCTCAGTTTCTCCCTGTGTGAAGCGACGGGCTTGGAAAGGCTGGAGAAACTTGAATGCACCACCTAGCAGAGAACGGGGCATGCAGAAGGCGCCACATAAATGACTATAATCATGTCCTGGAAGTGAGAGCCAATGGTCAAGCCCCTTCTCAGAGGGAGGGAGCTGTGTGTCTCCTCCTCCTCCCCCCGTACAAACTCTCAGGCCTTGAGGACATGGATTGCTGACAATGGTGATGAGATGATGAGGTTAGCGCTGACTGGTCTGTGCAGAGAAGCCTGGGGTCATCAAACACAATTGCAGAAGCACAGACAGGGTGGCAGACGATTCCAGGGACAAATCAGAGGTGGCGCAGGCTGAAGCTGTGTTCTTTGCAGAGCAGGCAAGGGGAGAGCCAGGGGCTGCACCAGCAAAAGTGCCAGGGGGCCCCCAAAGCCTCCCACCCTCCCCGGGTGGTGCCACTGCCCCTCACCCCCTGGAGGACCCCAAGTTAAGGAGAGCTGCACCTCCGTGGCAAAATTAATAAAATTGAATTAAGCAGTTCACTGGGGAATCGCCTAATGCTTCCTGTGTTCGGCCGTGGTGGCAATGAGATTATTTTACATCTTTCTTTATTAAAAAAGTTCCCAGCTGTATAAAAAATGAGCTCCATTAGGGAGAGGCACGCTCGGCTCTCGTTCTAATTCCACATGCTGCCACCGTGGGTGGTCATCTATCTTGGGAGGCCGTGGAGATGTGGCCACCCGTCTAGCACACCATCGGTCTTGGGCTGGGCAAGGGACTGAAGAAACCCTGCGGAACTTGGAGTCTGCCTCACGCTGCAGAGAGGAAATCCTACTCGAACTCACGGGTGTCGTTGGTGGAGCACCAGCAGCTGGCAGTGGCACCGGGCCAGGCACTCTGAACGTCTTAGGTGGTTTCTGCAGAGGAGCCTTGGGCTCAGAGACAGAGCTCAGGGTTACACACACGGCACAGCAGGAATGCAAGCCAGGCCAAAGTCCCTGGTCAGCACCCTGCCTCACGGGTGCTGAGAATCTAGACAGGGTGCTCAGCGACGCCACGGGTGGTGGCAGGCCACGGATGGGGCAGGCCACAGATGGGGGTGGGCCACAGAGCACAGAGATGGCCAAGCCCTCTAGGGAGCTCGTGGGAGGCTGTTTTCTCCACTGCTAGAGTCCTTGGCACCACTCCTGGCTATTCTGGAAGCAGAGCCAGCCTGGCTTTCTGGGTCCTGGTGGTGTGGAAGCGGATAAGTCGCTTCACATTTCTAGGTCTGCTGTGGCTCTATTTTCTCGTCTCCACCACTGTTTAGCTGTGTGACTCTGGAAAAACTCCTACCCTCTCTGGACTGTGGTTGCCTTGTGCACAAAACAGGGGCTCAGGTGAACTTTCTCTCCTGAAGGGGGAAGGAACTCAGGGTCGTGGGGCTGGGTTGCTACGAGATGCTCCTGCGCCTGTGAGAACGTAGTGCTGCACCTCAGTGAGGGCCCGCTGGGCACCTGGCGTCTGTAAGGCGCACACCGCAAGTCAGCCCGAGTCATGGCTTTCATTCTGCCTACCACCTGCCCTTCTGAAGCTAGAGGGAAAGGAAGCTGGGCGCTGGGCTGGCGCTGTGGCACAGCTGGTTAAGCCAGCACCCATGATGCTGGCTGGCATCCCCTATAGCACCAGTTCGAGTCCCGAGGCTCCACTTCTGAGCCGGTTCCCTGCTAATGCATCTGGGAAAGCAGCAGCAGATGGCCCAAGTGCTTGGGCTCCTGCAGCCATGTGGGAGACCTGGATGGAGATCCAGGCTCCTGGCTTTGGCTTGGCCCAGCCCTGGCCATTGTGGCCATTTGGGAAGTGAACCAGCAGATGGGAGATCTCAATCTCTCGCTCTGTAACTTCACTTTCAAAAAACAAGAACAACAACAACAAAATCTTAAAAAAATAAAAAAGCCAGCAAGGAAACCGGAGCAGAGGCCACTGTTCACAGGAACATGAGAAATGAGGCAGGGCGGCCCCTGCTTCAGGATCTGACATCTTGACAAGTGCTCTGAAATGCCAGGCCGCAGGGCCAGGCTCAGGCAGTGCGAGCCCAGGGAGGCCCTGGCACTCCACTAGCAGCCGAGGCTGTGCCGGGGAAGGGCGAGACCGTGGCTCAGGGCAGCCCAGCCACGGGGGCAACAATCACAGCTGTAGCAATGACAGGAGCAGCTAGCACCGAGTGCTGACGCACCAGGCTCCCAGTGTGAGACACTGTATGTGGTGCCTCTCATCCTGGTGCCAGCTGGTGAAATCAGTCTCATTGGCCTGGACTTGCCCGAGTTCACTCAGGGATGAAGAGGAGTGGGAAACAGCCCAGACTGGGCTAACACCATGGCCAGCGATCTTTCTAGAAGTTGAAACTGAAAAGGTACCCCCGAACTCTTACTCCCCGGCTTCTGGTGTTCAGGTGTCCCCCTTTTCAGAGGCGGGAACTGAGGTCCCAGGGAGAGTCTCAGAAGCAGAGTTCTCCAGGCCTGTCCCCGCAATCCCCCATGTCCCCCCCCCCCCCCCCCCCCCGGATGCAACCGCCTCCAGAGGCCTCGCTCACCCGCAGCCGGCGCCCGAAGACGGTGACCTGGCCCCGAGCCTGCTCCTTGCGCTGCCGCCACTCCACCAGGTTGAGGCCATTGTCGATGGGCAGGGTGACGTTCCTCTTGCCCACGGTAGGGTTCACGGTGCCCGCCAGCAGGTGCGGCTCGGTCTGCAGGGCCACCTCCATGCCATTGGCCAGCAGCAGCCGCAGGGAGCCATCGGCCCCGATGTAGTAGCTGTTGCGGACTTGGTCTGAGGGACAGGAGACACAAAGACTGCTCAGGAGGCATTGGGGTGGGGGCAGTGGTGTGCATTTGAAATCTTGTCCTTTCTAACTACAGAAGCAAGATGCTACCACTGAAGAAGACCAGGGACGTACAAGAGTACTTCATGAAGTTTGTAGAAAAAGAATTACAGGATAAGTGGATTTTGAAGCATCAATTGAAACCCATGTGTTTTTTTTTTTTTTTTTTCGTAAGATACATTTTCCATGAACTTCTGGAAGATCTCTGGTATATGGAGATCTATAACCTCAGTACCCCTCAAAAGCTTCCTGGAGGTGTTTTATTGGCTTACGGATTTTAGGAGATTTCCCAAAGCATTTATAGCTTAATGTAGTGGCTAATGGAGTATCCCACTGGTCAATGTATTATACTGTCATTAAATATTTTCCATAAAAATGTACTTTCATGACTGAATAGTATTCTATTGTATAGACATACTCTATTAAACCAAGCCTTAAATAGATATCTAGTTTATTTGTAGTTTTACACAATCACAATCCACATTACAAGTAAATGCATTTTAAACATTACACTAGGGCAAGAATCAGACAGAAGGGCCCCTTGTTTTCTGAGTCCATTTATAGGATGTGTCCAGAATAGGCCACTCCACAGGGACACAAAGCAGGTTGGTGGCTGCCAGGCCCAAGGGTGGATGAGGAGGGAGGGCGAACGGGGTGTGGGATTTCTTTCTGGGTCATAGAAAGGGTCCAGAATTAGAAAGTGGTGCTGGTTACACAACTTTGTAAATATACTAAAAGTCACTGAGCTTTATAGTATGTGAATGATAGCTAAATTACAGTGTTTTTTCAAGGATAAGTTGATGTCTTCATTTTGTATTATTTAACCAAATTAGGCCTCTGAAAGTGGGATTATTGGAGTCAAGGGTTGAATGTTTTTAAGGCTCTTGATATACCCTAGGGTAATGACGTAAAAACGTGTAACAAGATGAAAAACAGCTCCAGTGTTTAAGTCACTGACAGAATGTCCTCCCCACTGTGTCTGTTTATTATATATATATACACACACACACACTGAAAATACATATAAACTGCATATATTTTATATGCTTGTCCTGTACATATGATGATTTAAAGACACATCTGATTTGAACATTTAAATATGATGAAAACATTTTCATTTGGATCTTAGCCAGAAGAGTCTGGGGACATGGAGTTCTCGTCTGGAGGTAGGAACCAGGCCTCGGAGTCTGGCTGAGCTCTCTGCCGTCACCCTTCATCGCTGCACCCTCTGTCCCCACTACCCCTCGCCTGGGAAAATGCTCACTCAAGTCCTTCCTTCAAGGCTTTGTGCAAACCTCACCCCTTTCCAGAAGCTTCCCTGCTCGTCTGGCTGGAAGACACGCTACTGTCTCCTATGTGCTCCTTAGCCACGACATGGGCCTCGTCAGGGGCCTTGCACTGGAGAAGCGTTACCCAACAAATCTCAAATACCCAAGTGCTGCCTGGGAGAGGCACTACTGCCCAGGCATCAAAAACATGGCCTCTGGAGCCATGCTATGCAGGTTCAAATTCCAGCTCTCAGACCGTGGCCATGTTTTAAACCCAACCTGGCCCTGTTGCTTGGCCTGTGCACTGAGGATCATACCTGTGCCCTTGCACAATGACTTCCTATAGGGGTGCCAGTGTCTTCAGTGAGTAACAGGTAGGAAGAGCTAAGAGCTGTACCCGGCTTCCAGGAAGCCCTAAGTGAGGCAGCCAGCACTAGCTTGATGCACCTGGCACTGTGTCACTCGCTGTCATGCGTAGCTCTTGTCTCTCCTATCTCTACCACCCTATTTCACACACCGGCCACGGTGAGCTTTTCTAGTACTGATCATGGTCCTTTAACAAATAAAAGGCTCATACTGCTTTTAGGTAAGCAGTTACAAGAGTGAGTCTGAGAGCCTATTTGGAGCCAAAGAGCCTTTTAGCTGTGACTTGCGACAGGCTACTGAATCCGCATTGCCTTTACATGGAAAACAGAGGTAGGAGAGACACCGGCCTCGTAGGCTTGCTGTGAGAATTAAATAAGGCTGTGAATGGACGATGCTTAAAAAAACAGACTTTGTAGTAGTAAGTGCCCCAAAATGTTAGCGATTATTGTTGTTTTGAGTGTATGTGCTCAGTGAATATTTGCTGGATTGAACGAGATATGTTCCAGGCTATGCAAAGCAGTGAGGTTGTAGCTTTCCCAGGGAAAGCCTTACCCAATCTTCCCTGCTAGAATGGCACCAACCGGGCTCTTCTCCCTCTCATTCCCTCCCCTCTGCCTCCCTCCCTCTCCCCTTCACACACACGCACACACACACACACACCCTTCTAAAATCTGTCTCAACCTTGCCATGCATTTTTCCCCAATCTCCCTTTTACTTGCTTTGAAGAGTAGAAGAGCCTGTGTCGATTTCTCTCTCCAAGCCGCTGCTTGCTGAATCCACATGCGTCCATTACTGGCGACCGCGGATGCAGCAGCATCTGCAGAGCCCCGTGGCCAACGGCGCCCATCTAATGCGGGCTGTGACTTCCCATGGCCGCGGCTCATTAGTAGCCACTCCTTATCACTTCCCGTAGTTCAGACATAAGATGAAGCCGAAGAGCTTTTTACAGAGACTCTGCAGAGGTGGCCACGGAGCTCAGCATCCAGGCCAGGTGCACGAGAGAGAAAGGGGTCTTGCAGAGGTGCCAAGGAGGAAGAGTCAGGTACTGTGTTTGCTGGCTCCAAGATGGGCTTTTACTTTTCACTTCTTAGTGATCGTGAAACTGGATGGTGCCTTACAATCTACTCTGTTTTTTTCCACCTCCACCTGAAAAGCTGTTATTAAACTGCCGGCACATTTTAAAGCTGAGGAATGTGGCACTTGGGGATTAACAAGAAAAAAAAAGCTGTCCAAATGTAAGTCCGCCTGCACCAACCTTTGAGAGAAAGACCGGCAGCCAGTTTGGCAGGATGGAGTGGATGGGTGAGATGTTTTTGAACTCCAGGGAAGAAAAGAGGCCCCAAGGACAAGATACGAGGGATATTAGTGACTCTGCCGGGCAGGACCCTGGCAGGCTGGGAAGTGGCTCCTGTGTTTGACCAAGACCCTGCATGCATTCCTGGAGTGCGTCCCAGCCCACTCCTGCAGGTGCACGGTGGGGAAGGAATCCAGGACTTGGTTCCACTTTCTCCGTGAACCCCTATCATTCTTTGAGTTCTCTGAAAGACTACAAAAGAGTATCCAAGGGGTGGTGGGTAAGAGTGTACCTTGTTTCCTCATGGCAAATCAAACTGCTTGCTAGTTAATTGATTACTTAATCAATCTGACAGCTACTTACTGAGCAGTGCCACCGGCCTGACACATGCTGGGCACTTTACCTGTGTGGCCCAACGGATTGTCTGAGTAGCCCAAGGAGGCAGCTATTACGAGGGATCTTCAAAAAGTTTATGCAAAATTAGCTAATGATAAAATTATGCACGGATTTCAATATTTTTCATGGCAGGGTGCACGTTTATTTTTTAATCCTATTTTTTGGTGAACTTTTAAGTTTCCTCATGGTTGTTACACTGTACTGTTTAGGGAATGATGACAAGAAAAATGTCTGCGTGTACTCCGTACAGGCACACGTCTTTTGCATGTGGTCTATCTGTGGCTGCTGGAATGTGTGCAAATCGTGGGGCCGACTTTTTGAAGTTCCCACATCCGATTAAGCCCCATTTTCCAGATGCAGAAACTGAGGATCCAAGAAGAGGAGTGATTCCACGCAACACACACTGGGAGGGACCGGCACAGGGACCCCGGGTCTACCCTGAATGCCTGCTCTTTGTACCAGCCCCACTGTTTCACACAGCTTCAGCCTGTTTGCTTTCCCCAGAGAAGAATACCGAGGGCCACAGTGGGCGCTATGGTAGCAGAGTCAGAGCTAGAACTGGGGCGGCTGGCTCCCAGCCCAACGTCCTGTGCCTGCTCTGGGCCAAAGCTTTTGGGAGTGCAAGGAGCCACCTGGCGGATGGGAAGACTCCGGCTGCAGGGATGGCTTTGTTCTCGCTTGCTGAGTCCACCACGGCTATAAACCCTGCTCTGCCTCCTGCGCCCCATAAGAACAACGCAGGCAGACCCGTCACAGCAAGATGTCACCACCGTGATTCGCCCAACGCTAAAAGACACCGGGATGCGTTGATGGAAGTGGAGGGTGTCTCTTTTCTGTGGATTCTGAGCAGGGGCACACACCTCTCCTGGGCTTCAGGAAGCACCTGCCCCTGACCAAGTCCTTTTCTTAATTCAGGTGTAATCACTTCTGCCCTTCGTCCTCACCGCCCCAGCCTGAGCACAAGCCTTTTGCTCCGAGAGCTGGCAGAATGTCCAAACGGTAAGGTCACCTGCATTAGCAGCTAATGGGTTCTCTCCCCTTTGTTCTGATGATAATGGGATGGGACAATGGAGTATGGCACTGAAGCTTCTGGAGAGAAGTCCCAGGACTCAGGCTGGTGCATGTTGTGAATGATTAGGTGGCGATGCAGAGAGAAAGCAGGTGCAATGCGTGCCTGTTCCTGGGCAGCTCCTGCAGCCGCTTGTTTTCCACATCCTCCTCCTCCAAGAGCGTCGTCCCTGCCCGCCCTCTGCCTCCCAGACCCCCCCGCGGCTCACCTTGCAGCAGTGTGTAGAAGGCACCGGAAGCCGACAGGTTGGTGGTTATGGTGACGTCATCCTTGCTGGAGGTCTCTACCTGCACGTGTACAGAGCTGTCTGTATCACTTCGGAAACTGCTCACCTGGCCGGTGGGGAAGGTCACGTTTGTCAGGCGGCCAAAGCTGTCGTACCTGGAAACCGAGGGGTAGCACTGAGTGTCGGCAGTAGCGAGGTGCCACGGCGGGAACGCGGCGCATTCTGCCACAGTTTTGGCGTGTTCTGCTTTCCTTTACGGTCAGGTCCTTTTCCCCTCCCGTCTCCTGCATTTCCTGCTCGGGCTGGACACAGAGTTTGCAGAGTCTGACTCCACCTGCTGATACCTGATTGCAGGACCATGCTGTACCCCTCTTGAATCTTCCTTTCCTGATTCAAACAGTGGACACAGCCCCCTGCCCGGATTATTGTGAGAAGCAGGCTAGAATTCCCCCAAGGAAGGGGGAGAGATTGGGGGGAGATGGCAGGGGTGCATGATGGGACCACGGACCAGAAGTGATGTAGTCAAACTCCATGCTTCAGTACGCTCTGCACACTCCCCCAGAGCTCGTTCTAGAGGCTTTCTTGACAAACACCAGAGATTGGATGCTCTAGATCCTGGGCAAAGCCTCTGAATTGAAGACAGGACTTGGGCTGGAAGGGGAATTCTTGTGACCCCTCCCTTCCAGTTTCCACAGCTGCACCAATCGCCATTACACCTGTGGCTCCCAGCGTCCACAGCTTCACTGTGGCATGGGCTTTCCAAAGCATCCGAACTGAATCTTGATCATCCCCCTGAGAACAGAGAAGTACCTCCCATCACTGTGCATCAACAGCGTGCTGGGCACGGTACTAGTTGCTTCTCATACGTTCTTTTATGTAATCCTCACTACATTTTCCCATCTAAAAGGGTAGGCACCCCCACACCTGCTGCTTCCGTGTCTGCAAGCTCAACCAACTGTGGACTGAAAACACGTGGATCAAAGTCATTGTGCCTGTAATCCCTGGGCAGACTTTGCTCTTGTCCTAACTCCCTACACTGTGACAATGTGACATAGCATTTACACGGCCTCAGGAATTACAGAAACTCTAGCGGTGACAAAGTGCAGTATATGGGAGGGTGTGTGTCACTTATACGCAAATACTAGATCATTTTATGTAAGGGATTTGAGCCTCTGTAGATCGTGACATCCTTGGGGGCTCCTGAACTAGTCCGCCGAGGACACCGAGGGATGACGGTCACCTCCTTTTAGGAGAAGTCTCAGAAACTGTGCCTCAGAAAAGTCACCTGTGCGGTGTCACACAGCTGATAAGGGTGACAGAATCAAAATCCAAACTCAGATCTTTCTGCTTCCCCCACCTCCGCTGGCCTCTCTCCATCCCACAGCAGGAGGCAGGCTGCCAACATTTAAATCACCCTCTTGAATTAGGGAGGCTGGGGTATAGGAAGCCTTGTAGGATGCGTGTGTCAATGGAGAAAAGTGCTCCATCGACACGTCAGTATTTCTGGCTTCTGCTCACGTGCAAGGTAGCGGCGTGGAGTGCAGCGTATGTGAGGGAATTTCCAAAAACTCATGGCAAAATGGAATTGAGAGATTATTTTGGTGCAGAAAATTCTGAAACCCATGCACACAAAGGGGTCTTCATGAAGTTCAGGAAAAATATGTAGTATGAAAAATTGTGCATGGATTAAAAAAAAAGTCTTGTAGCAAAATAAACACTTTGAAATTCCATTTTGCCATGAATTTTTGGGAGTACCCTTGTATGTCTCCCCTGTGTACTCTGGGGCTCCCCACTGGGCTATTTTTATGGTCCATTTGCTTCTGGGGCGAAGCTGGCCTCTGGGTCCCTATGGTGCTTTAACAACGGTAAAATGAAGGGTGCAAAGGTTCAGCTCTGCTCTGGTTCTTGTCACTCCTTCAGCGGGGCCTGGCGTCTTGCTGGGACTCCTGGTTCTGCAACTTTGAGGGACTCAGGGGAGACTAGGAGCTCTGCTGAGCAATTTCCTGCCAAGGTCACACCGCGTGCTGCACGTTGGCCATCGGCCCACGTGGTCTGTGCCTGCACGGGCACCTACCCTCAGCATCGCAATCTTCGGTATGCTTTGCCGCATTAAAGGTGATAGTAATTGTCTTTCAATAAAGATTTCTTTATTTTAGTTATTTGGAAGGGACAAAGGGGAAGGAGGAAAGAGAGAAAGCTCTTTGATTCAGTGGTTTACTCCTCACATGCCTGGGATAGACGGGGCTGGGCCAGGTTGAAGCCAGGAACGAGGAACCCAATCCAGGTCGCCCATATGGGTGGCAGGGACCCAAGTACTTGAGTCATTACCTGATGCCTCCCAGGAAATGTTCAAATGGGCAGGAAATTCACAAAAATGTTTACCGTGGCTTTTTCTGGGAGGCAGAATTGCAGGTGATTTTATAGCTTATTTAATCTGTATTTTCTAGCTCTATGATTTTCTGTACTAAACAAGGATGCTTTTCATAGTCAGCAGAGAGCTGCAGCAACTTGTCATGCTGTGCAGAGCTCTTTTTTTTTAAGATTTATTTGAAAGTCAGAGTTACAGAGAAAGGGAGAGACACAGAGAGAAAGGTCTTCCATCAGCTGGTTCATTCCCCAGATGGCTACAATGGCCAGGGCTGGGCCAGACTGAAGCCAGGAGCCAGGGGTTCCATCTCGGTGCAGGAGCCCAAACACTCAGGCCATCTTTGCTTGTCCCAGGCCAGTAGCAGGGAGCTGGATTGGAAGTAGAACAGCCGGGACTCGAACCAGCACCCATAGGGGATGCTGGTGTTGCAGGTAGCAGCTTTACCTGCTATATCACAGTGCTGGCCCTTGTGCAAAGCTCTTGAACATGGCTGTCTTGGGGAAGTGGGCCTTTTACATAACTGGCATTTATAGGAGAGTTTTGCTTACAGTACAAGCTACTGCTAACATTTCCAGGCCTTTTCAGCAAAATACTATTAGGGTTTCTCAAGTTTCTGAGCTAAAAATCAAGATCTTACACACTAATTTTGCCCTGGTCATCTTATTTATTTATTTATTTATTTATTTTTGACAGGCAGAGTTAGACAGTGAGAGAGAGAGAGACAGAGAGAAAGGTCTTCCTTTTTCCATTGGTTCACCCCCCAAGTGGCCTCTATAGCTGGCGCGCTGTGCTGATCTGAAGCCAGGAGCCAGGGGCTTCCTCCTGGTCTCCCATGCAGGTGTAGGGCCCAAGGACCTGGGCCATCCTCCACTGCACTCCTGGGCCACAGCAGAGAGCTGGACTGGAAGAGGAGCAACCGGGACAGAATCCGGCACCCCGATTGGGAGTAGAACCCAGGGTGCCGGCGCCACAGGCGGAGAATTAGCCTAGTGAGCTGTGGTGCTGGCCAACCCTGGTCATCTTAATTATACCTCTTGTTCATGATTACTTTGAGTCCTGGTAGATCCTGAGCCATCTTTTTTATTAAAAAAGAGATTTATTTGAAAGGCAGAGTGACAGTGGGCAGGGGAGAGGCAGAGGGAGAGACCCTACACTGATGGCTTCATTCACCAGATGCTGACAACAGCTCAGTCAGGGCCGAAGCCAAGAACCTGGAACTCTTTCCAGGTCTCTCATGAGGGTGGCAGGGACCCAAGTACTGGAGTCACCACCTGCTGCCTTTCCAGGCACATTAGCGGGAAGCTGTTTTGGAGTAGAGGAGCCCAGACTCAATCCAGGCACTCCCATATGGGATGCGGCCACCACAAAGCTGGCTCCCTGAGCCATCCTTCAAGTCAACAGAGAGATCTGTTTCAGTCTAAGTTGAACAGGACAGGACGGGTGTGCTGCGCAAGTCTGATCATTTGAGCACCTGTTGCCTTGGTGTATATATATATATTTTTTTGACAGGCAGAGTGGATAGTGAGAGAGAGACAGAGAGAAAGGTCTTCCTTTTTGCTGTTGGTTCACCCTCCAATGGCCGCTGCGGCCGGTGCATCGTGCTGATCCGAAGCCAGGAGCCAGGTGCTTCTCCTGGTCTCCCATGCGGGTGCAGGGCCCAAGCACTTGGGCCATCCTCCACTGCCTTCCCGGGCCATAGCAGAGAGCTGGCCTGGAAGAGGGGCAACTGGGATAGAATCCGGCGCCCCAACCGGGACTAGAACCTGGTGTGCCGGTGCCACAAGGCGGAGGATTAGCCTGTTAAGCCATGGCGCCGGCCTGGTATATACTCTTTATCCATAGATGATTACTCAAGCTAATTAATTTCCTGACCTGACCACATAAGCAAGGTCTTATTGTACCACACACGACACTCACAGAGCGGTTTTAGTCTTACAGAGAAGAATTCATGGAGTGGTTAGGGATGAGGGGTCAGGTGTCGCTTCAATACCACCTCTAGCAAGGCCTTAGTCCAATGCCACCTCTTAAAGCCCTGCTGGTCTCACCTGTCCTTCTCCCCATGGCTCTCACTGCCCACCTCTGTTCTAGACTCCTTCCCTGGGCTGCAGGGCTGCTGTGCAAGCCGTGCCCGTCTTGGGACAGTGTGCGCCTGAGGTCGGGACACACCTATGGCGTCAAATCAGCAGCTTGGGAGTTTGGATTCACACCGCCTGGATTCTGCCACCACCAGCAGGGTGGCGCTGGAGGACTGGCTCTCAGGTCCCCTTGGATTTGTGGCACTGGGATGCCGTGGAGAAACAGGCAGGGACTGCAGGTGGGACAAATGCATGAGCGCAGGACGGGGCTTGAGGGGCCAGACAGACCACCATTCATTCACACGCCACCGCCTGCCAGCCGGCAGAAGGCTGACACACAGTAGGTAGGGAAGAGCATGTGCCCAACGCACACACACACAACCAACTTCTCGCACTCAGTGATGCTTCAGCATCCCCATCGGCTCCTCCCTGGAGTCTCGCTCTCCGAGGCAGAGAGAAGATTTGGGATTGAGGCTGACAATTGTAATTACTATTGAAGGTAGCCTGTAATGCATAATTAAATTGAGCCTGAAGAAGATACAATAAAAAGGCCTCATGCCTTCAAGATCTGGTTTTCATTTTCTATGAGACGACCCAAACCAGTAATTTCTACTCCTCACGTCTTCCATTAGAAGGACTGAATGTCTTAATTAAGTGAACATCAAATAGCACAACCAATTTGTAGGACGTTGTCTCCTATTCATTCATTCCAGTACCTTCCAGAGCTTGAGAAATGCCACCGGCTCTCTCTGCTGCTTTCTCCGTATGTGCTGTCCCAGTAGACACGGCTCCTTCTGACTGTGCGTGGCCAGGACAGGAGCCGCCCATGCACAGGACTCTGAGCCCGCTGCTCCACGTGCTCTGGGTAACTCTTTCTGCCCTGCCACAGTGTGGCCACGGGCTGCCTCAGCAGGGTGCAGGGAGCCCGAAGCAGCTCCGTGCTCTCGGGACTCCAGGTGGCTGCCTCATGGACTCAGTGACTTCTGGACAATGGTTTAATCACACGTGTCACGGGTTTAATTAGGGAAACGTACACAGCCCTGGTGAATTCTCCTTTCTTCTGACCAAGAGGAATGTAGGGAGCAGTTACCCTGGGAGGCCTCCGGAGACAGCTGGGCTGGGTTGTGAATCCAAGCTCTGGTGGGTGCTGATGGTTCTGTCTACCAATCATCAAGCCCTTGTGTGATTTAAGGCGCGCTATAGAACATCCCTGCAGGGAGCCTCTGTTCTCTGTCTATGAGTGAGGATAACAAGACCTGCCTCATACTGGGAAGACCCAAAGAGGGAACACAGCTATAATGAAAGGCAAGCCTCCTCCCAGGGCCTTCAGGACCCCAGGCGGCTGTCCTCACTGAGGGCAGGAACCTCCTGTGCTCGCTGCTGCATCCCAGCACCTGGTGTGCCCGGCGGCCGGCGCATGCTCAGGAGTGGCACCCAAGGATGACCGCACCACCGACTCTTCCCTGCCCGTCTTGCTGACCACACCTCGCACCTCACTCCTCTGGATCTCCTGAGTTCCACCGTGGCTGCTGCTTCCCTCCCCCAAGATACCAAGCTCTGTCCAGGCTGGGGTGCTCACACTTTGCACAGCTCTGTCCCCTCCGATGCTGGCATGGCCAGGTCTTCTCATCATTCGTGTTTCAGTTCAAACGCTCTCCCGTCAGTGAGAACTTCGCTGACCATCATCCCTAAAACAACAGGTCCTCCCAGCTC
This sequence comes from Lepus europaeus, assembly GCF_033115175.1. NCBI lineage: Eukaryota > Metazoa > Chordata > Mammalia > Lagomorpha > Leporidae > Lepus > Lepus europaeus. The sequence goes on from NC_084833.1 coordinate 67,940,262, forward strand.
TTTGCATTAGCTTATGGCCTCATCTTCATTTGTTTACCTGCTTGTCTGTCTCTTCCTGCTGGCATCTAAGCTCCTTTTCTATTTTCTCAGTACCCAGCACGTAGAAATATTCAATACATATTTGTTGAACAATGATAAACTGTAGATATTACTATAGATTTCATTTGAAGACATGGATGGAGAGCAACCATGAACTTCACCTACTTAACCTCCTTCCTTCCAACTAAGGAAGGGGAAGTTCGCTAACAGAGTACCTTCTATGGACCTAGCACCAAGCCCAGAACCATCTTCCAAGATGGGCATTATTGTCAACACTTCACATATGGTAGAGATGAGGTTCAGAGAGGGTAAGTAACTGGCTTAAGATCACACAGCTAGGAGAGGAGCATCAGTTCCAAGTCAGGTATGTCTGACCTTAATGTATTCTTGCATCAAGCTGTGCATACAATGATGCTACTGCAAGTCAAAATCTTTAGGTTCTTTGCTGTGTTAAAGAAGAAACTGTTTGCAAAGCTCTAGAGGGTCAAGAAGATAGAATGGACCATTCTATCTTCCAGATGTGTTGCTTTGCCTCTGCTGTAACCGACGTGGCATAAATGCCACCTTCCTCCCCCAGTTTCGGGGCAAGGATACAGAGGGCCAGAAGAATGGCTTCTCATTATCTCCTGCCTCGGATTTTGCTTTGCTCCATTTTCCCAAAGCATCTTTGGAGCACAGTGACAGAAAATACATAAAAGATTCATATGGTTTCTGGGAACTTGGCTCTCGGAAGGGGCTGTTAAAGGGCATCTTCACACACGCTGCGAGGCTTTCTTCCTCACACTTCATCTCAGGCCACTTGGCTACGCACAGCTGCAGAGGAAAATGTCAGGCTGCGTCTCTGACACCAAACTGCTGCTGGACGCAAAAGAAAGATCTGCTTTGGATGACTTTGATCTGTGATGGTTTCACACAAGACTGTCATCCACCTGGACACTGCATCGTCTGTGAAAGTTAGAAGTCACAGCCCTGGCACACCAATGGTCCCTGTGGCCTCTGGTCTTTGTGATGGATGGCATCACTGTATCCTTAGCTACTCCAAAACTATGCCAGAGCCAGACAACTTTTTGGTTTCAGCCTTGAAAACTTGTACTTGCTGCCCACATCCTGTACAGTAAATTCTAACAGCAAATTCCAGTCCCCAGGATTCCCCGGACTCAGTCCGTGCTACCGCCGTAGGTCTGACCTCTCACGGGTGACCATGCATTGGCAGATCGGGGATTGAATCCTGGCTTCCACTTGCACAGCCAGCCAGTCTCTGTGCTGGCTCTTCTTGGTTTTCCCCTTCCAATCTACTCTCAGCCCTTCTCTGCGTCCAGAGTGGCTGGCCCCTGAAGGCTGTGTCACCTGGGCACCCTTGCTGGCTTACTTACAGTTGGGTTAAGCCCATGGAAGGCACTGGCAAGAGATGGGCAGTGAGGAGATTCTCTCACACCCTCTCCCCTTCAGTGTCATACCCCTGGTGTCAGCTGTATCCACCTGCGCAATTCTAGCTCCCGTCAGCTGGCTTCTCCTTCATGGTGACAGCTCCACCTGGGCTTCAGTGGCAGCCTCCTGCTCCTCCCCACCTTGCCCTTGAGCCTAAGGGTTGGTGATGGCTGCTCACTGTTTAGTTCCTGGGCACCTCAGCATCTTTTCTTGGTACCCTTATCCTTAACATGTCTTCATTGGAAAGATACTTTTAGTGAGTGTAACATCTGGATGGACAGTTTTTTTTTTTTTCTTTCAGCACTTTTATCTTCTAACTTGCATGGTTTCTGATAAGAAATCTATTGTGATTCTTTGTTCCTCTTTTTAAAAACCCCCTTTTTGGTTGGTGCTGTGGTGCAGCGGGTAAAGCCCACGCCTGCAGTGCCAGCATCCCATATGGGTGCCAGTTCGAGACCTGGCTGCTCCTCTTCCAATCCAGCTCTCTGCTATGGCCTGGCAAAGCAGTGGAAGATGGCTCAAGTCCTTTGGCCGCTGCACCCACGTGGGAGACCTGGAAGAAGCTCCTGGCTCCTGGCTTTAGATCAGCGTATCTCTGGTCATTGTGGCCATTTGGGGAGTGAACCAGTGGATGGAAGACCTCTCTCTTTCTCTCTCTGCCTCTCAGTAACTCTGCCTTTCAAATAAATAAATAAATCTTTCTTGAAAAAATGGCTATTCTAAAAAAAAGACCCCCTTTTTTTTCTGGCTGCTTTATGATTCTTTTCTCCCTTTGTATTCAGCACTTTGAATATGATATACCTAAGACGATATGTGCACATATGTTTATGTGTTTATTCTGGTTGGTGTTTTCCGAGCATTCTAGATCTGTGGCTTAGTGTCCATTATTAACTATGGATAATTCTCAGCTATAATATCTTCAAATATTTCTACTGCCCTGTTTTTCCTCTCTTTTCCTAGAATTCCAATTTCATGTAAATCATACCATTTTATAACATCCCACAGATCTTGAATATAGCCCTATTCTGTACTTTTTCCTCTTTTCTCTTTTTGTTTTAGTTTGGGTAGTTTCCACTGACTTATCTTCCTTCCTCTGCTGTGTCCAGCTGTGTCATCAGAGTGATGAGTCCATCAAAGGTACTCTTTATCTCTATGTCGGTGTTTTTCATTTCTAGTATTTCCATGTCATTCTTTCTTACAGTTTCCCTCTCTCTGCTGAAATTATCCATCTGATCTTGCCCATTGTTCATCTTTTCCATTAGAGCCTTTCATGTAATTATGGTTATTTTAAATTCCCTGATAGTTTCAACATCTGTGTGATATCTGAATGGGGCTCTGACAAGTCCTTTGTCTCCCAGAAAGGTGTTGCTTTGTATTGGCCTTTTTATGTTCAGTTAAAAGTGTGGCACCTTGTGCAATCCAGCAGAGACTGAGGCACAGGCTGATGCCTAGAAATGGGTGTGAGTTTCCTTCTGCTAGGACTTTAGTGGAGGGGTGTGTGTTACTTTAACTAGGATTTGGGCTTGCTTTGCAGTTCCTATGGATAACCTAGTACACTGCAGACTTCTAGATTCCTGGCGTTGAGGGTGTGCGAGTGGTTTGCCAAAGGGCTTTTGTTGCTTGTTTTCTCAACGTCTACCCCATTCTCAGCTTTAGGTCCTCCCTTTGTGTCTCTTTCCATGCTCTGACCCCTTTGGACCTGCCCAGCAGTAGCCCATTGGTCACTGTTGCTTTCAGCTTTCTAGCAGGCTGTGGATGGCAATGGGAGAGTTCTCCACGGTTCTGATGAAACCTCAGTACCCGGGTGTGTGGTCTCTTCCAGACTCCAGCTCCTTCTCAGGCTGTTTTTCTTTTTCTTTTTCTTTTCTTTTTGACAGGCAGAGTTAGACAGTGAGAGAGAGAGACAGAGAGAAAGGTCTTCCTTTTTCCATTGGTTTACCCCCCAAGTGGCTGCTGTGGCCGGCGCACCTCGCTGATCCGAAGCCAGGAGCCACGTGCTTCTCCTGGTCTCCCATGTGGGTGCACGGCCCAAGGACCTGGGCCATCCTCCACTGCACTCCTGGGCCACAGCAGAGAGCTGGACTGGAAGAGGAGCAACCAGGACAGAATCTGGCGCCCCAACCGGGACTAGAACCTGGGATGCCGGCGCTGCAGGTAGAGGATTAGCCTAGTGAGCCGCGGTGCGGGCTCAGGCTATTGTTTTGAGCCTGTTATTTCTGCTCCTCTCCCAACTGTGGTTACCCCCTTTTCATTTGTGCTGCTTCCTTCCCTCAGGTCCACCCTAGAGCACACTTTCTGAGACCTTGTTCTACCCTCCCCATGGGAAAACTCCTGATTGTGTTTGGGAAGAGAACTCCTGAAGAGGATGTGGACTCTCCCTGTTTCTGTAACCTCCAAGGGCCTCCTACTCTCCCGTCAGCCTTCACAAATCCGCCAACTTTGCTGGATGAAGTCTTCTTCCCAATATCTGGTGTGTCTGCCCAGGGAAGGGAAGCTGTGCGCACACCTTGTCTCTTCCTGCAGGAGTCCTTTCTATTTGGATTTGGACCCGCTGGTTGCCCAAGGATCCCAGGGAAGGATTTTATGGAAAACTCATGAGTTACCCCTATGGCTAATTTTCATAGTCAGGTTGGGGAGGATCTTCCTTCTGTCTCCAAGCAAGAACCAGAAGCCAGCTCTCTCCATTTGAACCACTGGGGTTGCATTCTAAGTCCTTCCAGGAACAATCAAAGTGTTGAGGCCGGGCTTTGAATCTAACGTTCTCTCCATAACTTATTTTTTCTTTCCTTCTTTATCATAAGCCCTTCCTTCCTGTATTTACATTTCATTCATAAAATATTCATTGAGTACCTACAAGGTGGCAAGCTCTAAGCTTGATACAGAGATAATTTCGTAAGGGCCTCTCAGTAGTTAAGTGATCATAAATCTAATAGGGGTTATCACACGGGACCACAGGGGGCCAGAGCCACTTCCACCTGTGAAACGGAGGGAGGCTGGTGGCTCATGGCCACATAGCAAGTCACTTTTGGAACCTGCCTTGCGTGCAGCAGGCTGTTTTCTCAGTCACCTAATGTCATGTGACCAGAACCCCAGGCTGAAGGTCAAGAGGTCACCCAGTGGAGGGGAAGATGGCCTCACAGAACCCCTTGAGGCTCCCCAGCAGCAGACCTGTGTGCTGAGGGAGGGAGAGCTCGGTTCCCTACAGCTGTGAACTCTCTGAGCCACACTGCTCTGAAGTGTGCACTTTATGTCAGCCGTATTACTTAATCCAACAAGAGGACTGATTAGAGCCAACTTACAACTTGTGTCAGTAAAAGCCCATGCCACAGGTAAGCCTGCGCTGATTATTTTTCTTTTTTAATATTAAAACATTTGGGTTGGAATCTACTAAGCTGTCTCATGGAGCTAAGGTAGAAAATCCACTACTGGATCAAGGGTCCATGGGCAAAATCTGTCCACATCCTTGTTAAGAAACACCATGATACTGAGTGACATCACGCTTCACTCCAGGGAGCCTCAGAATTTGCACGCATTTTCACCTGCAGCATTTATTCAGTTTTTGGAGTTCTCATGATGGCCTAGAAATAAGGTAGGGTGGGGACTGCATTTGTCTAGTTGAGACCTGGGTGAGTCACATGGCAAATAGCCACTGAAAATAGGCACCTGGCACCTTGGCTTTTGTTCCCAGTCTAAGCTGAGCCACTTGGCCTTCGCTCACTCCACATGCCATTTTCTAGCTCATTCTGGAATATTTTCAGGGACCTGACTTCTTCCCTGGATCTCCTGGCCTTGATGCCCGATTCTGTTCTTCTCCCTGACCCCTGATTCCTACCTATTCAATGAAGACTTGCTGCTGCTCTTTTGATGAGCTTACTTGTACTACCTTTCAACTCCAAACAACATTTCTGCTGCTACTGATATCAAAACCAACAGTGCCTGAAATAACAGCCCCTGGGACAGCTGTCCCTTAAACACTTAAGCTGAGTCAGACACAAATGTCATCGAAACTTGAACTTCAGGTTATCTCTCTGAACCAGACCTCTAGTGTACAGGTAGGCCACAAAGGGGAACCGTGCGGGCGCAGCTGAAAGATCATGGGCTTGTGCTCTGGCCCTGCTGTATGCTCGCCGGGTGATCTTAGCATTGCTCACCAAGTATTTCTGTGTCTCTGTTCATATAAAAAAATCCTGTGGATTATTCCTGCCATTCTGAAGTTGCCATGCAGCTTAAATGGGAAAGAGTGTGGCACACAGTAGATCTCAACTATGTGAGTTTCCCATTCTATTTTAGGGCTTTTATCTCCCATTTCTGGTTTGCACCAACAAGGACCAGAATTCTTCTTGAAGTGGATTCTCTGGAATTCAAAATGTCCTGGTGTAAAAAGTGATGAACACTTCCTTGGGGCTGGCATTGTGGCATAGCAGGTTTAGGTGCTGCCTACAATGCTAGCATTCCATATGGGTGCCAGTTCGAGTCCTGGCTGTTTTACTTCCTGTCCAGCTCCCTGCTAACGTGCCTGGGAAGGCAGCACAAGATGGCCCAAGTATTTGTGCCCCTGCACCCACATGGGAGACCCAGATGGAGTTCCAACTCCTGTCTTCAGCCTGGCCCAGTGCTGGTTGTTACAGCCACTGGGGGGAGTGAACCAGCAGATGGAAGAGCGCTCTCATTCTTTCTCTGTCTCTCCATCTCTTTCTGTAACTCTGCCTTCCAACTCAATCAATACATCTTAAAAAAACATTTCCTTCTTCATGCAACACCAGCGATGGCTGAATGTCTCAACAAGGAAAGGGAGCAAAGGAGGCTTTCTGGTGGAGGTGGACGCAGCCGTAGGTTCCGGCGTGGTGGAGGGTAACGGTTGCAGTCATGTGTAAGCCATCGGTCTGGGATCTGAGGCAATGACCTTGGGAACTAATTGAGTGCACAGACTTGCTCTCACAAAGAAACCCCTGTATCGGCTAAATAATGTATAAGAGATTTCCATGGGGCAATGAGGAAAATTGAATTATTTAGCGTATTTCCATCTCAATGAGTTAATCAAGATAATTGCTGTTTTCCTGAATCTTTGTCTTTTCTTTGTAATTAACAGGGCCCTTGTTGGGAGAGAGGAATTTAGGCAGCGAACTTTGTGCAAACTGCTGTGACAGTTTTTGTGCAAAATTATATTTAAAAGTCAATTACAGATCTTTTTCCTTTGGATTCTCAGACTGTGAGAAACTGATGCCTGATGAAGCTTGAGAAAAACTTCAGGGCTCGAGGATTTGAGTTCATTTGGGACCAACAAACTCAGCAGGGAGGGGAGGGGCAGCAGGGCTCTGTGAAGCGGAAGGAGCAGGAGCTGTCCATCAGACAGACTTGGGTTGTGATCCCTTTTCTACCATGTTCTCAATATGCCACGGGGCAAGGGGGCGTCTCTGAGCCTCACTTTCTGTGTGTGTGAAGTGGGTACTATCACCCATCTACCAGAGCCGTGGTGGGGACTGGGTGCAGTGACACAGTTCCCGATCCACGGCTGGTGTTCAGCAAGGTTTAGTCCCTGCCCCTCCTCGTGCGTCCTTGTATAAGGGTGCAGAGTTTGCCATCTCAGTTGTCTGGAACTCGGCAAAGACCTCAAAAAAAGCTTTAAAAAAACCTAAGTAGAAAAGATGTTACAAAGTCCATTCATTGAAATATTTCATGGAAGAGCACTTCAGACCTAGATATTTCATTTTGGCTAGGATTGTAATAGCTGTTCTTCGGGTTCTCTGACCGCACCACTCAGGAAGCCCTATTCTGGGGTGGGTATCTGGCCGAGAGGTTAAGATGCTGCATCCCACATCAGGGGTCGGGGATCGAGTCCTCACTCTGTTCCTGACTCCAGCTTCCTGCTACTATGCACTCTGGGAGGCTGGAGTGGTGGGGTCTCTGCCACCCACAGGGCAGACCTGCTTTGAGTTCCCAGCCCCTGGCTTCTGCCCCCAGCAGGCATGGGAGGGCACTGCAGGTATCTGGGAATTGAACTTGCAGACTGGAGTTTTCTCTTTTCCTCCCTGTCTGTCTATTAACTTCCTAACGAACCAACTAAAAACCTGCATCAGACACACACAAACAAAAAACACCAGTTCTATCTAACAGGGACACTAGCTGTGTGACGTGGGCACTACGGGTACAGGTGACACGGGCAGTCATGCCACACTGGGGGGAGAAAGCAGTACAGCTGTACCCAATAGATATGGCAGTTAATGAAAGAATGGCTTAAAATCATTTCAGGCAGGGTGGAGGGTTTTGTAGCCTCATTTCCTGGAAGCCATCTTCACAGTACACCAAAACATGCAATCCCTGTTTCTTATTAATGATACTGGTCTGTAAAAAGATCATTGTTTCTATACAATGAAACTGGAAAGGGAGGCATGAATGTACTTCCGTAAGAAGTTCCATCCATGATGGTTAAAGTGAAAACGTTTTTGCGGAACCTGAAAACATGAGCTTCAATTATGTGCAAAATTCATCCACATGGAAGCGTTCCCTCTCCCACTTCTATATTTCTGGGTGGTGGTCATATAAGGTATTTTCTTAAGTACTTTTCAACTACATCAATTCCCTGCGCAGGTACCCATTTTACAGACGTGGAAACTGAGGCCTAGAGCGATTAAGCCCACAGTAGACATGGGGTTGAAGCCCACCTTCTCTTGACCTGAAAGCTCATGCCTTCTCTACTAGATCACTTCTCTCCTAGAAGAAATCATGTGGATTATGAACACATGTAACATACTTCAGGCAAAGATTTGTATCCCCAATCCTGCAATGCAATTAAACACGTCCCCAAATCAACACCAAATCAATCAATTCATCTCTAATCTCTCACAATGCATCGAAGGAAACAAAGGCATCAAACGGCCTTGTCCTGATACTTACTCATAAAATGTGGTCCATCCATTCTCATTGCTTTTGGTCGCCAGGAGGCCAGAATTGCCGTGGTATGTCATCATGGCCAACTCATGTCCTTGTGTGGTCACACTCTTGAGGGCGCTGTTGGTGCCCATGGTCACCCAGTACACCTGGCCGTCTGGGACCACGAGCCAGAGGGGCATGCCGGTGGAGTCTCGGCGCACGTTCACCATGTTGCCGTTGTTGTCCGTGATGAGCGTGACGTCGCCGTCTCCAGTGTAGGTGAAGTTGTACAGGTAGTCGCCCGTGGGCAGGCTCTGGGTGTACAGGTGCTTGCCGCTGGTATCAAAGAGGTAGAGCTCCTGGTCGATGGGGGAGGACAGTTCGTACAGATTCTGGGTGTTGAGGAAGGGCTTGTTCTTGCGGATGAACCGAATTCGGATGTTCCCAAGGTCCGCCACGTAGAGCTCCCCATCAGCACACACGGCCAAGGAAGACGGGGTGTTCAGCTTGGCATCCTTGGCGTAGCCATCATCTCCAGAGAAGCAGTCACAGTTGGCATCATTCTTGCAGTCGCAGCCACTGGGCGCCCCAGCTACCAGGGAGATCTCTCCGCTCGTGGTGACTTGCCTGATGCGGTTGATTTTCTTCTCATCAGTCTCAGCGATGTACAGGACCCCGTTGTGAGAGACAGCCAGCGCGGTGGCTGACTCCAGGGTGGCGTGGATGGCCACCTTGCTCAGCAGGAAGTGGTCGATGCCGGGGACCTGGCAGTGCATGGGCCGCCCTGCGACGATGCGCACCTGGTGGTTTTCCGAGATCTGCAGGACCACGTTGTTGTCGAGCACATAGAGAGAGTTGTCCATGGGGTTGATGGCCAAGTCTGTGGGCCACTCCAGGCGAACCTGACAACGGAGACACAGACACTCAGGTGACCGGCAAGATGTGCACCGCTCATCGGCCCAGACCTCATGGAGCCCAGAACAGAGCAGCCCTATCGGTCACGTGATCTCAGGGAGACCACACAACAGCCACCATGGAGATATCCGATGTTGGCCAAAAACATGAAGAGGGAGATGCCAACCACAAAAGCTGGGCAACAAGAGGCCAGACGTAGGAGACAGACAGGCCTGGGTTCCATTGCTTAGGACTGTGGGTGAGTTACCTTGCCTCTCTGAGCCTCAAGATAAAGATGATGATGGTGCAGGCCACCTGACCCAACTTAAGTGCCCCAAGAATGGCACCTGATACTGTGGATACGGGAGGGCAAGGCAGATGGCTTCTGCAGGCTGGGTGGGAGTTGTTCAGAGGATTAAGGAAGACCCCTGATGAATGTTTGATATGACACATGTATGAAAGCCGATTATTCAGGTCTTTGAGTTCATGGATTAACACATGGCTAGGTGCTGGGGATGTAAATGCAACATAGCCATGGCCTCTATCTGACATAGATCTAGACCAGTGATTCTCAAATCTGGACTCACATTCACATTATCCATGGAAGTTTTAGAAAATGTTGATGCTCACAGCCCACTCTGGGTCAGTTAAATGAGATCCCTGGGTGTGGGGCTTGGGCACTGGTAGTACCATTCCAGACAACGTCTTGGGTGATTCTCACGTGGGTGGAATTGCAGCTGGATCCTTGCTCTTTAGTGGGTGGTGATCAGACTCAAAGCCAGGCAGAATGGCTGGCCTCGCCCCCATTTACTGGGTTGTATCTGCATCCAAGCACAGTCCTAGGGTCTGGTGCTATGGGGTAGTAGGCTAAGCCTGTGCCTGTGGCACTGACATCCCATATGGGTGCCGGTTCAAGTCCCATCTGCTCCACTTCCCATCCAGCTCTCTGCTTTGGCCTGGGAAAGCAGTGGAGGATGGCCCACGTGCTTGGGCCCCTGCACCTACATGGGAGACCTGGAAGAAACTCCTGGCTCCTGGTTTCTCATCGGCCCAGCCCTGGCTGTTGTGACCATTTGGGGAACGAACCAACAGACGGAAAACCTCTCTTTCTGTCTCTCTCTCTCTGTCTATAACTCTACCTCTCAAACAAATAAATAAAATCTTAAAAAAAAAGTCAACAAAACCAAAGCACCATCCTGGGTGACATCTGCACGCCCCGAGGTGTATGACGTCTCCAGAAGTGCCTTTGAGAACAGGGCCTCCTGGAAGAGACGCAGGAGGCTGGCAACAGGAACGAGCAGTTCAGAGGCTGGAGGCCCATGCAGAGTCTCTGCTGAGCCGGAACGGACAGGGGCCACAGTGCATCTTCAAGTGGGCCCACAGAGAGGGCAGCCAGCAGGGTTTGTGAGCAATGTTCTGTTCACTGGCCACGAGGCCGGACTGTGGACGTCTGGACAAAGCACACAGGAAGGTGCTGCCATGGGGAGCAGGCTCTGCCATCCGGGACCCGCCGAGGCCCAGCCGTAGCCCATGGGTGCGAGTGCTGAGAAGTGCTCCCTCCTGCTGTTTTTCCTCCCCTACCCAGGGATCCTGGGCCTCCATAAACATTTCATTCCATGTGGGATTGACTTTAAAAAGTGAAGATGTCAGAAAAAAGATTTTTTTTTTTTTTGTGGCAGGAATTTCTCCTTGTGACACATAATAGCATTGTCTGTAAGAGTGTTTATCTCAGCTACTTTTAAGAATGGTGAAAAACTGGAACTGACTCACATGCTCAACAACCAAAAATTGGCAAATAAATCCCAGCATTCAGTTCACCCAAAAGCTAGAATACTGCATGTGGTCATTAAAAGTGTCGTTATGGATGGATATTTCATTACATGGGAAAATGTCTGTGATGCAATCAGTCTGAAGACCAGGTTACAGAATACATGCGCAGTGTGACACCAATAGGGGAAAAATCCAACCCCAAGCCACATGGATTAAACACAGAGATATTCCCTGCCTGAGCGAACTACACAAACACACTGGCTGCTCTGGGACCTGAGGGATTTAAACGTCCTTCTTTGCCATTTTTAACTTCTTATGTTTTTACAATGTCCGCGTGGCTAGTTTATCAACGTAGAAGAAACTCTGACAAACAGGGGCTGAGGCCGCCTCCTCGTGTGCCCTTCAGCTCAGGGCCATTCTCAGCACGGGCAGGTTCTCTCTGAGATCTTCAGCTCCTTCCTAAAGCCTTCTCGCCCCTCACTCCCAGTCCCGGTCCCTCTGTGCCCGCAGAGTGAGGGAGCCCAGAGCCTGGCCAGTGCGGCTGCCTCACCCGCCCCCCTGCTCTCTGGAGCACAGTGCTGCCAGCATTCAGAGGCATCAAGAACACAGTTTACTCTAAAGTGACAGGAGATTTTTCAATTTCCTAAAACCCATTTCTTGTCAACACTGGCCGCTAAATATTTTATGCCCTGCGGTCCTGTGGCACCTCAGGGACCTGCCTGCACAGACCTTCCTGCCTGTCATTATGGTGAAAAGATGGTTTCCGATGGGTATGGGGGAGGGAGGGAGCAGGGAGGGGAAGAGAGGAAGAATGGAGCAGGGGGCACTACCCGCACTCTCCTCCTGCCTGGGGAAGCAGAAGGGGTGCGTTCTGGACGGGGTCCTTGCTCTGTTCTGCAGCCTGCATGATGCTCTGGACCAGGCCTCTTGCCTACGCCCTGTAGCCCTGTAGGGGTGACCCTGCTGAGGCTTCGCTCCCTGGCCCAGCGTGCAGGGAGCGAGTGTCATGACTCCCGAGGGCCTCCAGCTCTGCCTTCTGGTCCCAGCGTGGAGTGGAGCTCCCTCTCTCCCATCCTCCTGAAATTTCTGCACCTTTGGGAGAGCCCTCGGAGCTCACCGCCTTGTTGCTGACTGACTGGCTGGCAAAGCTGCCTGGAAAAGGAATGCATGAATGACCAGATGGTGGCACAGGGACCGCAGCAAGGGGCTGGCGTCAGAACATTCCACGCCCGACTGCAGGGCCACAGGTACTAAGTGCGTCATCTTGTTCACGTTTCTTAAACACAGAACTGCTTCCCCTACATGTAACAGGGATTAATAAATATTACATAGGGCAGTTGCCAGGATCAAAGGAGACAATGTACAAGCAAGTTCTCTGTAGATAAAAAAGGGAATTAATATTTACATCCTGTTACTAGGTCCCTGTGAGGTGCTGTATGTGCATGAATGCATTAAAACAATCATGTCCATATCCCTGCTGGGACCTAACATGGGGCTCTTCAAATGCATTCTCTTTCACCAACCCTCAGTTTCCTTATCTGTAAAATGGGGTGGGTAGAGATTATTATGAGAGCCAATAAGAAAAGAGAAGTCGTCCACATATCTGTATCCTTACTGCTCACAGAGTGACTGGCACATAAGAAATTCCCATTCTGAGCCACGAGTACAGTCACCCTCTGCCTCTGGGCCATGCCATGCTGAGCAGAGAACTAGCCTCCAGTTTTTAACATGGTTGCAGACGTTGCTGTCTTTATATTGAATCTCAATAGCTTAAAATTAAAACAAAACAAAACAAAACAAAAAAAAAACACATTTATTTGAGAGGCAGAGAATCAGAGACAAAGACACAGAGACAGAGAGAGTGCCACCTGCTGGCTTACTCCCTAAATACCTACGTGGTTTGTTCTGGACCAGGATGAAGCTGGGATCCAGGAACTCAATTCAGGTCTCCTATGTGGGTGGCATGAACCCAGGTACTTGGGCCATCAGTGCTGCCTCCCAGGGTCTGCATTAGCAGGAAGCTGGAGTCAGAAGCGGAGCTGGGAATTGCACCCAGGCTCTCCAAGGTGGACGTGGACATCTTAACTGACACCTTAACCGCTGGTCAAACGGCCGCCCCAGGTTGCACCCTGCTCTGCTCCTTCTCTATTGTGTGCCTTCCTCTGGTTTCTGTTTGGGTCTGGGAGGAGGTGGTTCAAGCTGATCAGGGAGGAGTTTCTAACAGAAGCAAGAGAAGGAAAGCCAATTCCCCTGCCCGTACACGCACATAAAAATATATGCTTGCAGTGGAGAGTTTGGCTAACCACCCCACGCTTCCAAACTGAAAAACCTCACCCATACTGAGATTCAGATGAAGGTACTGACGGCCAGGGATCCAGGGATCTCAGCCCAGAATTTCTGAAGGAGCCAAGCATGACTTTTTGCTGTGTTTTGCTTCTCCCTCCACTCTCTGCCAGCTGTCTTCCAAGCCTTTGATCTGACTGCTTGGCAGTGCCTCTATCTAAAGTCAAACAATTTCCCAACATGTGGATTGACAATTTTCGCCACCCTGTGCCCATTCTGAGAACTGGAAATCCTTGTATACACATCCTCCGGCCGCGGCGGCTTCCTGATGGGTATTCAAGCTCGTTTGCGGAGCGGAGGGGGTGACTCTGCAGCCAGCCAGGGGACGCCTGCCAAGCTGCAAAGGCGAGTGCCAGAGAACAGAGTCCATTCCGTGGGGTAACGGGCCTGTTCACTGGCACACAGGGCAAGTGTCTGACAGGTGTGGCACGGGTATGGGGCTGCCAGGAGCAGCCATCCGGCTCCTGCAAGGGCTCAGCCCCACATGTCAGGAGCTGAGGCAGCACCACCAGTGAGGCTAGGAGGAGTGGCCTCAGCCCGCAGGAAAAGGCTCCCCCAGAAGGTCTGAATGACCAATGCTGGTGGAGCTGAGGCAACTTGCGATATGATTTGACGTAAGCCTCCTTGTTTCCCAGGTTTTGGTCATGTGGGCAAGAAGGAGGTTCATTGGTCGGCACAGGCCAGGCCGCACTGAAGGATCTAGCAACAAAGGACATGTGCCTTGCTGAGTCATCACAGGGTTTACTAAGGCAGTGCTGGGTAGCCAGTCACGTGGGCCCTTCTGTTCTCCCCTGAGTTCCTGGCACCCATCTGCCCAGGTTCCGACTCTCTGCTGTGCTATGACAAGGTGCTTCCCTCACTGGACGCAAGCCACGCTTCTCTCCGCAGCTCCTGCCATGTTTTCCAAGTACCCTATGCTCTGGCATTCCATTCTCCACTGCTCTTTGAAGGCACCCAGCTCATTAATATCCTCGTGGCTTTGCACATGCCATCCTCTGTGTGTGAAAACACCTCCTTTTCTCTCATGCTACCCGGGGAAAGTCCTATTCAGTCTTCAAAACCTGACCTCCCTTTTGAAAATGGGTGCTGGAGGCTCTCCATCGGCTCTGAAGTGCCAGGCAGTACTAGGAGTTGACCATGCCTTGTCTCGTGCATTCTCAAGGCCGACCCGCCAGGCTGATGTGAATTATTTCCATTTGACAGACATGCTAATTTATCTAAAGCTGCTGAGCTAGTGAGAGGCCAGGCCAGGAGCCCATTGACAGATCAAACAGTTAATCAGCCAACAAGTATGAGTTGTACCCTGGTACCCTGGATGCGGTAGAGGGGAAGACTGACAGATTCCTGTCCTCAGGCAGCTTGCAGGATAGAAAGAGAACAGACAGTGTACAAGCACCTGAAAGTGTTAGGAAAGAGGAAGTACAGGTAGCTCCAGAGTGACACAATATACACTCACGCCCTGTAAAGCTCTGTCTGTCCTCTACTGCCTCGGAGGCTTCCCCGGGCAGGCTCACACTGTCACCCTGATGGTGAGCGCCAGAGCCCAGGGCTGTGTCTTCCTCCTCTCTGTGTCCTTGCCCAGGGCCAAGTAGGCACCCTGGAAATGCTTGTTCGGTGCAACGATGGACAAAGGGTCAGTAAGCTAAAGTGGTGGATGGGAGGCCATGTGTACAGACCCAGGGTGCTGGCAGGCAAAGGCTCCTCCCTACCTGAGAGATGTCCATGACAGAATCGCAGCTGAGTGGCCGGGCTGACGTGAGGTCATTGGAGCCCAGCAGGGTGGAGATGATCCCGTTCTGATCGACGCGTCGGATCATGGTGCCGTCCACGAAGTAGATCAACCCGAACTTGTCCACCGTGATGCCTGGAGGTGGGGAAGGCAAACAGGGGGTTCAGAGTCAGAGGCGATTGTGACCCACATGTGGGGAGACTCCTGAGTTGACAGAGCACGTCCCTGCAAGATCTGATCAGCACCCCCTACAACTCTCATTCTCCTTTCCTGATGAGCAGTGGGAGGCACACAGGCTGTGGGTGACTGTCCAAGCAGGGCTAGAACTCAGATTCTTCAGGGATCTGAAGATCTTCAGGGATCACTTGCTACCTCCATAGACTTCTACCTGTCACAGGATTCCTAACTTCTGGGGACTTGTGAAACACTAGGGGTGGTGGTAAAGGAGTATCTTTTTCAGTATCTACTGTGCGAATTATTTCAATTAACTTACTTTTGAAGCCCTGTAATTATAATAATCAAATGCCTTTATTGGTTACCAATTTTTCTTTTCTTCTAAGAGAATCATACTTCATGTGTTTCTATGATTTTTTCCATTGGTCATTACAAAGACATAGACTTTAAAAAGAACCCTATGGATTTGTGTAGACTATGTGTGTGTGTGTGTGTGTGTGTAGACATTAAATTTGAGAGGCAAAGAGACAGAGAAAGGGAGAGAGAAAGAAAGACAGAATGCTTCCATCTGCTGGTTCACTTCCAAAACACCCATAATGGCTGGACAATGAGCCAGGAATTCATTCCAGGTCTCCCACATAGGAAGCAAGGACCCAACTATTTGGATCATCACTTGCTGCCTCCCAGAGTGCACAATGACAGGAAGCCAGCGATGGAAGTAGAGTTTGGATTCAAACCCACGCATTTCACCTTGGGATCCTAGCACCCCAAGCAGCATCTTAACCTCTAGGTCTACCACCCTGAAGAGAGGAGTCAGGATTATGACTCAGTACCGTCTGCTCCATTCATTAGACTTTCCAGCTCGGTGAATTTCCTGCCCCAGGTTGGCAGACCCTGGGCCAATCACTGGGGACCTCTGCAATTGTTTTCTCCGCTGTAAAATGAAGGGACTGTTCTGAATGTGTGCTTCTCACTCGTGGCTGCGTGTGGCAGTCATCGGAGGAGCTTGCAGAAACACATCAGGTGGAGCCTCAGCGTGTGTCCACATTTTTGACAAGCACCCTGGTGGCAATGCTACAAACCAAGGTCTGAGAACCACTGCACTCCATATTCCTTAGTCAGCGATGTGTGCCAGAATCGCCTGGAGAGTTTTTCCAACACACACCTGCCTGGAAGTACTAACTCAGAGGAGGCTGGCACTGCAACCAAAGCATCGGTTCAAAATGCTCACAGGTGGTACTGCTTTCCACCATCAGTTCAGACAGAACCATGAGAGTCAGACAAACCGCTACCAAACATGAGCTCTCTGCGGGGACAGAGGAGATGGGCCCCGTGGAGTGCCTGATCCAGCAGGGAGTAGGGCAGCTGCAGGAATGAGGCAGAACCATGGGAGAAGCTGCAGGAAAGGGTCACAGGGAGACAGAGGCCACTGTGATCACTTCCGTTCTGTTCCATTGTCTTTTGGGCAGAGCCTGGAGGAAGGGGTCGGAAAAGGTTTCATCCAGGCAGAGACACTTGAATTACATTAGCTTTCTAGTGGCAGGTGTTTGGCCTAGCAGTCAGGATGCCTGTGTCCCGTACTGGAGTATCTGGGTTCAAACCCTGGCTCTGGCTCCTGACTCCAGCTTCCTGCCAATGCAGACCCTGGCAGGCAAGGGTGATGGCTCAAGAGACTGAGCTTCTGCCACCCGTGAGGGAGACCTGGATTGAGTTTCCAGTTCCCAAATTCAGCTGCAAATGCTATGGACATTTTGGGAGTAAACCAGTGGATGGGAACTCTCTTCTCCTAAAATAAATACTTTTTTTTTTAAAAAAAAAAAAAAAAACTTACTTTCTAGTTGTATAAGGGCACTTGAAAAGGTTCTTGGAAAGATGAGCATTATGGAAAAAATCATGCATGCATTTAAATTTTTTTTGGTCCTGAAATAAAATGATCATTTAATTCTGTTTTCCATAAAAATGGTAAAGTCCCCTTGAATTGGTTTGGACAGGTCACTTGACTTCTAAGTCTCAGTTTCCTCACTGAACAGAATGGAAATAATAAACATGGGGCTTCTAAGAGCTGGGTCTCAATAATTACTGATGAGCACCGTAATCACGAGAAGGGGCCGGCACTTTGTGGGTTTCTAGGTATCTGCTCTGGGAGCCGGTGCGTCTCTGGCCATGGGGTGGTTAGGCCCCCCCTGAGGCCTCTGCGTGGTGAGAACTCACTGCAGAAGGTTGTTCCTTCCTACCCCATCCTTAGGCTGGAAAGTGGGGGGAATCTCACAGAGCACCAGGCAGCCCCGGGCTGGACAGCCTTCCTGGTGGCCCTGCCTAGAATGCAAAATGATTTCCTTCTGGAAGCACGGAGACAGGCATGTTCTTGTCTGCCTGGCCATGCCCTGTCCTCTCCCATCTGCTAGGACCGCTGAGCGCTCCAGGAACAATGGGGATTCCTGTTTACAAAGGCGGCTGCACTGGTAACAGAAGTGATCTGTCCCCTGATTAATGACTTCATTGTTTTCTCCTTTTATTGTGCTAACGAGATGGACCTCTTTTCTCCCACCTGCTGCAAAGTGTCTGCAGACTGTGGTACCTCTGTCATTTCTCTCTGGGTTAATTACAGGCTTTTGGGCGACTGCACTGCCACTGGCTGTGTCAGCGTGGGAGGGGGGGTGGGAGAGAACAGGGTGCATACAGCCCCCAGCAGAGGCCTGGGGAGAAGAGAAATACTTGGAAAAGACAGTTTGAATTCTGGCAGAGCAGGAGGCTGCAGCTGAAAGGGGGCTCGGGGGTCATGAGGTCCAACTGCCCGGTTACAAATGGGGAAACTGAGGCCCGGAGGAGGAGGTTCCAGAGGGATCCAAGTGTGGAGGAAAAGCAGAATTCAGGATCTCTAAGTATAAGTCTAGTGTTCTTTCCACTCTTGGTTGCTCTCTCAATACCAGGAAATCATAATGAGGAGGGTGATCACCACTGAAGATGTGGAATTTATCTACAGAGTTATTGCCGATGACATAGGACGTGATGTGGTGTCATGCAGTGGGTTATGATACAATGTAACAACAATAGGGCTCGCCATTATGCAATGCTTACCACCTGCTTGGAACTACTGCACTGAGCATTTAGATTCCTGATAATATTTAATGTGTGCTACGACTTATGCCATTTATCCCTAGGGAGCAGATGAGAAAAACGAAGTTAAGCAGCTTGCCCAAAGCCACACAGGTACTGAATGGAAAAGCCTGAATTGGAACACGTTTCTCTAGAATCCACTGCTTTGCTTTGAAACCAGGACCTGAAATTGGCAGTATTTAATAACACAATCACCTACCACGTTATAGGATATTTTATGAAACTTCTTAATTTTGACCCTCAGAGTGATCTTAGGAGGTGGACACAAATGGTACAGTTACCTCCATTATTCCGACGAGGAGCCTGGGGTGTAGCTGTGCTAAGTCACAGGCTGGCAGACCCCGCAGGGTAGCCATGTTAAGTGGTTGGCTTGCGGGCTGGCCACATGGGGAACGTGCCACTCCAAGGGCAGCTGTTGAGAATGATGGCTTCTCCTCCAACAGGCCTTCCTTCTCTCCAAGGGACAGGGTCTCCCTGGTCCCTCACCCATGGATCTTTCTTTCTGCTTCTCAGAGGAGTACTTCTCCCTCTCTCCCCTTTCAGGGTGATTCACGCCCAAGTCTCACTCTGCTACAAGGACCTTATCTATGTAACAGCGGACATCGGTACCCTCAGGAAGCATTGGCTGAAGAAGTGGATGAAAAATCATGACTGTGGGCACTTAGAGGTTCAACTTTTGGAGGGCTCAGAATTGGAAGCTACAGTTAACCCACACGATAGCATGCACGCACACACACACACACACACACAAAGAAGACATATGCCAGTGTTTCTGCCTAAAAATAATACAAGAGACAGCACGAGCATTCACCAGCAAGGGACTGGTAAATAAATAATGGGATACTCAGGCTATCCACATGATGAAATACTGTATGGCCATGAAAATGGAGCACTCAGAAGGCTATTTAATGACACAGAGAAGCATTTGTGATATATTCACATGGGGGAAGAAGCGGCTTGCTATGGTAGTTCACTTAATGTG
Organism: Lepus europaeus; assembly: GCF_033115175.1. Lineage (NCBI taxonomy): Eukaryota > Metazoa > Chordata > Mammalia > Lagomorpha > Leporidae > Lepus > Lepus europaeus. The sequence continues at coordinate 67,959,608 of NC_084833.1, forward strand.
TCTCGTTTTGTTTATAGTGAGTACTACATACACACAAACATTTGGATAAAGGGCTAGGAGGAAAGAGAGGAAAAACGAACGGGGAGTATTTGTTGGCAGATGGAATGAACACAATTTCAACTTTCCTCCAACTATTTCTTGGTATTTTCCCAAAAATGCTTGCAACGATTGTCATGCGTTTCTTTCGAGAATGGAAAATGCTCCAGTAAAGGATCTCGGTGGTGTCTAGAGAGCAAGGACTCACCCCTGGGGTTGGTGAGCGTGGCTTCCGTGGCCTTGCCGCCGTCCCCACAGCGCGTGTCATCGAAGGGGAGGCACTGGTCGCCGGTCCCTGCCACCACCTCAGAGTTCTTGACAAGGTCCTTCACCACCACGGTGGATTTGATCTTAAAGACGCGCCGGCTGTTGGTGTCAGACAGGAAGACGGCCCCGCTCATGGGGTCCGTGGTCAGGTAGTATTTATGCGCTGGACTGTGGCTAGAAAACAGAGACACACTGCGGGTGAGCACTTTCTAATTCATTCATTCCTATCAGGTGGTTAGAGATGCACCACACAGATCCCCCATTGTTTCAAACAATAAAAAAACATCTTACAGGAGTATGCACCTGTTCAGGTGGTGGTTCCCCAGCTTCTCTGACCTCAGTGGTTGGCCTCCCTGCCCCTCCCTCCACCTAATACAAAACCCTCTTTTCCCGATTGTGAGGACACAGCCATGCCCCTCTCAGGTGCTCAATGCAGGTCTTCTTAAAAAGATGATCAGCGAGGCTTACCAGAGGTGGCCCATTAATTCAAACTAGAATTCTGGAGGCTGACTTTGGAAGACACTTCAAGAGTTCAGAAACTCATGCCCTTCCCCACTGGAGTTCTACAGCACCCTCTCTCACCCCCAACTTGGGGCCTGATGGATGAGACCCTGGCTAGCCCTGACTCCTAGTCAATGACAACATGACCTGCTACTGATGCTCACGTTACCCTGATCAGGAGCCCATAAGCTTCCTTCGTGCAGTCGGCTAGAAATGAACTGCAGGATTCGTCTGTAATTGGCAGCAACACCCAAGAAAAAAGAATCCAAAGCCAGCAACACTGCTGCCGATGGTCTGAGATCAGCCCTAAAGAACAGACTCTGCGAGCAGAGGGAAGAGAAGTGAATGGAGGCAGGAAGCAGACTGCGCCCCTCCACCGGCCGCAGATGGCAAAAAGCATGGGATTTGCAACTAGGTCAGCCTAGGTTCCAAGTGTAGCTCTGGAATCTCCTGGTTCTGAAACTTGGGCAAATTAGCCAGCTTCCCGAGCCTCAGGTTTCCTTCATTTGCAAAATGGGGCTGTAAACAGCTACCTGCCATGGCATTGGGACCACTGCAGAAAACCATCAATGCAAAGCATTTAACTTAGTCTGGCGATAGGAGGTGTGCAATACTTATTGCTGTAATTACCGGTGGGTGCACCTGTTTTTACATTTGCAGATGACTACAGAATAGGCGTCTCTGATAAAGCCTGGGTTTTGCTACCCCACGGTACTGAAATACAATGTTTTCCCAGGCTGGGGCACATGGGAGTTGGACACGTCACTGCTGGGAAGCTGCTTTTCCGTTCCTGTGCACGGCCTCATCTGTCACCAGGTCTGCGGACTGCACCTCAGTATCAGCAGCCCTCCTCAGTCTTGGCCAACTCTTTGGGTTCAAAGGAATCTCTTGCTGTTCAGACTGCCCGCCTGGTGCTGGCCATTTTCACTGCACAGTAGGTTCAGAGACTGTGCTGGGGCCACAGGGGGATAGACTGAGCAGGGCCCCGCGTGCCAGCAAGTCAGGACACTGCATACTCCTTTGAGATGCAAGCAAGAGAGTCAGAAAAGTCTCGAAGGAAGCTGCTTTACATCTATCAGTCCTTTTGAAAAACAAAATTTTATTGTACAGACTGGTGTTTTTGGATTACTTTTCAAAGTTGGGGCCCCCCAATCTTTTCAGGGCCGAGGCCACTAAGGGTCTTAATCTGGCCCTGACTGCTGGCTCTATAAAGGTCCCTTGCTCTGGGGACTGGCTCCTAACAGGGCCAGGTGTGCAGACCCAGCATTTTCCTTGTCTTGTTTTCTCTCTGAATTCAACTAACCCAACATCATTTTCTCCAATTGCCTTGCCTCTCCAGCCCTCACACTGCAGCCCCATCAGCTCCTTCTCAAATCTCTCTGATCTGTAGCCTGTGCCTGCCTCAAGCCACTCTTTCTGATCTAACTTGAACTTCACTGCCTCCCCTTCCAGCACTCAACTCTCCCAGAGTCAAAGGGAGACTCCTGGGACAGCCCTTGAGGTTTTTGTGCTGGGCCAGCTCTCCACTCGGCCCTTACACAGCCTGTATATGCCCCATACCCTGACAGCGTGTCCCTCCAATGTGCCTTTGGGCCCGTGTGCACCTGCTGCTCCTGCTCCGTCAGTCCCCTTCCCTTTCCCGCTCATTCTTCAGGTGTCAGCTCCGGCGGCACCTTTTCTGGTGAACCCTCACCTGCCTCTTTTCTCTGTGTGCTGAGGTTCCTATCTGCTCACATCTGAATTTCAGGACATGTATAAAATGCTGTGGCGATCTACTTAGGTGTGTCTCCCAAACCTGACTTGTTGATACTTGAAGGGAAGACACTGAACCCTATTCATTTTTGCATTTCTAATGTTCAGCTTCGTGCTTTCTAGCCCAGACTAGCCACTTGTTTTAAGTAGATGGCATCAACATTTTTGGTATATTTAGGTAGTATTTTTCTTTTTTCTTCTTTTTTAAGATTTAGTTTATTTGAAAGAGTTAGAGATGGAGATAGAGAAACACACACACACAGAGGTCTTCCATCTGCTGGTTCACTCCCCAAATGGCCACAAAGGCTGGAGCTGAGCCAATCTGAAGCCAGGAGACAGGAGCTTCCTCTGGGTCTCCTACATAGGAGCAGGGACTCAAGGGCTTGGGTCATCCTCCGCTGCTTTCCCAGGCGCATTAGCAGGGAGCTGGATCAGAAGTGGAGCAGCCAGACTCGAACTGGCATCCATTTGGGAAGCTGGTGCTGCAGGCCAGGCTTTAACCCACTGCACCACAGTGCTGGCCCCCTTGGTATTATTTTTTTATTCAGTGACTTAGATTCTACTTATCATTTAGGATGGCGGTAACTGGACAGCTGTCCTGTTGATCTTGAAATGTCCCCAGTGACTTACCCTATAATGTAGCACAGATCTAATCTTCCCTGATGACACTGATTCTGCCTTGAGAAAATGCAGGGGCCTCAGACCCTGCTCTGCAATGCTGCTCTCCTGACAACAGCTGCGAGGCAGGCTGATGATTTCATTTTTGTGTGCATCACTTGTGACACTCTGGTGCTATCTGCCTTGGCAGAAAATGCTCCCTGAGGGAGTATGATGGAGGCCCCTGTCCACTTGGATTAGCCCCCTGAGTTTCCAATTCATGCCTCTGCCTCCTGCACTGCCCCAGGGTTTCTCAGATCCATGAGTTCCAGGGGAGGGTGGCACTGGCAGCATTGCCCCAGGGTCTGGAGGAGCTGTGGCCACGCTTTCTCGTGCCCAGGGACACAGCGAGGTCTGAGAACCAGAGGGGAGAGCTGGAGTGCAGACTAGGGGTCAGAGGTCAGCTCTGCCACTCAGGTGAGGGACCTTGGGCAAATCACTTCATCACTTGAGCCACAGCTGCTTCCTGGGAGAAATGGGGACAATCACACCTACTTCTAAGATTGATTTTGAGGACAAAATTGCATGAAGAATGCAAACCTCTGTGCACAGAGCCTGCACCATTAAAACATAAAGTGCCCAAGAAATGGTAGCTTTTAAGTGCATCAGGTCACCTTGAGACACCTTTAACGTTGTCCTGCTGGTGCAGAAGCTGTGCACGCCAGGCTCAGTACGGTCGTGGGGAGTCCACTTCCTCCCACGGTTTAAGGCTCTGCTGAATGACCACGTGTAGCTGCGCCTGATGGCGACTTGGGTTCAGTGATACTGCAGGGACTGGCTTGTACTTCCCTCTGTGACCCTTGGGCAGAGATCTGGGAGGGGGAGAGGGTGCTGATTCCTTGCAGGGGTCCACAGAGGAAGCTGCCAAAGGACTGAGCATGCTCAGCGGGGTGGGCTGGCACTGAGCATGTGAAGGCCAAGGGCAGAGAAGAGCCTTCCGTGGAGAACACACACCCAGGCTAAGGTCACCACTGTGCAGCTCAACACTTCCTGGGAGCAGCTGATGCAGCTGGGGGACAAAGAGGGCAGCATTCTAGGGTTTCTTTAATCCACCTCCAACATCCACTGATGGGGGTCCACAGAGAGGAAGGGGTTTGCCAATACCCAGGTGATGGTTTAAACCAGAGCTGGAGCCCAGGTTTTCTGTCTCCTGATTGTTTTGAGAAAATCGGAAGAGGAGATGGTGTTGTGGCTTGATGGGTTAAGCCACGGCCTGAGACACTGGCATCCCAAATGAGTGATGGTTGGAGTCCTGGCCACTCCACTTTTGATCCAGTAATGTGCCTGAGAAAGCAGCGGAAGACGGCCTGAATACCTGGGCCCCTGCTACCCACGTGGTAGACCCAGATGGAGTTCTAGGCTCTTGGGTTTGGCCTGGTCCAGCTCTGGCTACTGTGGCCATTTACGGAGTGGACCAGTGGACAGAAGACCTCTCTCTCTGCCTCTCCCTCCCTCTAACTTTGCCTTTCAAATAAATAAATAAATCTTAAAAAAAAAAAAAAAGAAAACTGGAAGGCAGAAAGCGATGCCTTTTTTCCCTTGCACTTTGTTCACTCAAGAAGCAGTTTGCAGCACCTGAGGAAACAATGAGTAGAGAGTGGACAGGAAGCTGGCTTTGAAACAAGCATCTATCACAGGCCTCTGGACACCTGGGATGAAAGGCACCCATGTCAAAACCCTTTCTATTTACAGATGGTGAGACCAGAGGCCAGGAGAGCGAGGTGGGCAGGCCACGGCCACAGTGAACGTCCAGCCCTGCTGCACGAGCACCCTGGCCTCCCGACTCCTCCCGGCCACATCCTCCTGCCGCGAAGCTATGTCCAGTCTCTACCACTGCTGGGCTGTTACCACGCTAAACACAAAGAGCTTCATGAGCAGTGAACTCCTGAGCTGAGACACGGATCACTGCCTGGTTCAGTGCCGCCATGCAGGCTGCACTCACTATCTCTGTAGGAAAAAATCGTCTCCTGAGTAGTGCACCTGTTTCCCATCTCTGATCGTGGAAATCATGCGGATAATTCTGTTTTCCTTATTAAATCTGGCTTAGAGTCTAGTTTGCTGGACCATCACATATGTGTTTTCTCCTTTTGTCTTTTGTTCCCCCTTTGTGTTTAATTTACTTGAACACATGTGTCTGCATACAAGAGCCCTCAATTCGTTTTTGGGAAATATAAAATGCATCATCACCATCACCATATAATGTTATGACAGTACATTATAATAACACACTAATCATATAAACAGCGTGTTGCTCTTGTTGCTATTATTACAATTACTGCTATTTCTGTAGCTCCTTCATGAGCCTGAACATGCTGAACACGTTACAAACCCTGCTGGGAGCTTTACAACCCACTAAAGGAAATGATATTAACCTCCACTAGACTTCAAGCTCAGAGATGACCTAAGTTTTTCAAGGCCACACGATTGGGGAGTTTCAGTTTTCCCCTTTGGAATTCATGCTGGGTGCCTACTCACAGAATAGTTTGGGGATAAAATGCTATCATTTATGGAAGTGACGTAACCTTCTCTCTGCCCCCATAGAAATGCTCTATACGTGTTATTATCGTTGCACATGTGATTTTACATACAGAATATAGCAGTACACAGGAATGCAGGAATAGCATGCAGGAATACACAGAATTAGTCCTCGATTTGGGGTCTGCCCGACTCTTTCCACCCCCAAGACTTTCTTTAACTCTAGCTGAGCACCACGCCGTGCGCCACCCTGAACTGGGCACACGTGGATGACTGACAGCCCGGAAACCACAGCTGTATCTGCCAAGGTTGTGAGTGTGGTTGGGGGACTCTGAGGTGACTGTCACCCACGAGCCAGGTGGATGTCATGGTGACAAGTGACACCAACGGGAGGGCATTTCTCTGTGTGTCTGACCAGACCCACTCCTGCCTGCCGCCGTGTCGCTCTGAGCCTGCAGGACACATCTGCTCTGTGCCAAGTGTCTCTTTGGGGAAGAGTTCTCTGCAGGCCATTGCTGGGGTCTGCTCCATCCTTGCTGGCACACCTGCTGGTGGGGTCACCCAGTTCCCCAAGGCCGAGGCACGTGGGATGCCCGTGGTGGTGTGGAGACCTGGAGCCTGCCTTCTTTCAGCTGTCTCACCTGATCAAACACACCCACCCGGGGCGTCCCAGCATGGCCAGCAGTCACTCTACATACTTAGGGAGATGTCCTCGTTTACTGAGGATGAGCGGACTGTGCCATTCAAGTTTAAGTTCTTCCTGCCGCTCTGCAGCCTGTCACATCCACAGACAAGCGGAGTAACTGCCTCACTACACCACATGCAAGGGAGCTTGGGCTGTTCCCCTCCCCCACCCCGCTTATTAGTGACTTCCTCTGCCCGAAGCGGATTACCACCCCCCATCACTTCCAATCACCCAGGATTCCTGTGCCCTGCAGCCGTCTGACGCCGACACGTGCAGCTTACCATACCACATGCAACAAGGCAGGGGAGGGCCAGGAAATTCTCCACTGGTTGGCTTACCTATGTCTGAAATCTTTATTTCTGACAGAAGACAGGAGAGCAGGGAATAGAAGAAAGAATGAGGTGTTAGCAGCAGGGTTCGAAGCATTATTAGCAGCCTGCAAACTTGACAGCAACGATACTGAGCAACGCTATCATAAATAAAGACTTAGCGGCTGTGACACTGATAGATTTCCTATTGCATATGACTTGTCGGAGCGCTCACGTGCACGGCGCATCACAGAACAGGAGTGGCTTCGCCCACACTGCTGCCGCTCCCCTTGGCCGCAGAGACTAGGCTGGCACACTCTCTGCTTCCGCGAGGGCTAGGCAGCGAGCGGGGACAGTGGAGGCTCTTCCCTGTGCAGACGCACCCTCAGGTACACGCATGCTCGCCACCCAGTGTCTCTGCATGGGGGCACAGCTCCCTACGAGGAGGAGCTACCAACACTGGGGAGCCCACCAAGGACCTAATCATGCTGGGACACAGCACTGGAGAGCGACTGTAATTAGAAGGAGGGTATGGGAAAGAGAGGTTAAAATGCTAATACATGGATGTAGGCATTTTCTTCCCAAATTTCATATACTCTCCCATTCTCTACCTACTGAATTCCTTCCTAACAGCTGTGGCAGGGAGACAGGGAAAATGAGATTCCCTATGCAAGATCTGCAAAGGGAGGCCCAGAGAGGTTAAACGGTTTATGCAGAGGTTACACAGCATTTCTGCTCCTAGTCCATGGCTCCTCCCTATGCGCATTCACGCCAGGGCTCCCTCTCTGTGACAGAAGTCTCTGCGGGTCAGACTCGTAACCGACAGAAGAAAGGCAGAGGGGCTTCCGCTGGCGGCCCACCTGCGTTCATCTGGGATCCAGCTCCCGGTGAGACCACAGCTGCAGAGCTGTCCTCACTCGGCGCTGTGCTGCAAGGATCCAGCACTCATCCCGAGGGTGGTGATGGTTCCCGCGCAGCCAGCCAGCCCCGCCCTCCTCTCACGCATGCGCTGCTGCGGCATGGAGCTCCTTTAACTGGGGATAACTTCGCAGGCATGAAGTCAAGACGGGCCAAGTGACAATTCTTTGGCGAGGCACAGCTCTGTTAATGGCGTTCCAGGCTTGGACCTGCCATTCTTTAAATTGCCTGGACCTCCCCTTTCTCAGGTAGCAAAAGGCACTAACCATGAACACCTCACAGAGCTGTTACACTTGGCACCTGGTGGCAGCTCTGCACACGCCACTTGCCTCGCCCCTGCCGGCTCTGGGTGAGGGCTTTCCAGCTCCCACACTGGTCCTTCTCTGCTTGAACCCCAGCCCGGGAGAGAGGCCAATCCCTTCCCAAGATGCTGGTGAGAGTCCTTGGAGCACTTTCTCCTGAAAGGGAGTGCCGGGTTCCCCTATCTCTGGAGCACGGTTTCTCTGTAGCCCCAGGGCCCACCCTGTACTGATGCCCAGGTTCTAAAAACACCATGCTTATGGAGAAAAAGCCAGCAAGCCACGGCCTCTCCGAGCTCTAAGTGTGGCCGTGCTCGGCCACCGTCCACCAGGATGGTGGAGAAAGCACTGCCTTAGGAGAGCAGAGGGCCACTGCCCGGACTTAGTCTCTTGGCCTTATCTGGGGATTGGTCAGTTGGTGGGAAGGACTCCTAATGCTGGTGAATGGTAAGTCTCAGGACCAAGTTTGGGGAGGCTGCCTTGGGGCCTGTCTGTTGTACTGTCCCTTGTCCTATAAGAAGATGCATGCAACTAATTCATGTTAGGAAAAACAAAAAAAAAGGAGATTCCATGGCTTCCCAGGAGTCTACTTCCCAGCCGCCAGCAGTGGGTGCCAAGGCTGCATCTGTCCCAGGAGCAGCTGCCTTCCCTGCAGTGCACGGGGTGGAGGTGGGGGTGGGGACGCAGCACCTGCTTGGGCTGGGCAGGGAAAGGACCCCGAGTCTCACAGGGGACTTCCCTAGGCCAGCGAAGGGATGTGGTCAGGGACCACGAGGAAGGTGTCGCCTGCTTACCTCAGCTCCAGGATGTTGGTGACATTTCCGGAAGGGAAGATCCTGCGGATGTAGTTGAAATCGCCCACGTAGAGGCTCCCGTCGGAGCCACAGGTGAGGGCCACGGGGGCCAGGAGCTTGTTGCCATCAGCAAGGCCATTACAGCTGGGGCAGGAGATGCTTCTCCGGCGCCCGTTGCCCATGATGCTCCCGATGACGGGCGGCTGCTGAGACACGAACTGGTTCTCCCCATTGCCTTTGTGCAGGATGCCTGGGCCCAGGACAGAAGGACAGAATCACCCAGGGGGCGGGCAGCAGCTCTCTTTTCCCATGGACACCCTCAGAGGCAGCTTGATTTTGCAGGACCACTGTCTACCATGTCCAGACTCACCCTGCTCCCACGGGGTCCCTCGGTGTGTCCTGAAGAGTTCCCACCACACCTCTGCCAGATGAGCCCCGTGACCATCCCACGGCAGTGGGAGGACAGGCCACACTGATGCTAAGTGGAAGTCGTCTACAGCCCAGCTCTGGACCATTCCGACAGGCTGTGCGCACCTCGGGGATCTGGTCCAGACTCTGTCATCGCGTGCACTCTGCACAGCACTATCTCACTCTCTCCCCTCTCAGTCAAATGCTCTACCCCTGAGCTATACCCCCAGCTTCTCTCCCCTTTCAGTCAACACCGGACCACGTCCCTTTCATCACTGTATCCCCAGTGCCCACTGCAGGACATGACACAGAGCAGATGTGGGAATGACCGAGGGACGCTCAGATTTCTGCTCACCAAGGGACAGCTGAGACACTTGGCTGTTTTCCTGGTTCCGCTATGGAGTAGCTGAATCCCAGGTCTTGCCCGGGCCCCAGCGTCCCCACCCACAGAAACAGGGGGTTCACTCAGACACTTGTAAACTTCCTTCTGTACCTACTCTTTCAGTGCAGCTCAACCTCTCCCTCCCATGTTTTGCCACAGCATCCACCTGTCTCCTGCCTTCCCTGCTGAAGGCCGAGTGTGTTGGGCTTTTCTGGGTCACAAGAGCCTCTTCCCAAGCTGTCACCTGCCACTATCCTCAAAGCTGTCCTTTATTGGAGGGATGGTTTTAATTCTGATAAAGGACTTTTCCATTTTAAAGTTTGTGCTTTTTGAGGTTCTAGGAAATCATTTCTGGAGCTTTTCAACTCCTATATGGCCTTTCGTTAATTTTGAAGCATCTTTCACCTTGAGATGTTTAAGAAAAACATCTCCATTTATTTGGTAAGCAGAGTGAAGTGGGGACGTCTTTCATTTTTCTCCACGTGATGAGCCAGTTTTCCCATTGCCCATTTCTAAGACACCCATCCACTCGCCACGGAGGGGTGAGGCAGTGCAGTTCTACAACCGGCTCCTGTGTAAGCATGGCCTATGGCAGAGAGACTCTGGAGCTCAGTGACATCTCCCCTCACTGCAGTTATGGGACCCTTGACAGCCAGGCTCCCGGCGACCTGGGGCAGACCATCAACCCCTGCGCATGGGCTGCTCCAGCCATGACCGACTTCCTGCCAAGGGCGTGCTAGGTATTGGTGGAGTGGGCACACGCCAGGAGGTGTCCTTGCAATGAAGGGGGCTTGCCCCGTGTCCTTCTCCTCCTTCTTGTGGACTGGAAGTGGATGTGATGGCTGGAGCCGACCTGATTACCTTGGTGGTGACAGTCTGAGCAGAGCCAGGAGATGGGAGGAAGAGCCTAAGCCCTTTGGGTATCTATCCACCTCCAGACTCGCAGGCGGGTGGGAAACAAAAACTTGAACTTGTGCGTAGTTCTCTTACTTCAGCTTTTCTGACACGCACAGCCTCACCTAGTTTGAATTTTGACTCCCAGGTTAATTTCTGTCCTGTCCTGGCTCCCACTGACTCTGTGAACCTGTGCCTGTGCCAGCAATGCAGTTTTGGATATTACGGTTTGGGAAGATATCTTACTAGCTGGTAACTCTCTCTTTCTTAAAGACTGCCTTAGCTAGTGACACATCTTTATTCCGGTGTAAAGCTCAGAATTTGTCAGTTTCCCTCCCAAAGCATGCTGTGGCCCTGGGAGGTGTTCGCTGCATATTCAGATCAGGCAGGAGCTGTGTGACATCATGCTCATTTGCTTGCCCCACCTCTGTACACGGCCAGAGGAGTTTCCTGAAATACACATCAGAGCGTGTCATTCACGTGCTTCCCCTGCCAGAAGCTTGACCTTGGCCTCTGGATGAAGGTGAGGCCGAATGGTCTTAGCCTATATCCAGCTGCTCAAGCCCCAGCGTTGGCACTGGCTCTTCTCTTCATCTCACCTACAGCCCAACCCATGACCAACCTTCTCTCCAATTTCTTCTGGGTGTTAGCACTTGGGCACACCCTGCACTGTCTGCCTAGCGTGCTCTCCCTCCATGACACCCAGGGCTACTCCGACAGTCCTTTGAGAGCCCCTAGCAAGAGTTCTCTGCAAAGGATGCCTGATGAGCCAGTGTGCTGAGTGAGCTAGCTACTCCTCTTCTGTGTGTCCATGGTGTCCTGTGCCTGCTCAGTGCTGCCGTGGACCATGGCACAGCAGTGAAGCTGCCTGGTGAGTGTTTATGTGGTCAAGTCTTGTGCCTGTCATGGGTGCATGCCCAGCGCCCGGCAGAGTGGCAGGCTTGCGGCAGGTACCCAAGCAAAGTTTGGGCCTCCTGATGACCTGGCTGCGCAGGAGCCCACCTAAAACACAGTGTGCATGTTTGCCTGACAGGGCCAAGGGATACGAGGCTGGGTCACAGCCCAGCTGGCTCAGGGAATTCCTCGAGGCGACTCACCGCTTTGGATGTTGAGTGCGTGATGCTTGTCCAGGCTCCAGCCTCCCAGCTTGGATGCGTCGATTTCATAGCCCTGCAGCACTGCTGTTCTTTTTTCCCACAGGATCAGGTCCGGGCAGGATTCATACTCATAGCCCACGGAAACTGACGGTCACAGAAGGAGCAGAAGGCACAGGTCAGCAAAGCCTCCTGCTGGCTTAGACCTGCTTATCTTTTGCAGAAGGAGGCAAAGGACCCTTTATCTACATGGGACCCAGAACCACGTGCAGCGTTAGCCCAGCGACGCCAGACCTTAATGAAGCCCAAGGGGACACTGCTGGGAAAAGCCCAGCCTGGGGACTGACATTCCACAAGGAACCATGTGAACTGACTCAGGGGAATCATCTTAAGTACAGAAAACACTTTATGTGCAAAATTGCTCACTGCAGTGTTATTTATAATAGTGGGAAATCAAGTTATCAAGGGCCAGTGCTGTGGCGTAGCAGGTATAGCTACTGCCTATGGCACTGGCATCCCATATGGGCACTGGTTCACGTCCCAGCTGATCCACTTCTAATCTAGCTCCTTGCTAATACACCTGGGAAAGCAGTGGAAGATGACCCAAGTTCTTGGGACCTTGCACCCACGTGGGAGACCCAGAAGCTCCTGGCTCCTGGCTTTGGGATTGACCCAGTTCTGGCCATTGTGGCCATCTGGGGAGTGAACCAGCAGATGGAAGACCTCTCTCTCTCTGCCTCTGCCTCTCTGTAACTCTGCCTTTCAAATAAATAAATAAATAAATAAATAAATAAATAAAACTTTTTTTTAAAAGAAGTAATCTAAAGGTCCAAAGGGGTGAGAGGCTGAGTCAACCAAGAAATGTTACACAGCCAGTGGGCCTTGTGGTTGTGATGATATGGGAAGTGCACATGGAATAGTGCTCACTTGAGAAGACTTGTTATACACAGTAGTCTATCTGGATTAAAAGAAAAAATACACATTTAAGGAAAAGATTAAAATGTTAACAAGGAGTTATATTGTTTATAGCATGGGGTATGACTTCTTTCTATTTTTATTTCTCAACTTTTTACTAATGGACATGGTATTTTTTAAAAAAAAGATTTATTTATTTATTTTGAAAGGCAGAGTTACAGAGAGACAGAGGCAGAAGCAAAGAGAGAGAGGTCTTCCATCTGCTGGTTCACTCCCCAAGTGGCTGCAATGGCCAGAGCCATGCCTATCCGAAGCTAGGAGCCAGGTGCTTCCTCCAGGTCTCCCACATGGTTGCAGGGGCCCCAGGACTTGGGCCATCTTCCACTGCGTTCCCAGGCCATAGCAGAGAGCTGGAGTGGAAGTGGAGCAGTTGGGACTCAGAACTGGTGCCCATATGGGATGCCAGCAACTGCAGGCGGCGGCTTTACCCGCTACGCCATAGCGCCAGCCCTGACGTGGTATTTTAATACAGAAGATATCCACTAGCATTACAGTGGATGTATGGAAACGGAGCTCAGTTGGGGTACTTTTACTGGAAAAGTTTAAAATTAATTAACTTATTTGAAAGGGAGGGAGGAAGGGGGGAGAGAGAAAATGGGAGAGGGAGAGGGAGAGGGAGAGGGAGAGAATGAATCTTCTGTCTGTTGGTTCGCTTCCCAAATGCTTCCAACAGCCAGGGCTGGGTCAGGCCGAATTCAGGAGTCTGGAACTCAATCTGGGTCTCTCACGAGGGTGTCCGCACTCAGGTACTTGAATTGAGCCAGCATCTGCTGTCTCCCTGATGTGCATTCACAGGAAGCTGGAATCGGAGGTGGAGCTGGGACATGAACCAGGCACTCTGATAGGGGATAAAGACATTCCAAGTGGTGTCTGTCAACCACTGTCCCCTCTCCCATTTATAACTGACTGCTAGACACTCAGTTGCTTATTTCATCTGAACAGGCTAAACAGTTTTCCATTTTCAGAAGAGATGAGAGAAATGGCTTGATCTACTGAAGGGATCACGAACAGTGAGAGACAGCATCTCCCTTCCCATTGTGTCCTTGGCAGGGGTTTGGGGTTTGGTGGGTGGGATGCAAATTGGCAGGGAAGATTTAGGATAAGTCCAGTTCCCCCTGCAGATCTTAAGGATGGCGATTTTGGACTTGCGGGGTACTTGTAAGGGGTCACTGAGATACTAATGTACAGAGGCACACACTGCCCACAGCAGGTGCTCAAGGGGCACTCTCTTGTTGCCTGCTCCATCCCCCCTCCCTCTGTCCCCTCTCCTTTCTGAACACAACCTTACTTTCCTGCTTCCTCCTTCTGCCCTTGCTGAATCTCCACCGGAATGAAAGTGGAGCAGGGTTCCAGATGAGCAGGGGTGTGCCGGGCAGTGGCTCTCAAAGGCTTGGTGGACTCAGCCTGCGGAGGTGAGGGCTGCTGACAGCCCAGCTCGGAGCCCCTCCTGGGACCCTGCTCTAATTGGGAAGCTGAAAGGAGCCTGGCCAGCCCCTGGAGGCCCAAGGTCTCAGGGAGGCTGAGCCTCCAGCAGCAGCTCTGGCCAACTTGCGCCGACTCTTTAAAGAAGACAGCAGCAGCAACAACACAGAGGCAGCTCTCCGGAAGCAAGGGCAAGAGGCCAAAGGCATTTCTCATCGAACAAGAGTCTGAGCTCCAGCACCTCCAGGAAACCAAAGAAGCTCCCCTATTCTGATGGGCAGTTCAGGCAGGAGGGCTGTGGAGTGGGCAGGCAGTGTCCACATGGCTCTACTCAGTGGCACCTGATGTCTTTTAGCCCATCACATATCACCACAGGCCTTTTAGAGGGTTAGTTTGTTTTTTTCAATTTTCATTTTGAGGAGCAGGAACTGTGACGTAGTGGGTAAAACTGCCGCCTGCAGTTCTGGTATCCCATATGGGTGCTGGTTTGAATCCTGGTTGCTCTACTTATGATCTAGCTCCCTGCTAATGTGCCTGGGAAAGCAGCGGAGGACGACTTAAGTCCTTGGGCCCCTGCACCCACTTGGGAGATCTGGAGAAGCTCCTGGCTTTGGATGGGCCCAGCTCTGGCTGTTGCGGCCATCTGTGGAGTAAATCAGTGGATGGAAGACCCTCCCCGTCCCCCCCCCCCCCCCACCTCTGTGTAACTCTGCCTTTCAGATAAATAAATATTTTTTTTAAAGAATTACTTATTTGTTTGAAATCTAGAGTTACACAGAGAAAGAAAGAGAAGGAGAAAGAGAAGGAGAAGGAGAAGGAGAAGGAGAAGGAGAGAGAGAGAGAGAGAGAGAGAGAGAGAGAGAGAGAGAGAGAGAGAGGTCTTCCATCCACTGATTTACTCCCCAGATGGCCGCAACAGCCAGAGCTGGGCCCATCCAAAGCCAGGAGCCAGGAGCTTCTTCCAGGTCTCCCATGTGGCCGCAGGGCCCAAGGACTTGGGCCATCTTCTACTGCTTTCCCAGGCCACAGCAGAGAGCTGATTTGGAAGTGGAGCAGCTGGGAGTTGAACCAGTGTCCATAAGGGCTGCCAAAACAGTGGCTTTACCTGCTATGCCACAGTGCTGGCTCCAATAAATCTTTAAAAAAGCTTTATTGGAGATGGGGAGGGAGGGAGAGAGAGAGAGAGAGTGCGAGCGAGCGAGCGAGCTAGAGCGCGAGCACTCCCCCATCCACTGGTTCACTCCCCAGATGCCCAAAGCCAGGAGCCAGGAATTCCATCTAGGTCTTCCATGTGGCTACCCAAGTCCTTCAGCCATCACCTACTGGCTCCTAGGGTGCACATTTGCAGGAAGCTAGAATGCTGAGTGGAGCCAGGACACCAACCCAGGCACTCCCATATGGGGTGTGGGTCTGAAGCAGTGGCTTAACCACTGTGCCAGACACTCACCACTGGTTTTGTGTTTGTAAATCTCTCTCTCCTCTCTCTCTCTCTCTTTTTTTTAATGGTTGAGCCCTCCACATTCGAGTCTTTCAGTGCATTCTGTTAGGTCATTGTGGCCACTAGGAGGTCTTTAAGGCCAGCCAAGCCTCATCAGGTCTTTTTGATGTGTGAAGTGGAAAGGAGGAAGAAGCAACCAGGGCAGTGCACAAACAGCTCCCCGCCAAGTGCTCCTCTTCATTGGAGGAGAGCGCCGAGTCCCGTGGCAGAGGGCACTTACCGAAGGCTTCGGAGAGCCCAAACACCTTCTGGTTGTAGACGTCCGTCTTGTCCCAGATGAAATAGTAGGACAGATCAGGGGCGGCGGCAAACCACTTCCTGAAGAGCCGGCCCTCCACCGCCACCATGAGGTGCACCTTCATGAGGTTGAAGGGGATGGTGGGGTGGGTGAGGCTGATCCTCAGGACAGACTTGTAGCCAGCCGTGCGGCTGCTCAGGTAGCTCAGCCTCATCTTGCAGCCAGAGATGGCGATTTCCTCCTGCAGCGCCTGTAGAGGGCAGAGCACAGCGAGCCGTGGTCACCGGGGGCAGGGCGGACGGCCACGGGCCCTAGACTCTGGTGCTCACCAGGCAGTGGAGGCAGCAGACGGGAAGGGGAGGAGAAAGGAGAGATGAGGGAGGGCAGTAGGGGATGCAGGGGGCAGGCGGAGGGAGAGAAGGGTGGGGATGGAGAAGGGGGAACAGAGAGGCAGAGAGAGGCCAGAGGACCTGGCTGCAGTGGTTGGGGGAACTCTCCTATGCTGTCACCCCAAGTGAGCCGCCCCTCCCCACAGAGCCCATCTCTTCCTCTGTACGGCACAGGTGATGGTGCTCACGTCTTGCACGACTGACAGAAGCGCACACGATGGAGCACTGAGCATCGTGGTGTCTCTGCTTCCCGACCTGTGTCACCCTAGAAAGCCCAGGGAAGCACTGGGTCTGAGTTCCCTCCCTGGCTGAGTGTGGCCTGAGGAAGGACCCGTGTACAACGTGCCCAGCACGCAGGTGTCAGGAGGTGTGACGATGGCGCTGGGGTGTGACTGTGGTCTGTCCCCCAAGGGGTCACCTGCCAGAAGCTTTGTCCTCAGTGTGCTGGCAGCTGGTATGGAACCACTGGGACCCGGGGTGGGGGACAGGTAATGGGATCAATGGGTGCTGCCCTTGGAAGGGATTAATTTAGGCTAGTTCCTGCAAGAAGGCTGGATAAAGAGGAAGTCTCTGACTTCCGGTCTTACCACGTAGTCTCCCGCCCACCAGTGCTCCCACCATGATGCCATCTCCATGTGACCCCCACAGGAGCTGAGGCAGTGTCAGCAGCAGCTGTCAAAGCCCCAGAACCAGGAGCCAAACAAACCTCTTTTCTCTATAAAGATACTTGGCCTCAGGTGTTCAGTCACAGCAAGGGAAAATGGAGTAAGGGTATGGGGGCACCAGGCAGAAAGACCCTGCTCTTAGACCAGCAGTAACAGGTGGCTAAGCAAGGCTGGTTTCTCAGAACTTTCCAGAACTCAGGCCTCTTGCAGATGGCTTTACTTGCCAGGAAGGTCAACAGGCCACGAGATGCTGGCCCAACAAACAAATGTGCACAGCTAGGAGCACAGCCTGGCCACGACCTGCAGCTGAGGCCTCAGGCCATCCCTAGGGGAGGAGGCAGAGGCCACGTGTGCTGTGCACACTGGGCAGGGAGGGGCCCAGGCCTGGGCCATGTCACAGGAACCGGGAAGTGGGGAGGGCAGCACAGCAGGTGCTCTGTGCCACGGGCCCTGTTCTCAGAATGCCAGGGTGCCAGGGCCCACAGCCGAAGCTGGGAAGTTTTCCTGGCTTGAAGCTCTGAGCTCCACTTCAAGAAGGGGACACTGGAGCAATCGGGGCTAACAAGTCCATGCTTCCCTCGTGTTCACGGAGGAGCTGCCCGGAAGGCCGTGAACTCTCATGCCCAACCTCCATAACTCAGCACAATCTCCCTAAAGCACGGTTTACAGGCGTCAAGCAAAGCAGGCGCTCTGCCCTGGCCAGCCGCAGGCAGGACGGACGTCCTCACTGACACCTGCCTTTGCTAATGGGCCCTTTGAGTTGCACCTCCCCTGGTGCATGCAGCAGCTGTCTGGGAGTAGCCCAGGGTTTGTGTTCACACACATCATGGAAGGGATAACAAGCAAGGCGCATGCCCCAGGTGGACATGCAGACCCCCTGCTCAGGGAGCACTAGAAAGGGTGCAAACTGTGTCCTGAAGTCCTTGCTGCCGGGGGGAGAAATGTCTAGCTGGAGCAGTCAAGGTGAGCTACAGATCACTTCTCCCCAGCCAGTTCCGTGTCCACTGACAATCATTTCATACACAAGGTCACCCCCGTGCCGCAGACCGGAGGCCGGCACCGCGTCTCTGGGAGGGGATGAGCTCTTACCCAGGGAGTGCAGTGAGAATTGCAAAATGATTGCATTTCCTTCCTGTGGGCGGGGCCCAGGTGGAGAGATGTGTTTGCTCAGCCAGCCGTGAAGTATGCACAGGGGAACATACGACTCCCTGCTCGGCCATCGCCGGGAGCAGCAGTGACGTGCACAGGGCGCTGGTGCTCCTTAGGCAGGGGGATGGCCGGGCCGGCCCGCTCCAGGCTGCAGCACTGCCATCTCTCTTCTTCCTTCAGCTTTTGTTTCTGCCCTCAGCAATCTGACTGGGGCGGGCCGAGGAGATTCAGCTCAGCACAGCTTTGTGAGCTGAGAATCTATCTTGATTTCCATCAGATTAACATGTATTTTTCCCTGATTGCTTCTCTTTAATGATAATTAAGGAAAGCACTTGCGTGTATAGATTTGAGCCAAAGCAATCCTTAATTGGCATAAAAGCTGTGTGTTAAATAATCTCAATAATCATGACAGCTAAAATTTATTGAGCACTTACTAGGTGCCAGACATTGTGCTAAGAACCTTGGATACGTTTTTTTTTTTCTCATTTAATCTTCGTTACAATGCTCACTGTTGGGGATCCTATGGCTGATTCCTCTCAGTAGAATCTATCACCATAGATTTTTTCTACAGAAATCATGAGGACGGGGACCGTGGATTCTGGGGAAAGGGAAGGTGGAGGGTACTGGGTGGCAGAGTGCACAGGGAGAGTGTGCCAGGCTGAGTGCAGAGGCCCCTGTGCTTTCTGTAAGATGGGTGGCCCGCTGTGGGGTTTGACAGCTGGATTCCACATGGTGTGCTGACAGTGCAGGCTCCAGGCCTACAAGTGAGGCCTCTGTCTGTTTTTATTTATTTATCTTATTTATTTGAAGGGAGAGAGAGCGAGAGGCAGAGAGAAAGAAGGAGGGAGGAGGGGAGGGTAGAGGAAGAGAAGAAGAAAAGAGGGGGAGGGGGAGGGAGAGAGGGGGAGGGAGAAAGAGAATCTCCTACCCACTGCTTCACTCCTCAAATGTCTGCAATAGCCAGGGCTGTGCCAGGTCAAAGCCAGGAGCCAGGAACTCCATCCAGGTCTCCCACATGGGTGTCAGGGACTCAAGTACTTGGGCCATCACCTGCTGCCTCCCAGGGTGTGTGGTAGCAGGGGGCTGGAACTGGGAGTGGAGCAGGGATTGCGGCCCAGGCACTCCGATATGGGCTGCGGAGTCCCCGGCAGCATCTCACGCCCTGTGTGCCCAACGCCCACCTCGCGGTCTCTCTTTCCACCTTCTCTGAGGACCTCCTCTGCCCCGCAGATGAAAGGGAAGCCTGCTGATGTGCGTTGGGGGAGCTGGGTACCTGGATTTCCGGCACGATGGGGCCTTTCTCTGCACAGGAGCTGGCGAAGGATGTCAGTGGGGAGGGGGAGACGACGGGGTTCGGGCGGGCGAAGCTGCTCAGGTCGCAGCTGGGAATCTCATTCTCCTCATGCCGCATGGTGATGGTTTCCATGACGAAGAAGCGATCCCACGGCAGCCAGAGGGTGTGCTCCTGGGTGATGAATGGCGCGCGCTCAAAGCGCAGCACAGTGGAGATGCCGCCGTTGGTGACCAGGTCAAAGCTGTTGGCGGGGGGGGGGGGGGGTCAGGAAAGCAGGAACAGGAGTGAGGAGGAGAAGGTGGAGGAGAGAGAGAGAGAAAATTACACCAAAGGGCCTGAGCATTTGGTGAGCGAGATCCTGGCACCCGAAGACTTCACTGCAGCTACAAATAGTGACAGTGACTCCAGAAAGCATTTTCTTTCTTTCTTTTTTTTGTAATATGATTCACCGTGGAGAATTTACTGAAACCAAAATAACCACTGCTACAGAGCGCCGTTTTCCAGGGCAGCGGCCAGCCGATGAGCTCGCTGCACTGAAGCTCCTGTCCTCAGAGCCCTTCACCTCCTTCAGAGCTCACGCCGAGGTTACCAGCCGGCGGGAGAACGTAGAACAAGCCCTGACCCCTAGCCCAGTCCTGGCTCTGCTCTGTACTGCTGGGTGACTGTGGGTGAGCCACTGGGCCTCTCTGCTCCTCGGTGTTCTCAGCTGTAAATGCCAAGGTTCACACAGATTATCCTTCATTCACTAAGATCCGAGGACTCTATGGCGACTTTAGCCCTGACTGTCATACGTCACTCAACAAAAATCTTTGTAGTTACAACACAGCGAGGCAGCTTAGAGTGGGTACGACTGGGGTCACGGCATCTTACAAGTAAGGGGAACGGCAGGATTGAGTCCCAGCCTCCCACCTGGGGACGGGAAGCAGCTCTGGGCAATGAGCTGCCCGCCTGGCCCCGGGGGACCTTTGCTCCTCATGCCCCACCCAGTGGGTCTACTCAGGATGCTCTCCTGGCCTTTCCTTGGCCTCGCTGACCGCCCCCTGGGCCTCTCCCTCTCCATCTCTCTATTTATTTGAAAGGCAGAATTATAGAGAAGCAGAGGCAGAGAGAGAGAGAGGTCTTCCATCCGCTGGTTCACTCCCCAGTTGGCCGCTGGCTGGAGCTGGGTTGATCCAAAGCCAGGAGCCAGGAGCTTCTTCTGGGTCTCCCATGTGGGTGCAGGGACCTAAGGACTTGGGTCATCTTCTACTGCTTTCCCAGGCCATAGCAGAGAGCTGGATTGGAAGTGGAGCAGCCAGGACTTGAACCGGTACCCATATAGGATGCTGGCACTGCAGGCAGCAGCTTTACCGGCTACAACACTTGGCTGTCCCTGCTCCACAGTCACCATCAGGGGGCCCCATTTTCATCTCATTCTCTTGGGATTTTTATTTTTTTTGAAACTGAGACTGGGTCCCCCCTCCTTCTGGTTCCTTATTCCCTGGGCCTGTGGGTGACTTTCAATGACTGTTCTTCTGGGATTCGGAAATGGCGATCCTGGCCACCTGCCACTCCCTAGCTCCAGGTGTTTTGAGGCAGCGCTATTAGCTGTTACTTTTAGGGAGCATCTTCAAATCCCGTCGTCATCTTGCTTTTTTGGACACCTCCTCAACACAGCCTTACAAGGTCTGACTTCCTGCTCCCTCTCTGGGTCCCCCTGCCCAACGTGCACTGCTCTGTGGAGCCCACATCGCAGGCTGCAATTGCTTGTTTAGCTGTCTGGCCCAGGGACATCGATTCCTCTGACTTTCTAGGAACCAGCCCAGTGCCTAATGGTTGAAAGTCGACAGAAAGAACACATGAGCGACACTGTTGACTACTTCTGAACACACTGTCCACTGAACACCCTGAAACCTTTCTTCCTTTGGCTATTTTTGCAAATCAACCCAATGCTCACCCGTGCAGCTGGTTTGAGAGACCCCAGTGCCGGGCCTCCCCTGTAGTGTGATAAATCCACCTGTAGGATTTGGCCCATGGCTCCAGGTTACTCTGGCCTCTTCCTAGAAGCTACAAAGATGTAACATTCAACTCTTCTGTTCTAACACCAAATGGTGCTCTTGGCACCCCCAGACCTGGGTCCCTGGCTCTGAATCCAGACTCTTTTGTGTTGTGCGGGAGCGTTTCACCCACTCTGCCTGCTTCTCACTCATCCCTTTGGGGTCCACACTTGGGTAGAGGAAGTCAGGTGCCACCATTCCTCCACAAGATATGACAGAGAAACACCAGAGAAAGCATTTCTTTTGGATCAAGATTTTGGGTTGTGGCACCCCGGGAGTGCATCCACGGTTTTGGGGAAACACCCAGCTCCCAACTTCTCTGTCACAAAACTGGGTAGCATCTGTGCTTTGACAGAACATTTTTACCCATCAGATAGAATTTTGGCCAGACTTACCCACTGCCTTCCTGGGAGGGTGGGTGTGGGGAGGGAGGCAGGGACGAGAGCGTGAAAAGACAAAGTCTCAAGGCTGCCAGCAAGTTGGGAGCAGCCAGTCTTGCCAAGAGCTGAGTGTAATGGGCCAGGGCCAGGCCTGCTCATCTGCAGGAGAGACCTGGATGTGGCCATGAACGTGCAGCTGATCCAAGGGGAGGCCTCACTCCCAGAGGAAGCCCAGACAGCTCAGGGCCTGTCTGAGCCCAGCGACTCACTCTACAGGTAAGTTATGTCACCTGTCCCAGCTTCCATGTCCTCCTCTCAAAATAAGGCTGGTGCTCACGGTCACTTGGCAGCGCTATTAACCAGACAGATGCAACACTGTGGGGATGGGGTGCAGGGCCCCAACAGTCCCTGGGCCTCACGCTCCGTATAATCTCGTTTTGCAATTTGGTGAGCCTGAAATGCTTTTCTCATCTGCTCTCCTTTTAGTTTTTTTGTGTGACCTTTCTTGTCCATCGTTTTAAAGGATCTCTTTGGCTAAGCGCTCTGCTACTGTTTTCTGTTTAGGAGCACCTGTGAGGAGCTGCAGTCTGGTGTTTCAGCATGTGTGTGCGCGTGTGTGCACATGTGTGTGTGCATGTGTATGTGTGTGGCAGGGTTGAGGGAGCTGGGAGCACAAAGATAGGTAAGACACAGTCCCTGGACTCTCAGTCCACTGGCATACGCTGTCACCTTGGGGCTCCAGCTCCTGTCTTAGGGTTCCCCCAGGGCGTGAGAGGTAAGGAAGAAGGTGGCTCAAGGGAGACAGGGCAGCAAATGGGCAAGAGGCTTCCTGTTCCCATACAACTGAGGGAGTCCGACACAAGGAGAACAGCTGACGGCTGCCCAGGGCATCACGTGGGCTCTCCGTCGGAAAGCACAGTGAAGCCCTGGGCACACGGGTGAGAACCCACCTGAAGCTCAAGCTCTAAGGTAAGGGCAGTGCAAGAACTGTGCAGGCGTGTGCTTCCCTCCACCTCTGCGCACTGAAGACTGCAGAGGGAGCACAAACAGGAGCAGTGCAGGCCTGCAGGAGCCAGGGAGCAACGTCATGCCAGACTCTGGGGTGCTCATGGATGACCCCAACCGAGTACAGCCGGGGAGAGGGGACTGATGGATGGGCAAGTTTCCCGGCAAAAACAGAGCAGTCCTCCCAGGCGCCCTTCTGATAGCTGCTTCACAGCAGGTGACAAGGTGGTCAGACCACCTGCTGCCTGGGATGCACACAGCTGCTGTGTCCACAGAGCTGGCAGCCCCGAGCGAGCAGGACGGCGGTGAGGACAGAGCCTAATGAAGAGATTCCTGCACACCGTGGCGGGAATCTGCACGGAGGTGTCCTGGCTTGGAAGGTGTGCGGGGCAGGCAGGGGCTGCTGCCCCCTGGGGCCGGGCTGGCCACGGGTGTCTGCCAGCTGGGCCCCTTCCCCCATTCACATGGAGCTGGGAGAGGGCTCCCCACGCCAAGCTCGCCAAGCCCGTCTAAGAGGCACACGTGTCTACAGACAGCTGAGCCCCAACTTCATTATCACCTCGGCCGGGACATGCTCACGTCTGATATTGGATTAAAGAGGTGCTGAAATCAATCAGGCTGCAGCACAATTTCCAACGCCGAGTGAAAATCACCCTTATGGGCCCACACTTAGCCAGATGGACCGCTACCACCTGATGTCATTAAAAATAGAGGACTTGTCGCCACTGACAGCCTAAATATTCCACTTTCCCTCTTCTTGCCTTTTCTCCAAAATATCCTCACTGCCGGTCCTGTCACCATCACCTTCTGTCACTCAGCAATTTGTAATTTTAGGGAACCAGCTAGTACTTCCTGTGTGCTTACAGCATGGCAGACGCTGGAAATACAGCAATGAATCAGACAGGGACAGGGGATGAAGATTCATTAAGTGCCTACTGTGTGTCAGGTGCCTCCCCATCACCGTGTCCTCTGATTCTCACCATTGGTTTGTGAGCTGGAGGGTGGGAGGACCACTCACCAGCCAGGCAAGCGGAGGCTTGGCTAGGCCGGGAGACCTGTCAAGCAAGGACAGGTGGCTAACAGCGGGGGCAGAGCCAGGACTGCTAAGGAAGCCGCACTCCATTCCACTGATGGCTCTCAAAGGAATTCCAAGGTTGGAATTCTGTCATCACCCCAATGGCTTCCAGAGTTTTCCAGAACTATCTGGGGTGCAGGAAGTAGATTCCATCCGCAGTCAGGGCACAGGACAACATGGACAAGGTATCAAACACTGTGGGAACCAAATGAGAAGAAACTGTTTCCTGTGTGGCCTAAGGGACCCAAGCCAGAGCCAGACACAAGGGGACGCAACCTGGGCATGGGCATTTCGGCTCAGGCCCTCTGACGCCAAAGGCCGTCCTTTCCCTATGCTGCCAGCCCGGCAGTAGCCGTGTGGCCAGACCTGCGAGAACAGGTCCTTTACTGCTCCTGGCTCAGCAGAGGTCACCTACCTGCCGTCTTGCCTGCTGATTGTGTACCCGAAGAGAGGGTTACTGACGAAACTGACGTTCACACCAACCAGCGGCGTCCCATCGGATGTCATCACTTGGCCACGAATGACACACGCGTGCCTACGGGGAGAGAAGAGACAATAGCAGGATACAGCTGTCGTGGTCAGAGCCCTGGCCGGCAGGGCACCCCAGAGGTCAGAAGACAGGAGACTGGTCACGCACAGACACAACTAGCACCCAGGGGCTCATGGCATTCACTCCTGAGAAGCGGTAGCCTTTCAACATAGCCCGTCAATGCAAGGCATCAAGCAGTGAGAACTGCTGCTGGAAGGCGTCGTCAGCTACCACACCGCAGTATGTTTGGAGGAGATAAAGCCAACCCCAGAGGGCCACGCAGAGTAGCTACATGTGTGGATTTGGAACTAGGCGACCTGGGTTCAAATCCCAGCTCTGTCCCTTCCTAGCTCTTGGAACGCATGCAGGTATGTGGCATGTCTGGGAGCCTCCTGGTACAGAGTAAACTCCAAAAATGGCAATGGCTCTCGCTGTCACGAATAGTCCCAGTGGAAATGAGCACCCGTGACAGTGAACAGGACAGAAGGGACTGACTCCCTTTCATGTGGCAGTATAGCAAGAGAAGGGTGGATGTTGGTGTCCCTTAGCAGTGGGACCTGCCTCCATTCCCAATATCCCCCCTCCCACTCTGCCTCGTGATGACAAACCACCTGCTTTCCCCCAATTCACCAGGGGAGTGTCGCTTAGAACCCCAGTGCGCTGTTCTGTTCACCCACAGTGTGGTTCCTGCGCCACCTCTGCCCCAGCCTCATCCTCCAAGACCCGGTTTCAAGCGAGAGCTCTGCCCGAAGCCTTTCCTGATGCCCCTCGTCAGAACCAGCCTCTCTGTCCCCAGAGACCTGACGCATGCACACACACCCCCACACCTCGACACCTCCCAAACCGCACTGCTTTGCCTTTTCATTAGATCACCGGCTCGCTGAGGGCAGGGTCAAGTTCTTTCTTTTTGTTTTCATTCCACTGTGTCTGGCCTATTCCTAATAACTATGAGGTCACTGATTTAAAACAATGGGGGACTGAGCACCTAAGTGGGACAATGGAAGGCCATCTAGAATGGTGGTTTTTCAAATATTTCAGAAAGAGAAACTTTAGCAGATGATATGCTATGAGGACCCCCCAGGTGGAAAACAAATGAAGAGCTATGTTCCAGACCAAGCAGTGAGGGTGGCCACCTCTCTCCCTGGGCTGGTTCTGAAGGCAACTCCACGCAGTCCTATTCTCTGCAGATGGCAGTTGACTGTAAAATCACCAAGTTAAGAGAACCTTCGCATTATTCTCCCAAAGATTTATCTATTTTATTTTATTTATTTGTTTGAAAGGCAGAGAGAGGAGGAGACACACACATACACACACACACTCACACAGATTTTCCATCTGCTGGTTCACTCCCCAAGTGTCTGCAAGGGCCAAGGTTGGGCTAGACAGGAGCCAGGAACTTCTTCTGGGTCTCCCACATGGGTGCAGGGGCCATCCTCTGCTGCTTTCCCAGGCCACAGCAGAGAGCTGGATGGGAAGTGGGGCAGCTGGGACTTGATTTGGCGCTCATAAGGGACGCCGGGACTGCAGGCGGCAGCTTAGCCCACGACGCCACAGCGCCGGCCCTATCAGTCTCACTTTATACAAGAGAAGCCTGCAGTCCAGAGCAGTTACATTATTTGCCCAAAGCTACACGAGAAGGCGGTGGCAGAGCTAGGCTTCGGTCCTGGGCCTCGCAACTCTAGGTCCAACTCCAGATCAGTCTGTATTTCACGGGTAAGGGGTAGAAATAAAGGTGCTGGCTGGTGGCGTCAGTGTCCCAAGGGATCAGGGCACTGGGGAGACCGTCTTTGTAGACAAGACAGATATGAGGCAAAAATGCAGGTGCTGTTCCACCCAACTTTCTCCCTTCACCTGGGTTCAGATGGCTTTTTTTCTGGCCTAGCAAAGAGACCCCTGGGCATTTGTTCAGGAAGATCTCAAATCAGCCCTTAGATACTTTGTTAGGTGTCTGCGTCTCTACCTTCCTGCAGTGATAAACTTCTGTTTGATGAGAAAAGCAATTAACACCAGGCTCGTAAGCAGCTGGTCTCACCAGTGTCAGCCTGTGCTTTCTGAGGACAGAAAGCATGGCTGCCCACCCCCCCACCCTGCCCCACCCCACCTCACCCCACCTCACTCCACACAATCTGGTTAATGCTAATTCAGTCAATGGTTTCCTTCCAAGGCCCTTGGTCTAAATGCAATTAAGTGGCAAACAGGTGGGTGAAGCAAAGACTTTCAGGCTTGCTCCGAAGGTCTCCCAGTATAGTTATGTGAAATTCTCTTTCGACGAATGGGAAAAATTGATTTTTATCCACTGTGTTCCCTAGTAGCAGGAGAGGCTTTCTTTAATGGAGGACAATTGAGTTTCCTGTTGCTGGAGAATGAGTACCAGACCTCCTCTGCTGGCGCTGGCTCCCCTCCAGCTTCCTTCTGGCCCACGGACCTCCGGATTCTGCCTGGACGCTAACCGGCCCTCTGGGGAACGGTTCCCTCGCGGGGCTGCCCTGGCTGCCCCTCACACACAGGCAGCCAGCCTCTTCTGAGTGATCTCTCTTTGGGGATTTCCTGATAATTGGGAGCTGTCAAAGCAGCACCATTTGGCTCCCAAATAGCTTCCAGTTAGGCAAGCCAGAGCAGAAGTTATTTTAGCCCAGGCTCCTGTGGCTTGCTTTTGGGTTCTGGGGAAGATTATGTTGACTTCCTGTCCCCCAGTAGGCCCTAGAGGCCTCTTGCCAAAGCAGACAATTGGCGTAAGAGTTAACTCTTGGGGAAAAACACTTCCACCCCTCTTCCACTGGACCATGATTTTCAGTTGCCAAGAAAGCCCGGGTTAATATAAATCTCCCCTACAACAAAGGAGCTGAGGCCGTCAGCTCTGGGAAGGGCTCTGCAATGTGTCTCTTGCCACATGTTGTCGCCTGGGCAGGTGTAAAAGACACAAGGCCTGGGGTTCCCAAAGCTCACTGTCTTCAACCATTCACTTTGTGGGTACTGATAAGTGTTTAAGAATTGACTTTCAAAAAAAAAAAAAAAAAAGGAAAAGGAAAGAAACCAGCTTTAATATGCAGCATCTGCCCATTTCTGTGGTGTAAATACTCTCATCCTGGCCAGTTTCCAGCTACCAATGAGATGCCCTGAATGCAGAGCTCGGGAGAGGCGCACAGTAGGACAGCATCATGCAGCATTTCCTGACAGAAAGTCAGCAGCAAGGATGATCCTAAAACACAGGAACATTTGTAGGAAATGACGCACTGTTAAAATATCACTATTACCTTTGTTTTCTACATAATTTTGTAGCATTTACTTTTTTTTTTTTTTTTGACAGGCAGAGTGGACAGTGAGAGAGAGACAGAGAGAAAGGTCTTCCTTTTGCCGTTGGTTCACCCTCCAATGGCCACCACAGTAGCGCGCTGCGACCGGCGCACCGCACTGATCCGATGGCAGGAGCCAGGTGCTTATCCTGGTCTCCCATGGGGTGCAGGGCCCAAGGACTTGGGCCATCCTCCACTGCACTCCCTGGCCACAGCAGAGAGCTGGCCTGGAAGAGGGGCAACCGGGACAGGATCGGTGCCCCGACCGGGACTAGAACCCGGCGTGCCGGCGCCGCAAGGCGGAGGATTAGCCTAGTGAGCCGCGGCGCCGGCCAGCATTTACTTTTTAGCAAAGGCTCTAACAGTAAGCTCACAGAATTGCTGCACATTTAATTATCAGTTCCTGTGAGCTGGTATGAGCTGGCTTCTGTTCCCTGGAACACTGACCCCATGCTAAGGGTCACGCTCTAGCTCAGGGCTGTGGTTATGGCTAAGAAATCGTTGCTGCTCTGAACAGGGAGCTCTATAACGGGAGACCGCCTTACTGAGAAACCACTGACGAGGGGTGCACATTGTCACCAACCCGTCTGCCCAGCTTGCACACTTAAAATTCACTTTAACAAAAAACTGAGCACCTACTGTGAGCCAGGCGCTGTATGAGGCGCTGGTGGTCATGGGAAGGCATGAAGTACAGTCCCTAGTTACTTGCCAGAGCTCATGAGAGCAAAACGCCTTAGTGTAGTTGTCTCTGACACCAGAGAGTCAATGCGCGGGCTTGGCATATGTCAGGCAGCTGGGATACAAACAAGCAATTAGGCTGGGTGAACTCTGCCAGGAGGGAGCGCTTGTGCCAGGCCAAGGCAGGCAGCAAACACACCGGAGTCAGTCCAGCGACATGCACAGGGCCCAATTGAGGAGCCACTGCGGGTGCCAGCCAGGACAATCTGTCCCGTGGCTTCCTGAATATAGTGACCAGGGATGGGATCGAGAGAGGAGTCTGATGGAGAGACAGAGCTGCCGTGACCAAGAATAAAGCCAGAAAGAAAGCAGCATCCCTCGTCACTCAGGGAGAAGGGGCGGTGACGGGGAAAGAGCTCTGGTCACAGCTCTGATGCCTGGAATTGCCTGTAAGGCCTTGGAGAACCACCTGATCTCTCTGAACCTCCGTTCTCTTATCTCCCAAATGTAGGCTGAAGTTTCTCCCAGCCTGGCATAAAACAGAATCCCATATGCATTTCACACTGCTAAATTTTAATTTGTTGCTTCCTAACCCAGCCCACGTAGCCCTACTAAGTGTGCCTTGATGCCGATGCTCACCTCGGAAGTGTCCTCCCCCTCTGGCACCGTCCATCCACTTATTCTGTTCACTTGCTCATTCTTCAGGACCCAGCTGGAGCAGTCCCTAAGCAGCGTCCACCACTCCTGCCCCTTCATGAACTTGGGACAATCTTTCCCCCTCAAAGCAGACCACAGGCTCCTTGGAGATAGGGATCAAGGACATGTCTCTCACTGCTATATTCCCAGCACTGAGTGGGGCTGTGTTCAAAGTCATTTCTCATCAGGCCAAGGAGCAGAGCCCCTCCCAAACAGATATTTTCCCTAGAACTGGAAGGTAGGGCACGGAGTAGGGTCTGGAAAGATTATTTACTGAGCGAATACAGAGCTCCTGTGCTTCTGCTACTTAAGGCGAGGGTGCTATGGGACAACACGGAGCTGTTTGACCTTCACAGGGAGATGGTTAGAGAGCCTAGGGTTGGAAGGGCTGGGCCTTTCCACGTGGCTCTGGCTTCCCAGGGCTCCTGTCCCTTGCTCTGTCTCGGTGTCTTCAATCAGCTTTTCCAGTGGGACATCTCAGACCTAAATGCATATTCCTGAGAACTCTCTAGTTCCTGACCATCCGACTCAAAAGAGAATGTCCCCACCAGTTTTTTTTTTTTTTTCAAACTTCTAGTGGTACAGGTGAGAAAATAAAGCTCAGACCAGGTTGGGCAGCCAGGATTCGAATGCAGAACTTGCCTATTCTTAGCCTTGAGAACCCGGCAGTCACTTCACCTCTCAAGGCATCTGCTGTCTGACACAGACGCCTGCCTAACTGGTCATCCCAGCGCGTGTAAGCCACCTTGAAATTCAGCACATGCGCCGTGCAGCAGGGACCTTGAGAACGGCAGCACAAATGTTTGCACGCAGGCTCCTTCCAGGCACTTGTATTCCTTCCTTCGTTTGTGGCACACACGTGCGACCTCCATTAGTCAATGCTAGAAAAGTATCCTGCACCATTGGTACGAGGTCCAGTGGATAGGAACTCATGTTTCAGATGCCTTCCTGGTCATTTTTAATCTGCTGGGAACTTTCTGTTAGATACGGGGAGCTTCTTTGGGCAACCTCATCATGAGCTGGGGAAGACAACAGTGGGAGTGGCACGCTCTTTTCTTGCTGAGTTACACTTGCACGGTTGGGGTTACCTTCTGCTTGGAGTTATTCTGCAGACATCTTGGTAAGCCACTTGGCCATTTTGCAAGTGAGTCTGATTAAGATGAGATTCCACCCCTCCCCCCACTAGGGTGTAATACAGTGCAACGAACCACTGACAGCCCTCTGTCCTCCCTCAGAGGAATGGGGTCCAATCCCCCTCGGAAGCCTTGTGTGCTGGTTCACACCTGTGGCCAACTAACACAGGGATGGAAGGGGCAAATGAGTGAAAATCTGATAGTCCACAGGAACAACGCATTCTTGCATTCTATTTTGAAAGATTTATTGATTTCGAAAGCAGAATGAGAAAGAGAGAGAGAGCGAGAGAAAGCAAGAGTGAGAGTGAGAGAGAGAGAGAGAGAGAGAGAGAGAGAGAGAGAGATCCTTCATCCTCTGGTTCACCCCTCAAATGGCTGCAAAATCCAGGGTTAGGCCAGGCTAAAGCCAGAAGCCAGGAACTCCATCCAACCTCCCATGTGGGTAGCAGGGGCCCGTGTTCCTGGGCCATCACCTGCTGCCTTTGCAGGCACATGAGGAGGGAGCTGGAATGGAAGGAGAGTAGCCAGGACATGAACCAGCCCTCCACATGCTGGCAGGCATGGCAAGCAGCAGTCTAACCAGCTGCCCCCAAACACTGTTTCCTTGCTTTCTTATTCAAAATATTTTTATTTATTAGAAAGAGGCAGGAAGACACAGACAGGCAGACAGAGACAGAAAGCAAGATCTCCCATCACCTGGTTCACTCCCCAAATGCCTGCAACAGCTGGGGCTGGCTAGGTGGAGTCCAGGAGCCTGGGACTCATGAGTCCCACAGGGCCCAAGTACTGGAGCCATCAGCTGCTGCCTGCAAGCGTGAGCATCAGCAGAAAGCTGGAATCTGCAGTGGAGCTGGGGCTCAAACCCGGGGGCTCGGATACAGAATGCATTTTAACCACTGCCCCACCTTTTTCTTTTTTTTAAAGATGAAAGTACAGATGCTAATATTTTCTTTGTGTATCTCATGGATCACATTGGCAGACTGCCTTGCTTCAGAGTTATATTGGCATGTGGATAGTCAATGATTTGTATGAAAAATAAACCCAACTGTGCTAAAATCATATTTAAAAGTCAACTTTTTGTGCATTGTTCTTTACAACTTATTTCAAATCTCTTCCTATGTCTACTATGTATGCCTTTCGATGGCCTTAGGTCAAAACCAGTAAAGGTTCATCTGATGGCTTCTTTGACTTACTAGAGCCACGGGTTCTCTCTGGCCTGGAAGTTTCCCCAAGGAGCTGATGACTGCAAAGGGCCATTCTGTCCCCTGTGGTACTAGGGTGCCTGCACCATCTGCACAGCCACACAGATGCTGCCGGCTGATGCTCCAGTTTCTCCCAGTCCCCCCCTCCCCCCGTGCCCCAGTGGCATGAAGATGCATACAAAAGACTAACGCCATTGCTACTGCTGATATAACACTACTGCTGTTAGTGATGATGGACGCTGACACTTACTGCCCTGACACATTGCTGTTCCAGATCTTGTTCAGTTCTCAAAACATCTCCATGAGGAATGGCTTATTATCCTTACATGACAGAGGGAGAAAGCAAGGCACAGAGAGGTTGAGACTTGTCTCAGGTCTCCCAGCCAGCAAGCAGTGGGGCTGGGTTTCTATCCTCGGCCGCCTGATTCTGAGGCCGGTGACCTTCAGCCCCAAGCTTTATTGCATATTTTTTAAAAAAATGTATTTGAAAGTCAGAGCAATACAGACGTAGAGGGTGGCAGGGAGGGAGAAAGGGAGAAAGGGAGGGAGGGAGGGAGGGAGGGAGGGAGAGAGGGAGGAAGGAAGGAAGAGAGGGAGGGAAGGAGAGAGGGAGGAAGGGAGGGAGGGAGAGAAAGAGAGAAAGAGAGAGAGATCGATCTTCTATCTGCTGGTTCACTCCCCAGATGTCCACAATAGCCAGGGCTGAGCTAGGCTGAAACCAGAAGCCTGGAACTCCATCATGGTCTCCCATGTGGGTGCGAGGGCCCAAACACTTGCCTATCTTCTGATGCTTTCCTAGACAAATAGCAGGGAGCCAGATTAGAAGTTGAGCAGCTGGGATACAAACCAGTACCCATATGGGATGCTAGCATGGCAGGTGGCGACTTTACCTGCTATGTCACAGCACTAGCCCCTGCACACTGGTTTTTAAAAAAATTATGTTGCACAGGAGCAGAGAGAAAGTGAGGGCCAGCTGGGTTGTAGGGAGTCAGAAGCACCACCCTGCATAGATTTCTGAGCCGAAGATGCTGAGCTGGGGATGCACAGGACTCAGCACACGGCTCTAGGGCCATCAGGTATGGCTTGTGATTTTGGCTCTGCCACTTACAAGTGCTATGACCTTGGCCAGGTCACTTTCCTTCTCTGTATCTCAGTTTTTACAACTGTAAAACAAAGGTAGCCAAGTCCCTGCGTCATACAGTCTGTGGGAGACTTAAAGTTGTTAGTACTTACAGATCACATAAGGCATTATCAAAAAACGCCTGACACACAGAACACTCCCGGTCAACGCTAGGTGCTATCATCCGAGGTGTGCCACGTACCAGCCATCAGGCTTCTGGGTACTGTATCTCATTCCATCTCCCAAACAACCCGGCAAGGCAGGAATTACCAGGCCCATATCACAGCGAGGGAAACTGGGCCTCATTGTCCAAGGCCAGCTGCTCTCCCCTGCTCAGCATTCAGATCCAGGCCCTGCCCCTTGCCACCCCGAGTTGCTCTGGCTTCGCTGTAGCAGCCTCCACTGAGGCTTCCCATGATGGACAGCTAGGAGGAACCAGCTTAAGCTACAAAGCAAACAGAGACGGTAACTCATTTTGGAAATCAATAAAGGGATGATCAAGTGGCAGAGGAGTTGTTAGCTGCTCATCAGGATGATGTGAGCCGCTGCTGCCTGCATCTGAATTGAACGCGCCTCTCTGCTTCATCCTACACGCTCACCTCGGGGTGGGGGGGCTTTCAGAGAGCCGGCATGAATAATATATGACGGCTGACATTCTGGCGGAAGCAGGATCCTTGCCTTCTTCCATCTTCCTTCGGGTAATTCATCATTGTCTGTCTGTCTGTCTTTTTTTTTTTTTTAACTGATGGGAGTAGCCTGTCAGCTCAGCTTGTTCTGAAAACACAGGAGTATAATTCAATAATAAATTTGCTCCGAGGCCAGCTGTCAGGAAGTCGGGGTTTATTTGAAGTCCATTAGATGGTCTCCACGGCTGGCCTCGCAGAGAGCTCTCTGAGGGCTGTCTCAGGCCTGGGGTGGGCTGGGACGGGGAGCAAATGCGCTACCATAGCTACTGTGCCACCAGTGCCAGGATACGACTTCAGACCTGCAGTAGGCAGATACAGATGATATCGCCCCCTCCCTCCTTTCCACTGTTCGTGTCCCTTGCCAGCTCCTGCTTTCCATATCCCTGCAAAGGCCATCCCTTGAGAAGTGCTGTAGGAGTTCTGATGCCTCAGTGGCGTTCACGTCACTTGTCCCCTATGCTAGGCCGCCTTCCAGCCCTGCTTGAGATGAGATGCTCCTGCCTGGCATGTGAAAGGGAGAGCCTGGCTCTTTCTATTCCCTGCCCCTAATCCACCTTACTGCCCTGTGCTCTTCCTTCTCCCACAAGCCCCTTGGCTTACCACGCATGATCACATACCCCAGGTATCCTGAGACCAGCTGCATTTCAAATGTCACAGCCTGACTCCCAGCTTTTGATTTGGAAAATATTGTCACCACAATTATGCCCGGCCACGTCCCAATCTCTCCACTCCTGAACATGCTAGAAAGTCACTCTGTTGCTCATCCTGGCTCCTCAGGAAGCCACAGAGCTTAGCCAGTTGGCCACACAAACATATGCACACACATGCACACATGTGCGAAGATGCACTCACATACACATTCACACACACGCACACAGATACACACGCACACACATGCACAGAGACACACATGCACACATGTGCGAAGATGCACTCACACATACACATTCACACACATGCACACATATACACACATACACATGCAAACACATATGGGTACCTGAGACAACTATCACGGAACACATGCTTTTTTGTACAGTCTTGTGCTGATATTTTCCATTCTATTCTACCCCCATTTCATTTGTGTTTACTTCTTAAAGAGACAAGAAAATTAATTTTGACCTACTAAACAGATTTCCTGATACACAGGTGCTGTGGCCTGCAGTTTGCTAGGCAATGTTCTAATGGCCACCTCTCCTCAACGAAATCCTGTCTCAGGCCGGAGGCCATCTCCTGCCACAGTCTCCATGCATTCGCTTGTTCGTCCCCGCACTCATTCCCGATAACATTTCCTGTGGCCTATCTGGAGACTGCCCGGAGCTGTGTGCTGAATGAACAAATCTGGACATGCGGCAGCTCCCGCAGCACGGGCTCAGGGAGAGACACAAGCACATGTCCAGAAGTTTGTGGAAAATGGAGTTACATGTAAATTTATTAAGGTGCAACAATTTTTTGAAAGGTATGCAGTTTTCCCCTATTAATAAGTATTTTCCATGAATTTCTAGAAGTTTCTGCATATGCATATTTGACTTTTTTTTTTTTTTTGCAGCAAGACAAACTTGCATTTACATTCCATTTTGATGAACTTCTAGAAGCGCCCTCATGTCTGCAGTGGGAGTGCTGGCCCTGCCTGTGAGCCCTCAGAGCACTTCACCCGTACTTCTCTATAGGTATTCAGAGAGACTGCCCAAAGGACTCCCTGATTCCTTCTGTCACTGACTGTGGTTGACCCCAGGCCATCCCCACTGCTAGGGAGTATAAGTCCAATGACCAAGAAGGCCTGGGACCCACAAAGAGTCCCCAGAGCAAAGGGGTCAGATGCATACCGTCTTCTTCACAGCCAGGGCAGAAGAAGGGCTGTGGAGTCACCAAATCTGTGTGTTTGGGACACAGAAGCTGATCTGACCCTGTCTACAGGGCGTGATCCTCTGCCTCCTTTGGGATAAGTACTCTGGTTATCTATCTATCTACCTATCTACCTATGTATGTATGTATGTATGTTTGTATGTATCAGAGCAACAGAGAGAGGAGAAGAGAGATCTTCCATCTACTGGTTCACTCCCCACATGGCTGCAAAGGCTAGGGCTGGGCCAGGCCAAAGCCAGGAACTCCATCTGGGTCTCCCACATGAGTGACAGGAGCCTTTGACTGCTTTCCCAGGCACACCAGCAGGGAGCTGGACTAGAAGTGAAGCAGCTGCAAGTGTTGGCTCTCCCTGCTGTGCCACAACACCGACCCCGTTCTACCTGTTCCGGAGGTCCCTCAGACTCCTTCAGTTCTTCTCTTTGGGCTCAGCCAACAGCTCCCTGTCCATGTCCACCTACCTGCCGCAGCGGGCTGATTATCCATCAGGCACAGAGGAGCCCAGCTAGGCTTCACCACACCACGCTGTTTCTGAGACCAATACCAGGTCCTCAGATGCATCCTGAAGATTCAAATGGCGTGGGGGCGGTCCAGCTGTCAGAACCTCTTCCTGCACTCTGCTCTCCCGCCCAGCAGTGGCAATCACAGAATGCACTGAGGTGGGCCGCCCCAGGCCCAGCCTCCGTGACCCGGTTAGTCCTTCCCAAGACAACAGCTGCAATGATCAGCGGGAATCAGTTCTGCCTCCGGGGTTCAGTTGGGAGATGTCTCACATTGCTCCCCTCTCCTGGCTGACCTAGCCCAAGCTCCGCTGTCTACAGCTGTATCTGTATCCAGCTGGAGATGCTTCTAGCCCTCACCCTCGCGTCTCAATATCCTTCATTGTATTCTCTCCGTGGCTCCAGGTGAGGGACAGGTGTGCTACCAGGCAGATGGGGCCCAGGCACCCAGGGCACCACCTAGCCTGGTGGCAGAGGTGCCCATGCCTGCTCTGTCCTCCCTACTTTGGATCCGTTGAGGTCATGCATGTGGAGTTGGGGGCAGTAGGGGCGGATTGTTGGACAGGGCTACTGTATTCAGACAACCCGTGCTGAACACCTGCTCTGCGACAGGCAGTGTGCTGGGTTCTGGGGACACGGACGAGTGTGACAGAATTCCAGAGGGAGGCCTTCCTCACTCGGGGTCCATCTGGCAGCACGTATGCCCCAGTTCTGAGTCGGCTCTCTTTCTCTGCTTGGCTGGGGCCCTCCCACGAGGGGAGCCACTGCCTGTTCTCGCTCAGGCTGCCCCTGCTGCAGTGCCAGTGGCACCAGCTGGGGTGCTGTACGGTGGCATGAGACGCCCCATGTCACTCTGGGGAGCCTCCTACTTCTGCATCCAGGCGTGGGATCAGGCCTCTGTGGGAATGGGTTCCTGGGAAGGCTCTGGGTGCCCAGGACTGCCTTACTCCCTTCCACCCCTGGAGGGCACTCAAGCCAATTCCAAGCCCTGGCCTTGAACTCCTCACCCTCCCCTGCTGCCAGCAACAGAGTCCTGGCATGCCCTGGGCCCGGTTTGCAGTTGGGCAACTGCAGCATGACGAAGCAACCCACAGAGGCTTGCCTTTCCTGCTGGTCTCAGCAATGCCGTTGGGGCTCTGGGTGACAGCCTGCCTTGTGGAGGCCAAGTGAGACTCCAGACAAACTAAAAACTGTGGTGCAGCATGTGGCGTGCAGGAGGTGATGGGGTGTGGTCTGTCAGTTACACACGGGCACTGAGTCAGGTCTGCCTGCCCATCAGAAATTCTATTCTCTGGACAGGGGCCATTGGAGTCTTCTCTAACAAGGATCCTGGCTGACAGCTGGCTGGCCAGAAGGTTGCATTTCCCTTTCCTAGAATAATGATGCAACAGACTAAGCCTGGCTCCTCTCTGGGTGACTACTGGGCTTCCCTGGAGGGCGGGCCCCTCTCAAGTTCCACTGCCAGTCAAGGAAGTTGGAAGCCACTCTCCCATTATTATTATTATTATTATTTTAAATTTGGGGCTAGTGCTGTGGCACAGTAGGTTAAGCCAAGGCCTGCAGTGCTGGCATCCCACATGGATGCCAGTTCAAGTCTCAGCTGCTCCACTTCTATCCAGCTCCCTGCTAATGTGCTTGGGAAAGCAGCCAAGCAGGGACCCAAGTACTTGAGCCCATTATCTGCTGCCTGTGAGGGTACACATTAAGAGGAAGCTGGATTGGAAGTCGAGGAGATGGGATTTGAACCAGATATGGGATGTAGGTGTTCCAAGTTGTATCACAATTGTTGTGAAAATGTGTACCCCAGATGCTCTTTTCAACATCATCATCATCATCACCATCATCATCAGGTAATTAGCAAGCATGTTTTTGTGGGGCGGGCACTGGGCTGAGGACTTCATACACGTTTGGGTCCCATTTAATCATCATGGCAGCCCTGTGACAGAGACATTATCACCCCAATCTTACAGAAGAGGACATCAGGGATTCTCCCAAGGTCACATAGCGAGAAAGTGGGTACCACAGTCTTTCAATCCAGGCTTGGATGCTCCCAAGGCTTGTGCTATTTCCACCCTGGCACACAGCTGTTATAAAAGTCACTGTTTACTGACCATCTAATGGGTACCAAGCCCTGGGCTACATGCTTTCGCAAGTTAATCTTTTCAAAGATTTCGACGAAACTGTAACTGCTGTTGCCCATTTATATCTGGTGGCCCTGCACCAAGGTTAAAGCATCCTCCAGAGGTTACCAATCGCTAGAGGGAGGTAAAGCCAGGATTGGGACTGTGGCTACTCTCCACCATACTTTCTCCCAGGAGATGAAAGAAAGCAACAACTCAAGTATGGTCACCGAGCTCACTTTATCCCAGCTGCACAAAATGAGCACCGTGCTACTGGCCCAGGCCAAGAGAATGGAGAACCAAATAGGTAGTCTAATGGAAAAAGTGCATCTTCCCGCTGCGAGGCTGGTTAGTCATGCGGAAGGATGTTCCTGGGGATTGCTCAGGGATCCGTGTCCTAGCTGTTTCTTCGGCATCTGGAGCGGCAAGAATTGGGGGGGGGGGGCGCAATGACTGTGGCAAGAAACTTTTATAATAACCTTTTGGAAGCTCCCATTACCTATTCATCTGTAGAGCAAGTATTCTATTCCAGGCCATGCCTAAAGTATTACTGGTGTGGAGAGATGAACAGTCCCTGCTTTTACAGTGCACTTAATTTAACTGAAGGTGGCCTGTGTATAAACAGTGATCTGGGAGCTGACTTCTCTGCCTGCTTCTGCCACTCATCTGGAGTGGGATTTTCAGCAGGTGAAGTGAGTGAGCTTCCCTGGACTCTGAATGCTGATACAAAATTAAGAAAACAGCTACTGTACCCATTCTCACCCTCTTTGTACTCAAAAAACTCCATCGAAGAACAGAATGAAAAGACATGTTTGTTTTGGTATAAACATTTTTGAAATCTATGCATAGTTTGTTTGTTTTTTTTTTTTTTTGTAATATGCATGTTTCATGAACATTCTGAAGATGCTGTGAGTGTCCTGGACGACTACTAAGTGGTACAATGAGTAAGGGACAGCGCTTCCCTGAGGGTCCCGTACTGAGGCTGTAAGGTATGTATGTGACTCACTATGTGAGTAGTAAGCCACTTCCTGCAGCCACGTAGCCAGAAGCGGCTGGGATCTGAAGCCCAACTTGCCTTGATTTCCAGGCCTCCATCACCCCTGCTGCCAAGCAGTCCCTGTACCCCAGCTCAGGCATGTCAACTTCTACCCCTGATGGGATCCTCACGGCAAGGAAGACCTATCAGAGCAGCAACACTTGGATTCCCGTGCAGGTCTGACAGCGATTCATAGTGCTCAACCAGCAGACTGAGCAAGTGACCAGGAGGACACATGGGGAACATGTCCCCACCGGCACTGCTCTGGCAGGCATGGTAAGGGCATCCGTAAGCAGAACAGCCCCCAGGCAGTCAGCAAGCCATAGCCCTAATCAGATCCCAAGATGGGCCCAGTCAAGAATGGCTGAGCAAGCAACATTTTCCTCTGTAGGAACCTCCGGCTGATGAAATGAACTCACGCTTGGTTCCATCACGCACGGAGGGAGGCCGCCTCCTTGGCATCCTCATTTACGCTCTGGGATGCCATGGCCCCGTTTTGATTCCCCGTTCTTCCCCACTTACGCATGCTCCTGGAGTGTTTGTGCACTCACGATTTCAACCACTGCCTGTTTGCTGATGGTCTCCCAAATCAACCACTCTCGACCCTAGTCCCTGGGTGAGTTCCAGATGACTTGTTAACTGCACATATGCGTTTCCTCCTGGTTGTCCTGCCAAGCACTGTCCCTACCTCGCCCTTACCATGCACAACGTGGAGGGCAGCACCTTCCTTCCAAACCTGCTCCTACACTCAGGTCCTCAGCCTGGGGAGGAAAGCACCAGCACTCAAGTAGGCATCCAGGAGGAGACCCCTCTCACCAGCATCCCTCACTCCCGTCAGTCACCCAGCTCCGAGGACCTCCCTCTGTCACTCCACTGTCCCCGAGGGGCAGCTCTCTGGCACAGAGGTCATGAACACAGCAGGAACACAGACTGTCACTGCTCAATGAACTGGGCTGACATTATAGAAAGCTCTGTCCACAGGAGGCGCCACTGCACTGGAGACACGGAAAAGACATGAGGCTCCCTCCTCTCGGATACCTCATCCAGCTTTGTGTCCTCATGCGGAGCACAGAGGACAGGGGGCTATCTTTTCCCGGTTCCTGCGCCCCTTCACTCCTCTGTGACTTTGTGCCAGCCCTTCCCTAGGCTGGGAACATCTTCCCCATCCCTTGTCGATTTTATTATTTCTCATCTTCAAGACTTGCATCTCCAGTTGTGGCCTTCCTCCTGTCCAGGAGTAGCTCCTCTGTGCTCCCGATACTCTGGGAGCACATTCCTGGCCTGTCCCACCGTAACTGTCCCTTTTCTGTGTCCCGAGTGGACTCTGAGTGGCCAACAGGCCAGGACTGTGTTCTAACACATCTCTGTGATCTCAGCACAGCCCCTGGCGTAGAGCAGCCCTCAATCAACAACTGCTCAGCGGACGTCACAACTAAAAGACGCAAAGCACAGAGGCCTGTGGCCTAGGACGCCGGCAAACAGCCCCTCATCCCACCCCCGGGCCTAGCAGAGTTTTCTGGATATCAGTGCTGAGGGAGATTGGTGTCGAAGCCTTTCAGACTGTCTAGCGACTGCAGGATCAGAAAAAAACTGACTGTACAGTGGGTCCTGATCCAAGATTCCCCTGGGACCTTTCATTTCTGTCTCTCCACCTGTCATCCAGCAGAAACAAGGTGATTTCGCTCACAAAAATTCCAAATGCCTTGGCTGGTGGTTTTGTAAATGGGGGTACCTTGGGGGTACCCAAGGCGGCATCTGTGCTCTCCCTGCTATTCCACCAGGAACCTTCAGTGTTCACCCTCCTGGCCTCCTCCCGCCCACCTGCCCCAACACGGCCCCAGTGGTGACTCGGTTCTCCCTGGGAGAACACTGCCTGGGGCTGGGGCCAAGGACTCACCCTCCGTCAAAGGGATTCTCCCCGGGGATGATGTGCGTGCTGTCCTTGCCCACGAGGAACTTGATGCGGTCATAGAAGGAGTGGAGGTTCTGCTGGGACACAGGGGCCTGTGTCTCCTGGATGATGTCCAGTGGGTCAGGGGAGCCCAGGCACAGGGGGTTGACGTGACAGAGGGGCTGAAGGCAGCAGTCAGGGTCCATGCAGTCCAGCAAGCCGTCTGTAGGGGTGACAGAGCATGTGGTTTACACGACTGTGCTGTTAGCCACGGTTTCCAGAACGCCTTCATTCATTTCCACTTTCCATCCCATTCACTAAAAACTTCACCATGGGCTGATATAAGCCAAGGCCTGTGCTGGGCACCAAGGAGACCCAGGTGCTTCAAATTGATCCCAGCTCACCTGTCCAGCAGGAGACAGACAAGTAAGTGTCCAGTGTCTGCCCTGCGTTTTCCCCCCTCCCAGAGATAGAAGGAGTAATATTGGAAGCCCAGAGGTGTGACAACATGAGAACATCTGAATGATAACGTCCAATGCTGGGGCTCAGAAGGGGAGAGAAGTGGCTACGAGGAGGCTGCTGGGATGGCTGCTGCAGACCGGGCTGGGCCTTGAGGGCCACATCAGAGAGTTGGGCTTTCAACCTCCGGACGCCAGGAGTCGCTGAAAGGTCTCCAACAGGGGGTGGCTTCATCTGATGGGCACGACTGAAACTGGAGGAGGCCCTAAGAGGAAGCTGGGGCCAGACAGGAGTGGGAGGGGGGATGCTGCTGAGTTTGCACAGGTGGGAAAATAAAGGTTGCTTAGGCTAGAGCAGAACTGTGGAAAGGAAGGCAAGCAGATGGTTCTGAGCGACATTTAGGAGGTGAAACTACAAGACCTGGTGACTGGCTGGCTTTGGGGGTGAGGAAGAGGCAGCGTTGGTGAGGGCCCTGTATGCAATTCTCAGCCTCTCCCCCAGCTGCTGTGCTCCTGTGTGGCCCGAGGCACAGTCCCCAGCCCTGCGGCAGCCCGGCTCTGCCTTCTGTGTGCTGCCATTAGCAGGAAACTCTCTTTGTCATATACATAGGTTTCTGCAGGGCTTACAAATCATACTACAGTTCTACCATCTTCCCAAAGTGCCAAGAATGAAATTCTATGAGATAACAGATTTTACAGGCACCCAGTAGAAAAGCTCAAATGGATAAGAAATCCAGGGGGAGAAGGAAAAGCCCGGTGTTACACCTGTGTGCTCTGAGGGCAGAAACCACTCAGATGCAATCCTGCCTGGGTTCCAACTCTGGCTCTACTGCTTGTGAATTCTGGGACTTGGGGCAAACTTTCCACTGCTCTGGGGGCACATATCTGTTCTGGTCATCTCTGTGGTACCCTCAGTATTTACTACAGGAGTTTATTTTTAGATTAAAGTTTTAAAAAACACAATTTGTATTATATTTATTTGGAAGGGAGTCGGTGGTGGTGGTGGTGGTGGGGAGACATATCTCCCATTCACGGGCCAGGCCAAAGTCAGGAGCTGGGAACTCAGCCCAGGCCTCCCACATGGGTGGGCAGGCCAAAGTCAGGAGCTGGGAACTCAGCCCAGGCCTCCCACATGGGTGGCAGGGAACCAATGCCTTGAGCCATCACCATCGCCTCACAGGATGCACGTTAGCAGGAAGCTGGAATCAGAAGCAGAGCCAGGACTTGAACCCAGGCGCTTAGTTACATGGGATATGAGTGTCCCAGTATGCAAATGCCTGCTCTAGTGGATGTGTGTAAAACATGACTGGTATACACACGAATGAAACTGGATGAACTGAAGAACAAATGGAAGCAGGAGATGAGACCAAGTGCCACAAAAGCCAGAAAAACCATAGCTTAATTCAGTCCTAAGCAGTTGGCATGGTGGGCCTGAAGTTCTGGTACTGCCTTAAGAGAGGCCCTGGACAAACTGCTGCTCCCCTCCTCAGTAACACGGGGTAACACTGATATGCCCTTTGCATTTCTGTCTCCATGGAGTTTACAGTATAGATGCTACCACCAGAGTACTGACTACGTGCTGGCTAGACTCAGTACCTGGTCCTCCTTACTAGCTGTGTGGCCTGGCGAGCTCCCTGACTACTCTGAAATCCAGCTTAGGGACAAAAATTCCTTTTTTTCTCCTCCATTCCTTCCTGGTGCTCAGGAGCTGGTGGCATCCTTGAAGGCAGCACACTGATGAAGCATTGGACTCCCTGGCTCTGAAACTTCCTACTATGCGATCTTGGGCAGGTTAAACTCTCTGGCCTAAGTTTCCCATGTCTCTTAAAAGGGTTAGAAAGAGTATGTGTCACATGAAGTATTTGTTACATAAACAAAATAGTCTAGCATGCCTTCCAACCTAGCACAGTTAGCAGACACAGTCAGTGCTTAGTAAGGGGTAGCTCCCTTCCTGACCCTGACCTTGACCCTGAACCTAGAACATGAATCATCAAAACCAAGGCCCATTCATCCTCTTCTGTTCACCTGCCTGCTTTATTCTGAGGTGTGGGCAAATGGGCTCGCTTCACCCCAGCACTGTTCCAGGTCCCAACCTGGGGCTGCCGGGCCAGCTCCCAGTTGCAACCGTCTGGCAGAGCACCCGTGGCCGGCAGGCTCCACAGCATCTTCCTGGGCTGCCCCGGTCAGACACTGCTCACACACGTGATTACAGCCCAGGTGGAGAGTTATTTGCATTCTGCTATTGATGTTCACATGGCAGATTCAGCGGCCGAGTCCATTACTGCA
This sequence comes from Lepus europaeus, assembly GCF_033115175.1. Taxonomy (NCBI): domain Eukaryota; kingdom Metazoa; phylum Chordata; class Mammalia; order Lagomorpha; family Leporidae; genus Lepus; species Lepus europaeus. The sequence continues at coordinate 68,002,695 of NC_084833.1, forward strand.
GAAATGCCCCATTATTCAACCCCAGAGAGTGGGGACGCTGACCATTAAATCAGCCAGCACAATGGAAGGGCCGTGAAAAGTCATGGCTAATTTGAAATTTTATTAGCTCCTGCCTGCTCTTGTTTACCACCGAAGCAGTCCCTGGACGCCCGTCTTTCACCTCTTTATAAACACTCTGTGGCACCTGGCAAGAACTACTTCCTGTTGGGGGGCAGGGTGGGGGGAGTTTGCGTTCTAGCCCTGGGAGAAGGCTGGCCAGGAATGACGGATGTTATTATTAATATCCACATTAAACGATGAGGAGGAGGAGGAGGATCAGGCACAGCATTAATGAAGTGCCAGGCACGGTGTTAAATACTTGATAAGTAAATCCTCCCACGCCACGGTAGAGCCACTGTCATCACCTTCACTGCAGAGAGGAGCCAGAGGCACACAGCGCTCAGGACCTGGGGCACGGCCGCATGGTCAGTGAGGGGAGACGCTGACTCCGACTGTGACTCAGTTCTACCTGAGGTCTGAAATGGCCCTTGAGGCTGGGAGGCCTCCAGGAACTGCTTCTCAGGTCAGGAGCGTAGCTCTGTGAATCCCACTGAAAACGTCTGCTCCGTGCTCTCTTCCACAGCCCGGCAGCTCCGTCACGGCAGCTCTGTCCCTGACGCTGTAATTTCCGTTTTCTCTGTCTTCCTTCCCAGACCGGAAGGACCTGAGCATCAGGGGCTGTGTGATTTGGGTCAGTATCCCAGGGCCCAGACCTGGACTGCAACACAACCTGTACTCCACGGTGCTTTCAGGAACCAAAGAATGACTGATCCAGGCCAGGGCTGCTTCCCTTGAACAGTTTCTCAAGACTTGCCAATCTGTCTCTGCACCATGTGTGACAGAGAGAGAGACAAGGATTTTCCAGGGAAGAACTTCTAGGCTGACCCAGTATGTGTGTATGCCTCACACGGCAAATGATACGCCACACCAGGGCCTTTTAATTAGGATTTGCGTCTTTCATTAGTTCCGGAAAGTTCTGTCCTGAGTTCTTTGAAAGTCCTCTTTCTCTCTAATCTTTTCTTCAGTAATATGACTAAAAGCTTAAAAGCATCTTCTTCCACTTGTCATGTCTTTTTGAATTTCTATCTGCTGCATCGTGGTTTACTTCCTTAGCTCTGTATTTCACTTCACTTATTTTTCCTTCGTCTGTGTCTGATCTGCTGTTGAATGTGAAGTTTGGGTTGTTAATTTAAATTGCCACACTTCACACAATTTCTAGATAATCAATTTTGAACTTTCAGAAAACTGCTTGCTTCTTTCTTGATAGTACCTTGCTGCAGCCTCATGGTTTTTCTGCTTCAGTTTATCTGATGTCATTTTAAAACATACTGACTTTATACTTGGTTTCAGCCAGGTAAGTTTTTGGGAGTAGTGCAACTCTTGGATGCTGTAGGTGTTGCCTGCAGTGTATGGTCAGTCATTTCTGTGAGTTCTAGGATGCTGGTTGACACCTCCAGGGGGTTTGGTTTACTACAGGAATCTTGCATAATTGAACTCACCCTTCACAGGGGTTTTCTGGCTCCTTCTGCTTGTTATTCTAGGGGTACTACTGGCCTGAGGCCACTTTTCAGGTTGATTTCTTAGCCCAGAATTCGAGGACCTCTCTCTATTTATTTGTTTGGCAGAGAAAAGAGAGAAAGCAAGAGCCATGAGTGATTCCATCTACTGGCTCATTCTCCAACTGTCTGCAGTAGTTGAGGCTTGAGGGAGGCCAAAGCCAGGAGCCGGGAACTCCATCCAGGTCTCCCATGTGGGCAGCAGGAATCCAATGACTTGAGCCATCACTGCTGCCTCCCAGGGTCTGCATTAGCAGGAATCTGGAGTCAGGAGCTGCAGTTGGGAATCTAACTAGAGTCTTAAGAAGCAAGCTAAATTTCTGCCGCACCCCCTCCCGGTTTTTCAGTTTAGATTTTAGTATGTTCTGAGGCATAGGCTCCACATCTCACAGGGTACCCGTCCACCCCCACTCCTGAGAGCCAGGGTATAGGAATGCCTCAGTGGCATCCCTGTGGTCCAGCAGGCCCAGGTTCAGGCCTCGTCTCCCTCGAGCTACAGCCTCTGAGGGACCCTGCTTTGTGCAGGGCCCAGCCCCAGTTCTCCACTTTGGTGCACTTTGTCTCCTGACGCTGAATGCATCACAGTTCCTGTGCCCACTGCTCTGGCTTTCAGCTTCATCTTGCTTCTGGAATCCAGGGCACTCCAACCCCCCTTTCTTCTCTGCTAAATTTTTAAAACAAGTCAAAGTGCTTTGTGGTCAGATGGTTTCTGTGATGACCTACTTGGTCATTTTGCTGGAAATAAAAATCCTACCAAGAGCTCTGAGCTTCAGTTCTCCTATCTTTAAAATGAAACCACCAAACTTCTTCACAGGGATGCTGTGAGGACCAGTGTGATCATGGGTGTGAAGCACTTAGCACGATAAACAGTTCGTAAGTAAGTGCTTGGTAAGCAGCAGTTACTATTAACTCCTGGCCAGGTGCCTCCCATGAACAGATATTTTGGTCACAGACCTGCCACTGGGCCCTGCGCTGGCCCTTCTCTCTGCACGCACTTCTGGATGCACACTGAATGTGGATAAACACGACCACAGCAACACACATGTAAACTAGAGTGGTGGGGACCTCTGGGGACTTGCGTATCTGGATCCTCTGAAATGGATGTGCAGTCAGGAGAGATCGGGGCTGCGAGTCATCCATGGCATGCTTTCAGGTTATGCTGATTTATGCCAGGCCAAGAATTTGGTCGGCTTCCGCCTTCCTATGTGGACACTCCTGATCATTTATTTACTCAATATTTGCTTGAGTAGGAAGTGACCAATGATCATATTTAAATGAGATACAACACGTTTAAAATATGAAGGGTCCCATGAAATTCTTTTTAAAGGCAGTTCACAAGCCCTGATTTTGTGGGAAATCCTCTTTGAGTTTTCAAACATAGCCATGGCTATCTGAACCAGTGCGTGTGGCAGCCCTCTGGCAAGACAGAGTTTTTCCTCTGTATCATCTTCATAGGCACAGGTGACACGTTTGGAAGAAGAGTAAATTTGGAGGTAGATGAGAAATCATCAAGAAATTGTTCTGGGGATTCTCTGGATTGGGCCGGTTGGAAGCATTTGCATTTCAAGCGCTTCATATTTTTGTTGCACACTGCACACTGGTTGGTGGCCTTACGCCCCGTCCAGGCTCATGTGCAGTCATGAGTCACTTAACAACAATGCATTGTTGAGCAGTTCCACTGTGTGAATACCACAGTGTGAACTTACACGATCTAACACAGCTCTGACTGCACCAGGCCATCAAATCTAAGGGGCCATTGCTGTACACGTGTTGTATGGTTGGCGAAAGCGTCATCATGCAATGTATAACTGGATTTGCTATCCTCATGGAGAGACCTCATTTATTGAGCATGAAAAAAAATCAGGAAAATAGGGAGGATTTTCCTCCATTTCCTTCAAATTTTGTAACCCTTAATTTCTTGCGGGGAGGGGAGGAACAATTTTTACCACTAAATTTCCCTTTTTCTCTAATATTGAAAGTTCCCCTCCCCTTATGTGAAAGTCAAAAAGGACGGAAGAAATGCCATAAGGCTGCTCAGGCTCCTGAAGGTGGGGGTGGGAGCAGTTGTGGCCCCTCCCCCTGGGGGGTGGCCTCTGATGGGGAGTGGAAGGCGAAGGAAGAAAAGGGACGAGGGGACGGCAGAAATGAAAGCAGAAGAGATGAAAACATGAAAATAAAAGGACCAGGTTTCTGGGGCACTGAGTGAAACATTCCCACGAGGTCCTGTACTCCCGAGCTTGAACTTGAGGGCCCCCAGGGCTCAAAGGCTGCAGGTGCATGGAACTGTGGCTTCTGCTTCTGCTGCCATCTCTGCACTCAACAGGAGGATGAGGGCCGTGCTACTTGCTCTTGTATCGCTTCTCAGTGCCTGCCTGCAGGTGGGTAGCAGCTGACCCAGAGAACCAGGGCAGACAGGTGAGGAGGAGGGAAACGCGGTCTGGAAGCCCCAAGACAGGTTCCTTGCTGTGGATTATCATTCTGCCTGTCAGGTCTTGGCACATCCCTCACAGGCCTGCGCCACCCCCATTCACACTTACAAAACCAGGATAAGCACCTCCCATCTCAACATCACTGACAGCCTCCTGGGTTACAGAGTAAGTCACAGAGAGGAACTGTGATGTCCTTCCCACACCATGGGCTCTTCCCTGGAGTTCTGCAGCCACGTTCAGGGCCACGGGAAGGTAGGGGGTCTTCTGCTGACTGTCACTGCTAGTGCAAGTGGCCGGCTGGGACTCTGGTCCCTTGGCTCCCTGTGCATCTGACTGGCGGGCACAACCCTACTGACCACAGCTTTTTACAGCAAAGCTTTGGCTATTCTTTCTCCCCAAGCCCTGTCCCTCCCCACGGGGACAGCAACTGGCTTGTCTGCGTATCTCAGGTGCATAGCAGAGCACTCAGTGAGCCGCTTGCTTGTTGGGGGAATGCAAGAATGGCTATGTCCCAATGAAACAGCTCAACCAATGTGGTGGGGGCCTGGGGAGGACCATGGGGTGTGATGGAACTCATCTCTCTCCTTAGAAAGGAGCATGGGGCATGAGCCTGTTATGTTCATTCCGTGCCCAGGCCCTGGGCACACAGCACTAACACAGTCATACCTCCAAAGGACTGTGCAGGGGATCTGACAGAGACAGCAGGGTGCCAGGAAGGGGGCTGGTGGGGCTGTGGAGGCCCAAAGGTGGGACCCAGCTCAGGCTGGGGCTGGGGGGCTTCCTGGAAGACAGAAGGCTTAGCAGGCAGGATAAGCCCAAAGGAGCCTGGGGGTGTGGGCTGGGGCAGGTTTGGGAACACTATGGCCTGGCAAACTCTTGAGCTTGTGGTTGTTTTCAGGGTTCCTTAAACTGAAGATCCCATGGACAGTGGACACCAAGCCTGTGGTCTGTCTGCTGGCTGGACAGCCCATCGGCATCTGCTCCGTGACCTCTGCTGTCTGGCCACAGAACTGTCTGGCATCAGGCTGTGAGCAGCCCCCAGGGAGGAGTGGGTAGAGGGTGGGATGTGCCTTCTGTTCTGTGTGCATCTGGGAGAAGTTTTTGTCATTTGTTAGAATACATTCTGTGCCTCTCCCCTCCTCCCCAACCCGCAAAGGCTTGCAAAATCTCTATCTGCCCCTTGGAATACAAGATTTTTAAAGGTCAATGCTGGCCTTGTCTCTTATCATGAGAAACATGGTTTAGAGAGAGTGTGAAGGGCGACCAATGCTATGGCCACGTGTGAGCTGCCTGTTCCAGCAAAGGGAGATGGGGAGAAGGGAGCAGAGGGCTTCATTCTCGGTTTTCCCGAAATTTCTCCTTCCTAGTCACGTCTTTCTGTTGTCTGAATTGCCACCCATGATTGTTTTTCCTGGGGTCAAGAGCACTAAAGAGATTAGCATACCTTGAAGGGACTTAAAGATCCTTTCTCCAATGAGATCTGCTAGCTTAAATTCCAGTGGAGTTTGCATCCTGGCTTCCTCTTTTAAAACATAGATTCCTACCTATTTCTGGCTCCCCCACTGATCCACAGTGCAACTGTGTGGAAATCACTTCGGCTTGCAGAGCCTTAGTTTCCTTGAATGCAAATGTCTGCCTTGCAAGTTTCCTATGAGGACCGGAGGTCATGCACTTGGAGCGCCCCCCGGGGAGGGCTGCAGATCACACACACAGCATTTGGCACAGGGCCTGGACCTAGGAACATCCTCTGAATGAGTGCTATTATTTGTCTCTGTGTACATTTGAATTTTTTTTTTCATTCTAGCAATGAACATGTAACAGTTTAGAGTACATATTTTAATAAAGAAAATGGAAAAGGTCAAGATACTTGATTATAGGAAAAAGTAAAATGTAAAATGATATAGTGGGGCCAGTGCTGTGGCACAGTAGGTTAATCCTCTGCCTGCAGCATTGTCACCCTATATGGGCACCGGTTGTAGTCCCAGCAGCTCCTCTTCCAATCCAGCTCTCTGCTATGGCTGGGGAAAGCAGTAGAAGATGGATCAGGTCCTTGGGCCCTTGCATCCGCATGGGAGACCCGGAAGAAGCTCCTGGCTCCTGGTTTCAGATCAGCCCAGCTGCAGCCATCGCGGCTACTTAGGAGGTGAACCAATGGAAGAAAGACCTTTCTCTCTCTCTGTTCCTTTCACTGTCTATAACTCTACCTCTAAAATAAATAAATAAAATCTTTTAAAAAAATGATATAGGGAACATAACTCCAATTTAAAAATAATAGATGAATAGATCTTTTGTAATAAACGCCCTGCTCCTGGAGTTGCAGGGGCAGAGGGGCTGGAGAGAAAACTGCCATTTTCAGGAGATGGAGTAGGTCTTAGAGAAGCTGAGCAACTCCCTGAAGGCCAAAGACCCAGCCAACGAGGGAGCCAGGATTTCCACGCGGACAATGTGGGCCTAGACCCGGTACTTGCAGTCACTGTGTTACGTCGCTCCTTATACACTTTACATGCATAACGTGCACTCTTCCTAGCAGCCTTCCAGGGAGGTCTTAATATCCCCAGTTTAGAGACACTTAGCATCTTTGAGCCACAGGTTCACCATCTTTGAAATGGGCGTGAAAGGAACATGTCTCAGATGAGAAGACGCACATGCCAGCATGTCCTAAGGGGCTTCACAAAGTGTATAGTGGGAACAGGGCACACCCTTGTACTCAACGAGGGCATGAGGAAGGAGCTCACTGAGTGGGCGAGTCGGGGCCCTGGGTCTGCCCCGTTGGTCTACCTCAGCACCTAGAGCCCAGGGGGAAGCCAGGGTGCAGGGGCCTGCACCTGCAGGGGGTCGGGGACTGGCAGACACCGGGTCACTGCCAGGCCAGACTCTGTGTTTCGCTTTTAAATCTAGACGACAACCAAACATGAAAACAAAAACAAGCCGTTGAGCTACTCCCAACCCTGCCATATTGTCAAGCGTCTTTTTGTTTTCTTTTTCATCTCACAGTTTAGAAACATGGAAACAGGATTCTTAATGGACCTTGAAATTCAAGTTTAAGTTGAGAAAGGTCACTTTACACCCAGCAAATCGGGAAAGAAGAGGGACCTGGCGCTGTCAGATAACTTAAAGAGCCATAGGGGTTGACGATGGAGCAATGGGTCTGAGGCCCCGGGCACCCCTGCAGCTCCAATGCGGCCAGATTTCACAGATCCTGGCTGCTTCTGACAGCACTCAGCTGGAGCAACTGGACAAAACGCTCCCTGAGCCGCTGGCTCCTCATCATAAGGATACAGTCAGGGGATACGAATACCATGACCTCACAGTGCTGGTGGCTGGAGGCACCACCGCTCTGCAGGCTGTAAAGTGACAGACAAGCTGCTGTCACACACGCATGGGCCTCGGGGCACTCCCGGGCCTACTGGAACCTGAGTCAGCACCATGCTACCTTCCTGTGGGGAGGGGCGCTCATGAGAGGAAGGCAGCAGTGCCCCCCATTCACAAGGCCGTGTGCAGGGGCTCTAGAATCTTCAGTGCTACTCCAGGCTGTGTTCCTGACTTCCTGTGTGAGTGCAACGTGGAGGATGTCACACCCTCTCGCTGGGCGCAGGGGAGCGGAAGCCGGGAGTTCAAGTCCTCATTCTCTGATGTACTGTTCAGTCCTGTTGCTCAGCTTTAAACCCCGTGAATTCCTTCCTCAGGCTCCTGACCACGTCAGCCAGCAGCACTGCCCAGCGAGATCTGAATGTTCATCCCTCCGCCTTGAATTATTTATCTGGGCGGATGTCGCATCCCCGTGTCGCGGCTGGAATAAAGCTCCGTTTCATCGCCCCCCATTACATGCAGCCACTGGATGACAATTTCTTCCAAGTGACAGGGAACTCCTTGGGGAGAAAGACTGGGCCTTGTTCACTGGTCCTTCTAACCCCTCAAAAAGGAGCACAGGGCCTCGTAGACGGCAGGGGCCCGGCAAACGTGGGTCCGACAGCACTGAAAATAGCTCAGACCTAAGTGCAGCTCATCCCATGCTCCCCGCACAGCCCGCCCTGGCTTTCCCTCTGCTGCAACTGTCCCTGCTTGACCAGGGCCCAGAAGGATAAAGGGGCCAGGGGTGGAGACTGCGCCCTGTGGCCCCTGGGGACAGTCTGCTGCCTCGAGTGGTCCTCTTTGTGCCACTGAGAAGCAGGGCCCTCTGCACCTTTCCCTCCACTGTACTGAGAGAACCCAACGCCAAGGGCCCTCAGCAATCTGGCCTCCCCAGAGTCATCATGACCCACGAGACATCTTCGGGGCTGGCCTGGAGGTCCCCTGGGACAGGATTGCCTCACAGCTCCCAGCATGATGCCCAGACACGGGCACCATCAGTGAGTATCAGCGGATTCCTTTTTCACAGCAATTATTCCATTGCACTGCTATTTCCTGCCACCTCTCTGTCCCTCTACCCACAAGGGAAGGATGGTGTCTTATTTATCTCTGAAGTCCCAGGTCCCTGGGGAGGGCTTGAAGCAGCGTGGACACAGTCAGGGATCATTTGTCCAGTGAGGGGTGAACTCGCATTATGGTGCTAACGTATAGCTTTGCTTCAACCTATGTACAAGCTAGTTTCAAGCCATAACGTGCTCCCAAAAGGCAAGAGGGATACGCTCTCACGGGGGAGGATTTTCTGGTTCTTCTTTTTCCTTCCCTTCTGGCTCATCTCTGGAGCAGCTGGAGGAGGATCTGTTCCCCCAAGGGTCTGAAGCGCCCCATTTCCTATCACAAGGAGCTCTTTCTCCTACTGAAGCTGCAGGGGGCAGGGAGCTCTCGTGTGCCCAGGCCCCATGCGGACACCAGTGAGTTCCAGAACTGGGGGTGTTGGGGGCTGGCTCTGAAATATGGCAAACAGGATACGCCGGTATTGTGTTTCACGTGAGGGAATCAATGAACCTGTTCTAAAAGCTCTTCTTGTGAGTGTGCCTGCGGGGCGGGGGGAGATGCACTCCTCACATTTCCCAAAGACATTCAGTTCTTTTGCTGACCAGATGTTCAGCAGCTGTTCGAGGGCTTTGGCCAAGGCCCTGGACCCTTGAGAAGGGAATGACTTCACGGCGTGGTTGCTCTCCCCCTCTCTTGTTTTATATGAAGGTTACTGTTCGTCCTTGGAACTGAGCCCGGGCACAGGCAAGGGGAAGGGGGATGCGGAGGAAGTCGGGCCCATAATTTAGGCTGATACGTCTTTCCTGTCTTTCCCGTGAAGAGCAAGTATGCTTGCTCTTTGTCTTGCCTGACGTCAAGGACACCTGGTACCCATCCCCTCCTTGCCCTGCCTTAGCCCAGGGCGATCTCTGGAATGCCGCTTCTAGGAAGCTCCATCCACTCAGCGGTAGCTTCTCCACGAAGATTTTCCTACTCCCACAACAGCACTGACACAGGCCATTAGCACTTAACTTTGGGTCTTTCTCCCCCATTTGTGTTCCTGGAGCACAGGGACAGGACTCATTTATCTCCGTGCCCCACACAGGAACTGGTTCCACTCGAGGAATTCTGCGTGCGCACGGAGCATGAGAACTAACGAACGCCACGGTTGCAGATTGAGTAAAGGACGTGCGCAGGAAGAGGACAAGGCCTCCAGCCTCTGCCTGGCTACCAAGGCTCATGCCCATCAGCTCCGCGGAGGGCCCAGACCTGGGTGCCTCAGACCCACCTGCTGGATTCAGGCGGAGGCAGAAGGATGGAAAGCTGGCTCTGAAAAAAGCAGTGGTCCTCAATAGCTTTTTTCTGGGCTGCCAGAGCCAACCCGAGGCGAATGAGGGAACGCAATCAGAACAGCCCCTACTTGGCCTTTGAATTCTTAGGTGCTTGGAGAGTTCAGAATCACTCTAAGAAGATCATCAAAGACAGAGATGCCGAATTTCTGGCCAGCTGATTTCCCACTCTGTGTAGCACCCTAGAGGGTCCCTGGATATACATGTAAGGCAGCTGTATAAACACACACGGACTGGGCCAAGGGCGGGCTGATCATTAGAAAGGACTGGTTAATGGTTCTGATTTTCTTCCTATCTCTACCTCTTTATTCTCTCAATAACCTCCTGAGACTGTTAGAATCAGGAAGCATCACTCTGTCTTCCAGGTGGAAAAACAGAGCCCACATTTGTCCAAATGTAGACAACAGAAAAATGAAGGCTGTCACTATGGCTACTGTAAGGACTCCAGGGATCCTCATGCTCCAACAGCCTCAGGTTATAAAACAGGGAGAGTGAGGCCCAGAGACATCAAGTAGCTTGCCTAATGAAACACAGCGAATCTATGTAAAAACTGGAATTAGAACCCAGGCCTATAGATGCTCAGCTAACAAACGTTCCATAAGACAAGCTCTCCTTGGACTCTGTCTACCACTTGAAAAAAACCCAAAGTAGAGGCAAATTCCATTAGAAACTCACAGTGACAGAGTGGGTGGGGGCAAAGGTGTCCCTTGCTGAACTTGGTCAGGGTTACCACCCGAGTCAGAGAAGAGCCCGTGATGGAAGGAAACGTAGGCTCCCTCCCTGGGAGCAGTAGCCCTGGTAGCCTCTGTGATGTGGAACCAGGTGACTGCTTCTCATCCGTCTTCAGCACAGGGCAAATCTAACTCTGCCAGGCAGCTCGTTCCACTGCTCAACTGGCTGAAAAGCCCCCCATCATGCCTTCTCCTCTCTACCGGCTGCGGGGCCACAACAGATTTCACTTACGTTAGTTCATTTTCATGAATTAAAGGGAAACAACTAGCAATGTGCACTCATGCCTTAGGCCACATGTTTGGTTTTTCTTCTTGCCCTGCAGGCCCCGAATGAACAGCTGGTAGCCTGTTAACGAAGCAACGCCCCCCACCCCCCTCCATCTTCCATCCTCTGGAGCCCAAGGGTGCCAGAGCCCTACCTCCATCGTTGTCTTTGCTGTCGCCACAGGCGGTTTCCATGGAAGTGTCACAGCCAGCTCCTCTCCAGCCTAGCTGACAGACGCAGTGCCATCCATTCAGGTCCAAGGTACATCTGCCGTTACCATTGCACAGCCCAGGGCAGCCCTCTGCAAGATAAAGTACACGGAGTCCAGGGCTGCTCGCACCGGGCCAGCTGCGGCCTCACACATCCACACTCTTTGTGCCAGCTCACCCATCAGCACAGGGGTGCCCACAGCCACTCAGTGAGGCGTCTCGGCAGGAACTGCCACTTTACAGGGAGGGCAATCGAGCCTCAGAGAGGACAAAGGACGTGCTAAGGCGGCACAGTCGGAGGTGCAAACCCACAACCCCTTCTTCACTGGCCGGAGCTGGAGTCAGTGGACGTAGGCCCATCAAAGCTTTTCAGCCTGACCCTTGCTCCTTGCTCACTCTCCTGCTTCTCTCCTGTCTCTGGCAGCTTTTTGGAACCAAGGAAACATCTGTTTATTCTTCCTGTCCCTTGGCATTTTTAGGTCTCACTCCCAGGGCTGGACTCTCTCCAACTTTTGTTCCTCGGTCCACTAGATTGGACGTTAGCCTTTTCATCTATTTTGTCCTTTTTGATTTCCAACTTGTCTTTGCCCTGAGGAAGACAGCGTGGTTCTTTTTCTTACCACCTTGTCTACAAATAAATTTGGAAGAAGTGTGTACCCAGAGGGACCCTGATAACTGTCGTGAAAGAGACAGGGCTGTTTGTGAGTGCAAAGGCAGGTCAGGTTGGCCACCCGGCTTTCCCTTGTTCCTCCTGCATCTCTGCTGTCTGTCATTTCTGTAGTACCTCCTGTGGACAGGCCCAGCCGGGGCAGAGCTGAGTAAGACCCGGCTCCTACCCTGCAGGAGCACAAAGCCTAGCCAAGGGGACACACTGGTCTATGTCTGCGGTGTCACTGGCAGGTGTTCCAAAGACCACGCACAAACTCCATGGAGATGATGCAGGTGACACTTAGGCTCTGCACTGCTTCTGCTTTGGCTGTTTTAAGGTGGGGGGAGTTGTCCTTAGTGTTGAAGTAGATGTATAGGTTTTTGATGACTGCCTTTTCAAACCCCTTGAGTCTGTGGCTCAACAATTTCTCAGAGTAAGTTGCAGGGTTCATTTCATCCCTTACTCTTTGCCACTCGGCTCCCCTCAAGTCCTCGTTTGAACAAACCCATCAACCCCCTTCTCTGAGGGGCTGTGGGAACCACCACGGGTATACCTTCCATTCCCTCCCTGCCCCTGCTACTTCTCAGGGGAAGGGCGGGATGGGACAACACTCTGTCAGCTAAAAAGTTTAATGTGTTCTACTACCACGAGCAGCAAACTGTCACAGATATGGCTACAAACTAAATTTTCTGCCATCAATAACAAACACTGACCCATTTCTCTTAAGTGGGATAACAAATGTGAGAGACCAACCAGTGCTAGACAGGGCCCAAGGTAGTCACTCACTAAGTGGCTGATCAATCACAATCTAAAACTTTAGTGTTTCAAGGACTTTTGATACTTGACTGTAATTCCATAGGGAAAGAAAAGAACATGTCCATTTCCACATGAGATGTTCAATATAGCAACCAATCAATCCATCTGGCCACTGGGTTTTTAATCCAGAGGAAGAAATGTTTACCCAGAGTGCAGACCAAGCCTAGGAGGGATTCCTCCAGCAGGTGAGAAGCAAAGTGGACCCTGCAGTTTTTGCACAGTAGAAGGCTCCTGGGAAAGATGGGCACCCACCAGCATGCCCGCCCTAAAAGTGATCAAGAAAGGAACTGTCCACTTAGGCTCCAGGAGCGAGGCTGTGACATGCAGGCGGCTCCCCAGGCATTCTGAAGGCCAACATCAGCCACCCTCAGGGTCTACACTATCACAGCTTCCTCCAGTCCCCCGTTAGTCTCATTTAAAGTTTTAGCCATCTGGCTTGGACTTGCTTTCAACTAAGCCTCCTTTGTATTTGGAATTAGTCTTGGAGAAAGTAGGGTCCAATCTTTAATCCTGGCTGCAGACTGTCTTCTTTTGGTCTAAGATGCACAGCCTCCGGTAAGATGAAGAGAACAGGTCTTGACTGAGAGCACAAGCTTGGGAACTAGCTCAAAGGCTGGCTCTACTGCTCGGTGGCTACATGAGTCAGCTGCATTATTTAATTCCTTTGAGCCCAGTTTTGTTACTTAGACAATAGGGGAATGGGAGGTCAAATTAAGATAGTATATGCACAATGCACAAAACTGGTTTCCAGTTCAAATACAGTAGCTGAATTTTCTATGTATTTTCATCTTCTCTCTACTATGGATGAAAGGCATATAATATCATAAAGTCCCAGACAGGGCTCAAGGAAAGGCAGATAAGAAACTGGGGCAGTTACCTAGATCATAGCCGGCAAACCTGTTCTATAAAGGTCCACACTGTGCATAGTTTGCTGTGAGACGGTCTCTGTGGCAGGGACCCAACTCTGCCACTGCAGCACAAAAGCAGCTCACACGATTTGTGAGTATGGCTGGGTTCCAATAAAACTTTATTTATAAAAACAGACTGTGATTTCCTAATTTTCTAATAAAGCATCTAATTAGATGCTTTAGGACAGTGATGGCAATGCCAACTGTCATACCCTGAGGGACCCTACGGCTGGCCACTGGGTTGGTGTTTTACATGGATTATTTCTCAAGTAAGTAGCTCTTTGTTAAAATTCAGGTTCTGATTTCCAGGGCTCTTCCAATTTCACACTATTTAATCCTAAATTCTTAACCAGAGCCACATGAGGTAATGAGAGCAGAGACAGTGGAGCTGAATGGATCTGAGTTCAAATCCTGGCACCACCATTTTATTTACTCCTCGTGAAGCCTGGCAAACCACTTAACGCCAAGCTTCAGTTTTTCCATCTGTAAAATGGAGATAATGTCTCAATTTAAGAAGTTGCTGAGAGGATGAAATGAGATGACATGCTCCGACTGTTCATCACGGTAAGTGCCATAATGGGCATTCAACAACTGGCAGCTGTGATTATCAGTACCAGGTTTCTTTTTTTAAATTTTGTACCATTTCTTTAAGAAAATAACCCATTGCCGGGCCACACTGTGTCAGTGTTTGGGTCAGAAGCTCTTGTCCTCATAGCTATAAGCCTTGCCGCAGAGAGCCGGGGTGACCCAGTGGCGTGGTCCCGTGGCTCAGCAATGCAGGGCACTGGGCGGCAGTGACATGTCAGGGCATGGGTCTCAGCCAGGCCTAACACCCCATGCTTCCCTCGCATGCTGTCCCAAGTACACTTACATGATCGACTTGGCCATTAGTTGAATGTTTTACTCCATTAGAAATGCAAACTCTGGGCAATTTGGGGCCTAATCCACAGCCTGCATGTAGCAAGCATGCAATGTATGTGTGGAACATCGGTGCTGAAATGAATCAATGAATGAATGAGACAGAGTAAGCTGCGGTGCCTCCCGCCTGCCTGCCTCATTTATAAAACGAGGCTTTGAATGAGATGGTCATTAAGTCTTTCCAGCACGACTGAACCAATATAGAGACGGCCACAACAACCGCAGGTTGGATGATTCTATCCTTAAGGTCCAAAACTTTACTGGCTCAGCACCTACTGGATGGCAGGCTTTGTCATAATTCTGGGGTGGCCAGGATTACATTCTATTAACATACCCTGCTTTGTTCCCGGAAGGACTTCAAATGAGTCTAATAATAATCTCAAACAACGCTTCTCAAGGTGAGCTTTGTGAAGCCCTCGTTCTATGAGGCCTCCGAGAGAAGCTTCTGTAGGGAAGTCAGCCTGGAAGACCCAGCATCCTGTGTTTTTATCTTAAAGGGGCCCACTGCATGTTAATATACTAAAGGTCCTAAGAGGCCCTGGAATAACATAACTTGCCAATTTGACCTCAGAATTCTTTCTCTCTCCTATAACCCTTGTAATCTGCTGCTCTGTGAGGCGCCCTTTGGTACGCCCTGCTCCTGTGAGCATCTCTGGGCACAGGGTACCCAGTGCACAAGGCCACCTGAAGGAGCAGGTGTCCTGGGTGGAGTAAGTGCTCCATGTGGGATCACAGGGACACTTGACCCACAGTCAGTTTCTCCAAAGTGACCCATATAAACCCTGAGGATCTGCACAGTCCTACTGGTTTCAGAGGGACTGTGGGTGGAATGAAGTTCGCTCCCATAAGCCATTTGCTTCTGGGGTGATCACACCCCCGGGAGGCAGCAAGAAGAGCTTTGTGTAGGGACATCGGCTGACTTTCTTAAAGCAACACACTCCATCCTGGCCCGCCGCTGAAGCTCATTCATTCCACAAATCCTGAACCTCATTAATAGAGAGCCCAGGCGACAATCCCTCTGGAAGGACTCACACCAGGCACATGTGAGAGCCAAACCAAGGTGATTTTGAGGTGAAGAGAAGGGCTCAACTTTTCTAAAGAAATGGTGCCCTTCCGCTGACGAGGGACTGCGTTACCTTCAGTGCTTTGCTGAAGCCCGAGAAGAAACCCCCACTGCCGAGAGCATCAGGTGTGACGAGAAGGCTTTGGGGAGCCTTGCAGGTCTTTGCCTATTTGGCACTGATCTTCTAGTTAAGCTGTAAGGGGACCCCACAATACACCTGCCATGTACCCAACACCCCCTTTCTTGATGTTTTGCTTTTGAGTGCTGTTGTACCTTTTCATCTCTACATTTACTTCCAAAGACAGGGTCACCAGCATCTCTTCCCTAGGTGACAGCAACAGTTTGCTAATCGGCTTCCTTGTCCCCAATACTTCGGGTCGATTATTCTTCTCCAATACTGCCAGGCTGATCCTGGCAAGTCATTGTGCTTTAAAACACCTTCAGTGCCTCCCTTATACACGCATGCTAAATTCAGCAGTCTACAAGATCCTTGCCTGAACTGGCAGGGGGGCTCCTTGCTAAGTGGCCCCTGGGCTTCCTCTCTCATAACCTCCATCACATGTCGTGGGAATGGTTTAATGGCTTCCTCGCTAGACTGCAGGCACTCCCAGAGCACGGATCATTTCTGTTGGCAATTAAGGAGTTGAATGTATTTGTTGAGTCAATATTGTTTATTTAGTCTCTACCAATGCAAGTGGAAAGCAAAGAACAAAAGGTGGCTTGTCTTTGAACTGTGAAACACATACTCTCCTCTGACAAGTCCCGAGCTTGTAAGGTACAAGTCTTTGCATTCTGTTTTTAGAATATCAGCCAGATGCGGGCTGGGTTCACACCTAGATTTTGCCAAGAAACATTTGTCTTTTAGCTAAAGTAAGTAATGATTCACTGACCCAATGCACCTAAGGGCCTGGTGTTGATATTCTCTGAACCAAAGATTGGTACAGGTGGTTTGAGAGAAAATCTGGGCTGCCTCCCAGTGAGGAGGCCAGTTTGGAAGATGTGATTAGGAGGAAAAATACTGGAAATGATGGGCATTCTCAATGACTTATGATGATAGGAGGTAGAACTAGGCCAGGAAATCAGAAGTCCTGGCTAGAAGTGTGGCCCAAGGCGAGCCACTCAACATCCTCAACTTCAACTTCCTTCAGTTTCCATCAGAGGAGTCTAATTTTATCTGAACACTTAAAAAAAATTCACAGGACTCACAGAGAACCCAAGGGTGTGAAAAAAGTTCACACGGTAGGGAAAAAATTCCATCAACTAGACAGTGGTATTATGAAATGTAGCCCACCCTGAAGATTCCTCTGCGGAATCTTGTTTCTTATCTACCTGAGGGTCCTAGCGCTGCCTCTGACACAGTTGGCCAAGTGTCCCAGCTGAAAAGAATCCAGTCTATTATGTGTCCCCAAATGCCTGTCCACAGTCTTCAAAGAGAAGTTGCCATCTAGTATTAAAAGCCAATTTAGCCTTTTCGTTTACCATAGCAAACATTCATCTGGCTGGTGAAGTTCTTCTCCAAACTAAGGGTGAGACTGTGAGTAGGAAAAGGATGGTCAAACAGTGAGACTCACGTTCACCGAGCCTCGTGTCTGCCCATGCTCTGGGCACTTCAGGGCCATGTTTTCATTCCATCCGCACAGTGATCCTGTTCTCATCCTCATTTTACAGATAAAGGCTACAGACACAGGGTGACCTGCCCAAGGTCACACAGTTCACCAAGGGTTGGAGGTGGGATTTGAACCCGGGCATTCTGACTCCAGGGTGTATATCCCTCATCACCAAGCACACGTTTTGTAACAGGTGCCGTCAGCATCTGAGGATAAGAAGATGAGTATGACATCTGTCATACTCATGGGGATATCTGACATTTCTCCACGTCTGACCCCTCTGAGGCTCATTCTTAGGGCAACAGGGCCTGTTTGGAAAACTAGCCACTGTCTCATCAATGTAACCATTTAAAAGGGAAGGGATGACTTTCTCTTTAGGGGATATTCTTCAAAGGTAAAACTTACCAAGGTCAGGCCTTCTCTGAAAAAGAAAACAAACAGGATTGTCCACTCTCTGAAGCCAGGGGTCTGTTTCTCCCCTGGTCTCCAGAGCCTGGCACCTGCACCTAGTACACAGTGCGTGCTCCAGAGATGGCTGTTGGATGAACGAACACAGTAGTAATACAATGGAGTCCTCGGCATTCCTTAGCTTGCTCTGGGGTCTCTTCCTCTCTCAGGACGCCCACCTGGGTTCCCAGCATCTTAATTCTGATGGACCACAGGCCAAACGAGAGGGGCTGGGTGACATGAGATGGGGTGGAAGGGGTGCTGGGGAGAGATGGACAACAGCACAATGGTAATGCTATGGATAGATCTGAGCAACCTGAGGGCAGAATGCCACTCTAGGTATATCGATCACCTGGGGACCCAAAACTGGCCGCCTTGGCCAGTGAATGCTATGACGTAGCTGGGGGATGTGCTAGCATCTAGACTTCATGCTCTTGGGGTGTATAGGCACTGCTATATACACATTTCTTTTATGTGCACACACACACACAGACAACAGGAAAATAGAGGAAGGAAGACCATACCTTTAACTACCCTATCCAGATAGTGAGCTTGGGAGATAAAAGACAGGACGTTTATGGTAGGACCACGGAAGTGTGGCCTCTCCTGCCACAAAGGCATGCCGGGCACTAAGGAGATGGAGGGGAGGCGCTCCGCACTCGGGGCAGGCCACTGCCATGGTGGGGAAGAGAGGACCAGAGACAGGACAACACAGGAAAGGCAGGAGAGCAAGCACATTCTCCAGGAAGGGCCAAACGGGGCTTCAAGTCACTGTGCGATCAGGCAGTTGGAAACATGACCAAGTAAACAAGAAGACACATGGGTACGGAAACCAGGGGCAAGGAGGATGGGAAGCTGCAGAAGTGGCCGCATTCCTGCTCTGTCAGTTTTGTCCAGCTGTATGGAAAACTAGAACATGCCCCTTTGTCTCCCCCGGGCAGCATCCCTACCTCCCCTGCACCCCTGGGGCAGCAGCTGTGCCAAGAACAAGTGAACCTGGTCTGGTGCTGCCAAGAAGCTGGAATTTAGAAACACACACATTGGAATCATCCCTGATATGCCCTAGGGAAGTGGGTTGGGTGTCGGTTATCTGTCTGCCTTTCGAATGTTCCACGTGCACCCGTGCTCACATCTACTCAGGTGCAGGATGCTCGGGGTGCTAAGTAAGATGCAGCCCCGCTCTGTGTGAGGGGCAGGGCAATGGATGTCATTGTGAAGAGCAAGAAAAAGAGAAGAAAACCTGACCGCTTCTCAGGGCTGAGGAACTCAAAAGACAGAGGCACACTTTGTTTTTTGACTCATTTGGCAATGTAAGTTACTGCTTGTTTGTGAGGACGGGTCCTTCGAATGCCGCTCTGAAACAGCCCTCACTGTGTGGGTACGGGGGTGCCTGGTTGTGTGCTCAGAGCAAGGCAGCCTCTTCATTCCCAGCCCAAACTGGGGCTACCACTTGCCCTTCCCCACTATGTTTGAGGAGGCCCCCTTTCCCTGTGGCTCTCCACCTCTCTCTAGTGTGTTCTCACAAAGGCCAGACAGGACCTGATGCTCTGCATCCAGGCTGTACCTCATCCTCAGCTCTGTTTCATCCAGTGGTACGGCCTGCTCTGGTAGCCCTGGGGTTCCATAGATGGTACGAACATTCTTGCTCTCTTCATCAAAAAATATGAATTTTATATTTGCAGTCCTCTGGGGAGGACAGTGCCATGGCTGTCCATCAATTTATATTTGCCTCAAAAGACTGGTGGGTGAGAGGCTGGCTTCTTAGTTCAGGTGTCCATCTGGTCTCTGTTTCAGGGTGAAATATGCTCCTGGAGGCTGCACATCCAAGTGGAAAATTGGGAAGAGGAGCTTGTAATGGGACCTGCATGCTCCTCTTCATTCTCAGAGATGCTGGGGGATCCAGGAGATAGCAGGATATGAGACGGGAGCACGAAGGAGAGTGGCTTATTAAGCAGGAATGAAGAAATAATGTGTGGAATGCCAAACACAGAGAAAGCTACAGGGATCAACAGCCTAGGAAATACCTCCGGCTTACGGGAAAGACTGCCTGTCTCAATCCTTGGTTCATCTGTTCCTTTAGTCTTGGTCAAATTTGTTCAAACTTACTGCAAAGTGGTCTACTGTGTCTTTGACTTCCTCTCTCAGGCTATGGCATCAAAGAGCAGGAAGATAGACCTCCTGGAGCAGGGAGTTTTCTTAGCTTTCAGATCTGCTGAGTTTTGGGGGGAGGGTCTTGACCATACGTTCTTAGGATAACTCTGAACCCAGCTACAGAAGAGGTAGAATGAGCCTAGACTGGTCTTCTGGGTGTGGCCAGGCTGGATGAGACACCAAGAGTGGGATTCAAATGGCCCTACTGCTGCAGCAGGGTGTATGCGTGTATGTGCATGTGTGTGTGTGTGTGTGCTGGGGGAGGGCTGTTCTATGATGATGAAACCTATCCTGATTGTCTCCAAAATTAACGGTAGCATCATGGCTCTGTGGATAATGAAAATTGCATCCACGCTGTAGGATAATATCCTCAAACCCAAGGGCTGGCGTCAGAGGCCTCTTTCTCTTGCAATGCCATTTAATTTTCAGAAACCATACAGTAATAAAGAGCTCTATTAAATGCAAATATGTTTCAATACCTTTAAAATGCTTATTCATTTTTGCAGACCGCAGGAAGGAGGAGAAGCCAGTGGAAGTGACTGGGGCAGGTTGCGATCAACACTGTGTGTTTTTGGAAGCCATGTGTGGGCATTCCAAACTTCAAGTCCTGACCCCACAAAGCAAAAGGGATTCCTTTGCCACAAAGAGACCTCAAGCCACAGTGTGAATCCAGAAACGGTTATCAACCAAGTCCAGGAGTCTTCTCGGAAACACAGCTGCCTTGTCTGTTACTGAAAGTAGAAGTGACGACCAGGTCTTTGAAGGCCAATGCCATTCATTTATAAAAGGCATATGCCGAAGTCCATACAGCTGTTACTGTTACTGTCCAAAGATCTTGTCACATACGCTCTCTGTTAAGTGCAACCTTTTAAAAATCAGCGATTTTCAAGTACCAACATTAGTAAAGATGATGTAAAATCCATGATGTTGCAGGATGGAAGGTGGACCTAGCACTTCACAAAATTCCTTAATCTTTCTCCAGGACTTCAGGATGAAGAGGGTAACAGTAAAGTCATCTTGCCTCTCAGGCCACACTAGCTCTTTTTTTGTTTCGTTTTAAAGATTTTATTTATTTATTTGAGAGGCAGAGTTACAGACAGAGAGGGAGAGACAGGGAAAAAGGTCTTCCATCTGCTGGTTCACTCCACAGATGGCTGCAATGGCTGGAGCTGTGCTGATCCAAAGTGAGGAGCTTCTTCCATGTCTTCCATGTGGGTAGACTTGGGCCATCTTCCACTGCTATCCCAGGCTATAGCAGAGAGCTATATCAGAAGAAGAGTACCTGGGACTCAAACCAGCTCCCAGATGGGAAGCCAGTGCCACAGGTGGAGGCTTAGCCTACTACACTACAGCGCCAGCCCCTACACTAACTCTTTTGACATTCCATGAATGTTTCTTATGCTCCTACTATATGAGGGCTCTTCAAGAAATTCATGGTAAGTGAGCACCATGAGGACAACTATGTGTGGACTTCAATATACTTTTTAAACCCAAATGAAATTATCTTTTACTTTTCTGAGAAACTGTGAAGTCCTCTTATGTTCCTGTGACGGTGCAAGAAGTGGAAGACAATGGCGGCACCTAGTTATTGAGGGTGCAGCCTCTGAGCCTTTGGCATGGGGTTGATCTGCGAGGTCATAGTCTCTTTGGTGCTTCTGTGACCAATCAACATGAAAACGTCTTTCCTTGAGGTTTCCGAAAAGCTTCTCTTAGCATAACCTCAAGCAGCATCATGGGCCTCCTGTCAAAGGTGACAGAGACTACAGCAAGGAGCTTCATAGCAACTCTCGCGGTTGCATCACTGGTCCATGGTGGGCCAGATTAGCCAAGGCTCATGGGAGCAGGTGCACTTCTTTCAGACGGATAACAAATTCCCCGCAGAGATGCTCTATGATCTCTCTCTGCATGAACGGCTGGTGAATAAGTAGTCCATGGTACTCACCCCAAGACAAACTCACACAGAACAGGTGCTTTCCTGCAGTTCCCGGCTAAGCATGGGTGGGCTGAAGTCTCCGGGAACCATCGGCGAAGCATGCTGTGGCTCCCATAGTGTGAAGTAGACCCCTGCACGTCCCTCTTCCCCCTTGTCGGTATTTGTTTTCATATCCCAGGTCGTGCTGTGAGAGGACTTGACTTCCGAGGAGGGCTAAGCATGGGTTCCCACGCAGTGCTGACGCCTCCTGTGTGACCTGAGCTCTCAGCTGAGGCTTATCCGATTACACAACAGAAACCTGAGGGCAGCTATTCAGAGGGAGACAGAGGACTCCAGAAGGCTCTGTGGCTTCTCTTGACGATATCTCTCCATGGCGAAGTCTGGGTTTGCTCACTCGAGTAATTGCATCACCAGAGTGTGATTCTCATCTTTACTCCCAGAGGAGGCTTTGGTGTGAGAATTGGACAGCTCTCCTGATATTTAGTAAGGAATTCTGCATATCTGGCATCTTGAACGATCACAGCTTTGGGGTCAAGGTTGGAATTTTACAAATGTAATCAGAAGTTGGCATTTCCCACACATGTTTTGAGGCTTTGTAGACAGGGTGCACTGAGGTGAAAATAAAATAACCATCGTAGAATTGATCCAAATGTTAGTGTGTTTCCAAAGAAGCAGGAAAAAATCAGACATCTTCTTACACGTAACTATGACTCTCAGCATTCTCTAAGGAAATCAGAGGTCAAGTCCCAGACTTAAGGGGCCCATAGCATTTCTGGAAAAGACATCCCAAAACCTGCTTTTGCTGGCACTGTGCTGACCACACACAGGAGAGGACATCCCAGTCAATCCACCTGACCTTGACTTCTAGAAGGACTAGGAAAACTGGGTTCTCTTTATGCAAGTGGGGCTATTAGTGTCAGGCAAACGAGAGCAAGAACGAAGAACCCCCTTTTCTTTGTGGGATAGTTTTAGGAGGTGAGTCTGTTTTGAGCTGATGGGTGTGCAACACCGTGGGCAGTGCAGGAGGGGGCTGGAATTAAGTCATCTCGAAGGGCATCCTCCAGCCACCCTATTCTGTGATTCACAGAGAGAGAAACTGGGGCCCCACTCAGCCACGTGCTCTCTCCACAGTGCTCTCCCCAAACACTTTCCTTCAATACACAAAGAGACAGGTAATCCCTCATGTAAGGACTGTGGATTCAATGGGTAGTATGCTCACTATTTGACAAAAATACTATCATTACAGAGGGTGCCATTGTCAAGTTCCCTTTCATTTTGAAAACCAACCTTTTTAGAGAGAAACGAATAGCTTCCATAAAAGGTAAGGTGGGCCAGAGCCTCTAAGAGGAGACGTTTAATTCCTGCTACAACACCTCTCTGGACAAGGTAAAAAGCTCCTTCCCTGCAGGGTTGGCCATAAGGAGCCCAATTTCTCATATTCTTTAAATTCTTAATTCCTGCTGTAGGGTGACCAAGTCATTCCTCTCTCTTTCTGGAGGGCAGCAGTGTGTACATAAACAGGCTGTTCTCTCTTCTGCCTCCCTTGCATGGAATTCTCTGAATCAATGCCATGGACACCAGCTCTTTCTCTGGTATGGGGAGCAACCACACTGTAGCCACAGAGGCTCTAAGCCCCACAGGATAGGGACCCATTGTGTGATAATGCAATCTGATAACAGGAGAAAATGTAGCTAACTTTTCACATCAGCAGTTTTCTACTAAATGACCCTCACCAGGAGCAAAGTTCCTTGGAAATGTAAGAAAATGCCTCCTTTTTATGTCTCCTAACAAGAAAAGAAGGCACCCACCCCGGTTCCTCTAATTGGCATCCCTCCTGCCCTGGCCCTTCTGAGTCCTACGAGGTTACTGCAGTCTCCTTCAGCTCAGGGGGCTGGGTTTGCCACGAGGATGCAGCTGGCCACGAGCAGCGACCCACAGGGAGAAGGGACACATGCAGGGGAATGAGACAGGCACAGAGAAAACGCTTATGACACAATGACACGATGGAATGCCAGGCCAAAGTCCTTTCATCTGAGCCACGATGACTAGTCCGCTGCTTCTCCTGTGCCTTTTTTTTTTTTTTTTTTTTTTTGGCGTTAGGACTCTCACCCAACCTCTCACAGCGTGCACACTGGCCCTGACACATTTCTAACCTGCACGGATGGAATGTGTGCACCTGCAAGGGGGACTCTGTTTTTGATGACCACAGCGTGTGCAGGAGAGAACGCCTGGGTTTCTTGGCATTGTAGTGAAACAAACCTGCTGAGAGCCGGGCCCATGAGCAAGCACGGGATGCAAGTCGGAGTGCGGCCTGCCCCCGGGCCCTCACGGGTGTCAGCTGGGACTGGGCCATGGATAATCTCCCTGAGCCCTGGTCACTGGGCTTAGAGGGGACGCTTTTATCTTACAAAAACCTGATGCTTACACACTTTTTGGAAGTTGGTAAGGCAAACTAAGGACTCTGGGAACAAGCAATAGGAAACAGAACGCACCCTCCGGGGAGCTGGGTTTTTCCAAATGAGAGATGGATCACCTTCTGGGCTGGGAGGCTAAAAGGTCAGTCCACTCTCGCTCATGCAGAAAAGCAAAGCGGAGAGGGAAAGCAGAGCTGAAAGGAGAGGGCGCCTTGGCTCTCCGGGCTGGGTCTCACTAGGGGCTTTGGGGACAATCCCACTGATGTAAAGCAGCCGTGAGGCAGGTGCAGTGACCGCGGGGCATGTTCTGCCATGGGGAGGGCGTGGGCCAGGGCCAAGTAGGCGAGGACTTCTGAGTGCGATCACGGGAACAAGACACAGTCTCTGGGGGAGGACACGAGCCGATGCCTCGGTCCAAGACCTGGCCTTTGCTGGGTGAGGCTGCAGAGCAAGCAGCCGGCAAAGAGAAAGTGAAGCCTCAACTTCCTGTTCAACCTCTTTACAGCAAGCACGACCTTAAGCCTCAGGTCCCTGAAAGCCAGGAAATAGCTCAGAGCCCGTCACGGGGTGACTGCTGGGAGATGCAGCAGTGGTGCTCGGCAGATTGCAAAGACTCAGGGACCGGAAGCCACTGTCATTATTAATGTCAATCATCGCCAGGTGTTCCACAGCCACTGCTAGACCCGGCCACGCTGCAGGTTTTGCCGGCACCCAGGATATAAACTAATGGCAGGCTGCAAGACAAGAATGAGGACTGAAAACACCTTACGACACATAAGAGGCAGCTCTGCTTGCTTAAAACGTCCTTGTCCCTCCAAAGCTTTGGGGCTTGTCTTCCAGTTCCTACAAGACCTAAGAGGCTGCTTGCTGAGCTGGAGCAGCACCCACATCCCTGCTTTCTACGGCCATGTGCTCACCATCTGATCACAGACCTCTCCTTAAAAAAAAAAAAAAAAAAAAAAAGGAAATGGAAGGAGAAGTTAAAAATTATACATACACAAGCCAGTTGATTCAATAAAGAGCTTTTGGGGAGTGTTCATTCCAGGATAATAAACCAAGCAAAACGTCTGGCTGCGTTTAAAATCAACAAAACCAGCAGGAAAGGCAAAAGAAGGGAACAAAGCGATCAGCTTGTTTTTAAAGCTGCCAACAGCGCTGCTTCAGCAGGGGCTGCTGGGGAGGCACCCCCGTGAGAAAGGCACAAGGAGACACACGCAGACAGGGAGGGAGCCCAGGCCCCTCGGCTGAAGGTGGGTGGGGCCTTGGAGTCAGTGGGGGAGGCAGCATTCCCCAGGATTCTGGGTCTCTTGGGAGCTCTGGCCCAGGAGGTCAGTGGGAGTGGAGATCTCTGGGCTCCTCCAGAAATATCCCAGCCGGATAAGGGAGTGCTAACCACAGCTACCTGTATGGACCACGCCACTAGGGGCCAGCCTGCGCTAGGCTCTCCGTACGTGATCATTCCTGTCTGTCTTAGGGGTGAGGAAGTTGAGCCCCTTCCTGCAAGCACAGCTCCTTACCAGAGAGCTAACTGCACAGAGCCAGGAGGGGGCACCCTAACGTGCTATGTAACCAAGCCTGGCAATCGGCCAGCTGGCACCTGGGAGATGCAAATCGGGAGGAATAAGTTTGAAAACGCCCAATTGTGAGTTTGAACGCCATAGCTAATCAGGAGAAGCCAGTCCTCATGTGGCCAGATGAAAGGACTTGGGGCTCCATGCCCACATGCAGTGGGGGCCCTGGGACGTCAGCCCACCATACCGATGGTGCAATGCTCGCCGTTCCAGCCGGGGCTGCACTCGCACTTGCCGTCGCGGCAGGTCCCGTGCTCCGTGCAGCGCGGGTGGCAGGCCCGCTGGTCGCATGCCGCCCCCATCCAGCCATCCTCGCAGCGGCAGGTGCCCCCCACGCAGACGCCGTGGCCGCCGCAGTCGGCAGCACAGATCTCTGTGGGGAGGGAGGGCAGAGAGAGAAAACAAGCACTGAGCATACGTCACTGTCAGGGACGGGGTCACACTTGGCTTCCTATGGAGGTCAGGCTTTCAGGAGCGTGGGAGACGGATCTCTGCGGACGACGGCCTTCAGTGAAGGACAGGCCAAACAGAAGGGAGTGGAGAGCTCTGCTCTGTTTGCTCGTCGCTGTCGCCAGCCTGTCCGCACTTCTGCACTTGTCGCTTCCAAAGGGGATCGGCCTTCTGAGCAGAGGAGAGGAAGCCAAATTTAATTAAAAAGCGGTTATGTGTGAAAACGGAGTGAGGATGGGTCCCCATTGCCAACTGGCACGCTTGTGGGTCTGGCTGGGGTCTGCGCATCTTGACAGTCTTGACTCAAACTGAGGTGGAGGTGACAGACAGGCCGGACCCTCCTCCCGGGGGTACTTGCTGGCTTGTTGTCCCAAACCTGCAGCTTGCACCATGCTTTTGCCGGGTTATTCTCAATGCTCCGGCTCATTGCTTCCTCACGCTAAACACCATCTCAACGCGCTGTCAGTTCCAAAGCAAACAGTTGGGGAGTGGGGAGCATGCCACAGCCAGAGCGGAGCTGCCCAGCCCCTCACAAAGGCCGCAGAACACACAGCGCCCGGTTCACAAGCCAGCAATTGCTTCACGCTCCCTGCAGGCGGGGGCTGGGAAGGCGCCACATGGCACCCGCTCGGGAGGACACAGGCTGAGCGGCCGCCATGGCCTCAGCCACTGATAGCCGGGACAGCTATCAAATCCTAACTCTGTTCTTAAGCCGCGTGACCCAGCGGTCTTCAGAGTCATATGAAAAATCCCAACATTGTTAATTTCATTCAAGCTAAATTAACTGGCACCCGTTAACGTTGCATTGGCCTATTACTCCTTCCGAAGCTGCTCTCCTGGCTTAGAAGCAGATAGCATTCCAGCTACTTGGGGTGGGGGGTGGGGGGGAGGGGTGTTGGAGGAGAAAAGGAAAGGAAACACAATTAGATCTCGATGGTTTAGACCTTCCCTGTCAGTCTGGAAGACAGTGGATGAAATGGCTGGGAATTTACAAACAGTAGGAAAAGTCATCATTTACAGTGTGTTCCTTGGCAACACTTCCTCAAAAGGGAGGTACATACTACATGCAATAATACAGCTGATTTCTCAGCTGCCCGGAGGAGGGGGCAGCAGCTCAAACATGCGGGCAGACATCTCTGACGTGGACGTGGAGCTGAGGCCCTGGGTTCTATGCTCAGCTCGGGAACTTCTGAGCTGTGTGACTTCATGGAGCCACAGTTCGTGGTCTGGGAAGTGTGGCCAGCTGTGGCAGCATGATGATCTACCCCCATGGGGCTCTAGTCAAAAGTGGCTCCTCTTCTGAGAAGTCCACTAGGGTTCACCCATGGTCATGCGCCTGCTTCCTTCCTTCCCATATTATGTCATGGGGGCTTTTCTGTTTCTGTGTCTGTCCCAGCTTCAAGCAAGGGACAATCTGAGGCTGGTCTCATGCCTCAGGACCTCCTCTAGCCCTTGTCCTCGGCGTATGCCCCAGCACAGAACAGACCCTTAATTAAGGTGAGCTGGCTGATCGGTATGTGCTGAGGGCTCTATATACCCAAGGATGGAAGACAACGCATGCACAGCCCGTGCTGAGCCTGGGTGCGAGTCCATCCAGGCCCATCTGTCAGTTTCTGGCAGCACTGAAGGCAGGGCTGTGGGGCCAAGTGTCACTGCGTCACCCCCCCTCCGCCACTCGGCTCAGGCACCTTCTCTTCGCTGATGCAGAGTGTCTAGGGCTTTCCTTAAGGCAAGGAATGCCAACCTCCAGGTCCCCCGCCTCCCCAAGCCCCACCGCTCTGCACCGCACAGGGAGGGCACTGACCTCCGGGTCGTTCTGGAGGCTGGGCCTGGGCTCAGGGCTGGAACTTTCCCTACCCCGAGAGCCCCAGGAGAGATCAGCTCGCTCGGAATTTGTGGGTTTACTCAGCACTTTCTGCAGGTGGCAGTTTATGGTGTGAAAGTAAACAGCACACAGCACCGCTATTCACTGAGGTGCGAACCAGGAGGGGCCCTCGCTGCTGGGGCCTTGGTTGCTGGGTTTTCAGACAGCAGGGCACCGAGAGTTCAGCAGGGACACAAACAAGAGGAAGCTGCTCTCCGCACTTCCCGGTCCAGCTTTGGGGCACAGCTAGCAGGCACCCCATTTGCTTGATTAACGTGGACACGAGAGAACGAGCCTCAGAACCAGATGTGATTCCAAATATCGGGTCTGCCAGCTCTGTGAGCTCCTCAGCTGCCCCGCCTCCCTGTGTTGGTGCAGTGGGGATGCTGTCAGCACCCCTGCAGGGGGCGCTCGGCGTCTGATGTAGCTGTGTCCACTTCCTGACGAGTCATTTGTTCTTCAGCTACTCTTCCACATGTGCCTGCTGCATGTCAGAGACTGTTCCTGGTGCTGGAAGGACAGAGGTCAGGGGCCGGCGATGCAGCACAGTAGGTGAAGCCACCACTTGAAAGGCCGGTATCCCATGTAAGAGTACTTCAGTCCTGGCTGCTCCATTTCCGATCCCGCTCCTGCTAACATGCCTGAGAAAGCACTGGAGGACGGCCAGAGTAACTGGGCCCCTGGGATCCACTGATGGAGTTCCTGGCTCCTGGCTTTGGCCTGGTGCAGCCTGAGCCACAGTAGCTATTTGTGGAGTGAACCAAATGAACCAGTAGAAGGAACATCTTTCTACTTCTCCCTGTTTCTGTCACTCTGCCTTTCAAAAAAAAAAAAATAATAATAAACTGAGTCTTTAAAAAAAGAAAAAGAAATGCAAAAGTCAATTAGATAGAATTTCTGCCCTCCCCAGGTTTCTAGAAGGCCATAGTCCAAATACACTACAAACTGATGGTGGAATCCCAAAGATTAGCCAAAGAATTCAGAGTTGTTACTTACGTCTGTCTTTTTATGTGCTACAGATTAAAAAGTTTTGGATCTCAGGACAAGAAAGATCTAGGTTCTACTCGTGGCTTAACTTATTGGCTGAGTTATCTGTAGGCTGTGAGTCACACAATTCACTGAGCCTCTCTTTCCATTTCCCTAAGTTGGACACAATTTCCACTGGCCCAATCTTCAGGGCTCAAATGAAGTCATGTCTGGGAAAGCCAGTTTTGGCTTTGCCAATGCTTCTATCGGACTGTACCATTTAGAAAGCACTCTAGTGTACAATTTCTCACGTATTTATCACCACAACCTCACAAGAACTCCTGGCTATTATCTCTCCTGGAGGTGGGGACACTGAGACCCAGCTGGTACAAGGGCATCATACAGGGCCACGTGGGCACCGAGAGCTTTTCGCTTGTTGGGACACCACGGCAAGATGGGTGTTTTCAGAAAAGGAGATGGAACCTCAGAACAGGCAGGGACCAGCTATATCCCACAGTCGGCTTCCCTGCGGGGACAACTCTGGTTCTTCCAGAAGACTCCTCCCCCCATTTCTGGCCCTGCTGCTTCTCTCCTGTTCCATCCAAGCCAGACCCTGAATACAGGCATGACGAACCGAGATCCTCGACACTGGTTCCCTGACGCGTGGCGTCACTCTGCATGCAGAGACGGTGGGTGTGCCATCCCAGAGCCCAGGGCCTTGCCAAGTGTACACCAGACGTGGTTTCCTAGCACAAAGCTCAAGCTGCAGGTGGCTGGGCGCCCCTCTGCCAGCCTTAACAAACTGGGCTGTGAGCTCTCACACATTTTAATGGGAGGGCCCCAAACAGGGTGACCTGGATGTTCATGGGGTGCATAACCTGTGAGTACTCGGGTTCTCCCCCACAGAGGACCTGTCTGGCTGAGTGGAAGAGGCCACCGATCCTGGTGGCAAACCCCATGGTACCACTTCAGCATGTGGCCTATTTTTTTGTCTTTCAAATACCTCACTCCCTGCCCCCCACCCCTGAGATAGAATGGCTTTTTTTTTTTTCCTTGTCAGCTTCCACACTGACAGTAGAGCAGGTACGACCTCTTGGCGTGGTTGGTGAGAACCAACCAGGGGATTTACAGAGTGTGCTCTGACAGCTCACAGGCCTCTTGTGTAAATAAGGGAAATGGTCCTTCGTGGCATTTGGACTCACGCTCCGCTGTGAGTCCAGCTTCCTTCTTTGCGAGCTGAGGATGAAATCAACTGCTCTAGGGGGAGCTGTGGGCTCCCATCCAGTGGATTCTGTGGATGTGCAAGCCCTACAGTAGGCACTCAGGAGTCCAGGTGATGACCGACCACACAGGTCTTTCCTGACCTCAAGGAGTATGCACACCACCATGGCCCATGGACAAGACCCAAGTCTGCTACATTCAAAGAGAAAGCACGAATGAAAGCAAATCTATCACAGTGCCTGGGGCATAGTTAGGATACAATAAATTAAAAAGGGAAATGAGATGTGATGATAAATGCACTCAAGTCAAGATCAGATGGAGTTCTTTTTTAAAAAAGTATTCATTGAGGCCAACAATGTGGCACAGCGGGTTAAAGCCCTGGCCTGCAGTGTCGGCATCCCATGTGGGCGCCAGTTCGAGTCCCGGCTGCTCCACTTCTGATCCAGCTCCCTTCTATGGCCTGGGAAAGCAGTAGAAGATGGCTCAAGTCCTCAGGCCCCTGCACCCACGTGGGAGACCTGGAGGAAGCTCCTGGTTCTTGGCTTCAGAGCAGCTCAGCTCTGGCCATTGTGGCCATCTGGGGAGTAAACCAGTGGATAGAAGACCTCGCTGTCTCTACCTCTCTCTATAACTTTGCCTGCCAAATAAATAAATCTTATATAAAAAGTTTATTCATATATTTTATTTATCTGAAAGGCAGAGAGAGGGAGAGAGAGATACAGAGATACAGAGAGAGAGAGAGAGAGAGAGAGAGAGATACAGAGAGCTACTATCTGGTGGTTTACTCCCTGAATGTCTGCAGCAGCTGGGGACGGTGCAGGCCAAAGTCAGAAGCCTAGAACTCAATCTGTGTTTTGCCTACAGGTGGCAGAGACCCAAGCACTTGAGATATCGTCTGCTGCCTCCCAGGGTGCACATTAGCAGAAAGCTGGACTTGGTGGCGGAGCCAGGGTCGGAGCTCCGGCACTCCAATACGGGATGCAGATGTCCCAGATGGCGTTTTAACCTCTGTACCAGATGTCTGCCCTGAGATGTGAATTCTGACATCTGCGACACACCTGATACAAAGGCGTATTTGATAAATGCTAGCTTTCACACAAACTTAGAGCTTTATGATTGAATGCTGGAGGGCTAGAGTCTGGGAGGACCCTGTACACAAGCCATAGGGACAGTCGACTGCAAATTATGACCCCTGCCCTACTTCCCAGCTGGGGGTCCTTGGAGAAATTACTCAATCCCTCTGAGCCATAATTCTGTACTCCTAAAATGATCTTGCAGGGGGTGGGGAACCTTTCTCTGCCAAGGGCCATTTGGATATTTATAACATCACTCGCAGGCCGTACAGAATCACCAACTTAAAGTAGCCTGCTATAGATTTATCCCACTTGGGGTTGCCTTGGCAGGGCCAGACTCAATGATTCTGTGGGCCTTGCACAGCCTGCAGGCTGGCCGTTCCTCACCCCTGCCCCACAGTGTGGGTGGTGACAACTGGAGGAAGCAGTGCGGATGGCAAGCTCTATGTTGTGGATACAACTGATGGATGAGGACCTGCATCAGCTGGATCTGCATAATTCCAACATAGTGGGGAAGCATCTCTCCCAAGGCCAGATATTTGCTTTACTAAAATCAGACTCGAACTTTGGGTATGACATATGCTCTTAGGTCGACCACCTAGCATGGCACCATCAACCAAGATGATCAAAACCTAAGGAGAAGTCATTTGTATTTGTAGCCGGGGATTCCTCTTAAAATCAGGTGAAAATCCCCAAGTGTCCAAACACCCTCACTGTGAGTTTGTCAAGTTCTTATCTGAACTGCACAGGGCCTGGGAGATGAACCCAGCCAGGTCCAAGAATATACAAGCTCTTCTAATACAGAAGGTCAGGCCTGCATACTTCCTGTTAACTGCCTCACCTCTCACCTCCCTCACTTGTGCACACATCATCTTCTCTTCAGGCTGGAAGCCCACCTGATGGCAGGAAATAGTTTTTTTTTCCCCCACCACGGTTTCCTGGCACTAGTACCAGACACAGCACAACATGGCTTTCAGTGAATATTTGTCTAAAGAATAAATGGCTCATTGTAACATAAAAAGCGCATGGGAGAGGTGTGTGTCCACTGACGGCAGTCTCTCAATGCCACACTGCACAAATGTCATTGTGTCCATTACATTTAGGTGGAGGCTCAGTGTCCTGTGTGCCTAAGCTGTTCATAAGCCATCTTCACTAATCTCTGCTTGTGAACCCTGTACATTTAAGAAGTGTCTTAGTCCTTCACACCCTCAGACATGTCTGTTCTCCCTCTATGACACAGAAGCAGAGAACCCACGGGCAAGGGGTGAAAAGGGCAGGGGAAAGATGTGAAGTTTGGCTGTTGGTTAATTATGCCAAAAAGTGTATACGTAAGGGAAACACGCTGCTCCAGGCTCCCCTCATTAAATGTTAATCCCCATACAAGCCCAGATGAGGCCTGGGACCTATCACAGCTACGTTTTAATTTGTCGGGACTTACTTTACAATCCTGTTCATTAAAACTGCTGGTAGGGGAAGCTGTGTCTTTCCCCTGACGGGAGAGACTTATGCATAATTTTCCCATAAAATTTCTTCTACTTGGAAAGACGCTCAAAATTGATACAAGTAGGGAGCAGAGCAGCTCCACCCTGGGAGTGCCGCACCTTCCTGCTGAGCAAGAACAGATGCCGGAGATGCCGTCTTTAAAATTCCAAGGATGTGGCCAAGTCTTGGCCCATGGGACACTCTGGGAAGTCTTTTCATAAGTCTGTGTTTAGCACGAAAAGTAAGTAAAGTCGCTCTATTTTGCTGAGGACCTGAGGTTTGGAGAGTGTCCTTAAGAAGTTTTAACAGAGGATCTCATAATTGAGGATGACTCCTGCTAGGATTATCTGCTTCATCACTGGATCACACTAGTTACTGTACAACTCGGGGAATTCCGCTGAACTCCTGGCGAACTTGGCATCCAAGTCAAACTAGTCAGCATTCGAGGCAGAAAGATGGAGCATGTTCCAACCTTGTTGGTGGCTCACAAGGGTCACCTCCCTCAGCGATGCTTATCCTGCCTTGGTGCAGCTGAGCAAATGGCTCGGGGGGATGACGTGACCTGCTCAAAGGTCCCCAGCCAGAACGAAAGGTGACCATGATGGACACAGTGTCTGTGAACTGTGGGATCAGGTGCGGGAACAACCTCAGCTGTTAGTCCACAGCTGCTGGAATTCATCACTGCCCTAACTAGATTAGATCACAGGATCTGAGAAATCGGGTCACAGTGTCCTTCCTCATCCCGCTCACTGTCTAGTAGATAAAGCACTTTTCCTTTTGTCTCACTGTTCATCCTCTATCCATGTGTCTGCTCATCCATCAGTCCATGCACCTGTCCATCCATGCAGACATCTAATCACCTCACCAGCTATTCCAGGTACCAGGTCTTCTCTATCCACCCATTCACCCAGCCATGTGACCTGAGCAACTCACTTCATCTGTTAGTGCCTTACATTTCTCATCTGAAAAGCAGGGTAGAGATCTCGGTCTTAGGGGCAGGTTGCACGAGCACTAGGCAACATGTTTGGTGTTGTACCTATCTTCCAGGGAGTGAAAACCCATTATACTCAACTATGCCCTGTTTTTGTGCCAGAAAGCACCCAGGGGTGGGGGAAGGATGGTTTGAAGATGCAGGGGGAACAAGGGGATGATGTTCAACTGAGGGACCTTCAGCAGCGGGGGAGGGCTGCATCATGCAAGGCTAAGGGGGCAGCTCATCTCCTGGCGAGGACACACACTGCGGAGAAGTGGCATGGATCGCGTGCAGGCACTTCACCATCAGCCTCGGCGTTCTTAGAGAGGAAGGAGGCAGGACTCTGCTAGGCGAGGGGCTGGTGAGCAGATGTGGGCATGTGAACGAGTCCCTGCGGGGAACGAGAGTGAGAACCCACAAAGCACAACAGCAGCTGCAGAGGCGAGGGCCCGGGAGGCTGAGGACCACGGCCACGATGAGAGTCCGCTTAGCGGCGCTCAGGAGCCCAGCTGCAAGATCAGATATGGGGAACGGCAGGAGCGGTCTTGGGTTTGGTGAGGTGGGTGGGGAGGAAAGGCAGAGATAAAGGAGCAGTGAGTGACAAAGGGAGAGGGGTGGACATGCAGGACCAAGGCAGAAAGGGAAGCAGGCAGGACAGGAGAGAGCTGATGCTGGGGAGGAGGTCTCCTTTGGGTGGGCTCCCAGAGGAAAAACAGAACTTGGAGGAGCACGCTCAGTAGTGGTGCAGACATGCAATGTGCTCAGACTCTCTAGCCATTCTATAGACAGAAAAACAAGGGTTGAGACAGAGTGCCATGTCCTGGGCCACACAGTCAGACGTGTGTTGGTGCCCGAGGGAGAACCTGATGGCTGCCTTGGGGATCAGCCATGTAAGGGGCCCGGGAGATCAGTGGCTCCAACAGGGCGGCCTCTGCACTGTCTGGCCCCTCCTGGAGCTCCTGCAAGTGCTGCCCCCATAGTCCAGGCTCTCCTGGACGCACACAGTCAAGTCCAAGTATGTGTTCATCTCTGGCTCCAAGGCTCCCTCCTCCTTGAAGTCCCCTCAGGGTCCCCGCTGGAAGGGGATTCACCTTTCCCCCCTTCCCAAAGCATTTGATGTGGAACTTTCTTTCTCGGGGCTGCTCATCTCCTTGCATTTCCTCAAGGGCCCTGCGTCG
Organism: Lepus europaeus; assembly: GCF_033115175.1. NCBI lineage: Eukaryota > Metazoa > Chordata > Mammalia > Lagomorpha > Leporidae > Lepus > Lepus europaeus. The sequence goes on from NC_084833.1 coordinate 68,037,337, forward strand.
TCAGATGACTCGCTGCTGGCCCCAGGAAGCAAATGCTGCCTCCTGACTGTTGCCAGATTCTACAGGTCTGGGCTATGGTGCTCCAGCGGACTACGCAAAGGTCTGATTTTGCACAGAGCAGAGGCCTGGTGTTAGGCAAGCTGGGTTCAAGAGCCTGGTCTGCTCCTTTCCAGCTCTGTAAAAACACTGTCCATCTCTGAGCCTTTCTTTTCGTCACATAAAAGGGAATAAGGATACCTATCCATTAGAACACTAAAACTGATTGAAAAAAAATGTACTGAGCACCTGCTATGTGCCAAAGACCCCTAGAGGCTGGAGACAGAGGACGATACGAAATCACTCCTGTCACAAGGAACTCGAGTCAACCCATGTGTGACACAAGCAGCCAGCCAGCCACCAGGCCCAGCGTGCGGCGAGCTAACGACAAGCCACCCTTCCCTCCCACGGGCCACATCTCCCTATATTTTGAACAAATCATCACTGCCCATGGACGGCCTCCCTCTCTCTCTCTCACCTTCCCTCCTGCTCTCACTAAATTGGACAGGTGGCTTTTTAAGTCTCCGTGCAGGTTTCAGGAAGCAGCCTGAAGGGGAGGAAGGTTCAGGAAGGTGCCGCTGACTTCCTCGTGGTAATTAGTCTCCTCCAGTCCCGCAGGCCAGGCCCCAGCGACTCGCCCGTGCTTTCAGCTTCCTGCCCCCATCGCCTCGGAGTCGGAGCTGCTCCAGGCCACGGCCCGGTCCCCAGGTGGAGGTGGCAGAAAGCTAATGAGCCTTGGAAAGCACTCGGCCTCTCACCTCGTTCAAGGGGCTGGGACAGCTGGCCAACCAAGCAAAACAGTGGGTTGTGGCATGTCGGTGTGGAGCGGGTCCCCGCATCGCCACACCTACCCTGGGGAGGGGTGAGGCTGGCATCTCAAGCCTTTACAAAGTGCCTCCTGCAGCAAGTAGCAGCTGCTGCCATTCAGCTTCATTGGAAGGCACCTGGCCTGCACATGAGACGCGCTCCAACCTGGCTGGGAGAGGGCTCCCAAGCGGGGTCTGACTGGGCAGGGGGAAAACAAGCCGGGAAGGGGCCGGGGAGGCAACAGCAGGTATGATGACTGCGGCAGGTATTTTTGGAACCAGGGGTGGAACACAACCAAAAACCCCACGGGAAGGGCCCAACTTCCAGAGACTTCTGACCCTGGTACCGTCTGCAAAAGGCCCATTTCTCCACTCAGTCAGGTGCTCACCTTTCTAACCGCTTGCTAAACACCTCCACCTGGGGGTCCCTCCGGCACCTCAAATTATGCTGATGCCAGAGTGAGCTTTCCAAAACCAAACCTGGCCATGCCACACCTCTGCTTAAGCCCCAGTGGATGCCAGCAACACACCAAATCTACACTTCTTGGAGGCCACTCCTGGACTGATGCCTGCCGGCTTCCCTCATCCATCCCACCTCTCACTACCAGCACAAACATCCTAAGCTAAGCCTCCAAACTACTGGTCTTTCTGGAAAAGGCCCTGAGCTGGCCATCCTGCACCTGGTGCAGATCTCGGTCTACAAGGGGCTGCTCTAAGGGGCTGGCCTCCTCCTCCTCCTAGCTCTGTCTGCTCACATTCAACCCTCATCACCCACCTTAAATCCCACTTCCTCCACGAAGCCCATCGCCCTGTTTGAATGTCACCATCCTTCTCCTCGAACCTTTGTAGTACTGTGGGGATACCATGGTTCTGATTCAACTTCCATGGTTCCTGGCAGTGACTAAGCAACGTGGTACCTTATAAACCCGATATCTGATTCTTGGGCAGTGCCAGCACAAACGCTGGCAACAGCCAGTGGCAGAGTTATGCGGTGGGTAAACACGGTTCTGGAGCCAGAGAAGCCTGGCATGAAATCCTTGTTTTCCCGGAGTGTCTCTGAGTAAGCCACTCGAGTTCTCTGGACGGTGGTTTCCTGGAAACGCTACCACCTGCAACAGCAGAAGCTTGTGTGTTTGCTGTTTGTATGCTTCATGAAGCACCCCGGGAAGGGGCTCTACAACCTGTGCATTCAAAGACACTTGTTTTTTTTAAAACTGCAAGTCAGCACAAGAGTAGCTGGGTGCAGGGAGACAAGCGGAGATTCTGTGCAGGACATCGGCGTGGGCGCCCGAATAGAAACCTGGTTGTGACACCCGGGTTCAGGATGGCTTCTGTTTGCATATGGAAGCGCTTGCACTGTGATAGAAAGTGTTCCGGGGCTGCGGGCGGAAATTCTACCACATGACAGAGCTGCCAGCTCCCGCGTTCCCAGCCTTTAACTCTGGCAGTACTCAGCATATGCCTGTCTGGGTCCACGTGTCCAGTCCTTGGTTCAGTGCTAGAAATTGACCACCTCATTGCACCTAAGCTGCCACACCACCTCCCAGGAGACTGCGCTCATCGCCTCCCTCCAGCATTCCCCTCCCTTCTCGGTGACAGCGTCTCTCTCTCTCTCTCTCTCAGATGTTTATTCTTCTGAACTTTGCTACCAGGCTGTTGCTTGCCTTTGGGAAGGGATGCAGGAAATGTCAAGTCCCCATGGATATCATTTCCCGGGTGAAATTCTAACCTTGAGTTTCCTTTGCCTTCTATAGCATACCTACATGGAAAGAGCCCAGCCTGATGGCTTCCTCTTGATGTTTAATTGGATGTCGGTGCTATGCTTTCTGGGCTGAGAAGCTAATGCTTCTCAGAGAGGCTACAACTCTGGCTACACAAATGAGACTTGTAACAGGGGAGAATGCTCAATGCTGAATCTAATTTCCTCTTCCATCCATGAACACAAGACAATTTCTCTGGCATTAAAGCATCTCACTCAGTCTTTCTGTCATTAATAAGAATTAAATTCTGTTCCCTCAAATTTAAATGTAATTATATTTTGCCTCGTAAATAAAATTGAATTACCGTTTTCAAAATTTAGCACTAATGCTACTGCTATGTTTGGGGCTTTAATTTTTTTTTTTAACCCTGTTGTTACTTTCAGCTAATTTTTTTTTCAAGCACTGGGTTTATTGTGCTGTCAATTGTGACTTAATTTGATAACAGAGCTTTTCAGCTCCCCATCTACCAAGTCATTAAAATTACTATTTGTGCTTTGTGATTTTCTTTTCCTTTTGGTAGGGAAACAGAGTAATAGGGAAGAAATTAGAAGCTCAGAGGATCTGAGTTTGAATCCTGGAAGGTCTCCTATGTCAAGGTAGAACCAAGGCCAGTTTGAGCTGAGGGAGCCAAAGAAAGAGGCGTGATGTGAGATCTGGAAGAGAAATCTTCAACGCTCATTGAAAATATTTTGAATGTAAGACCTTCAGCAAGGCATTCAGTGGGGCCCCAGGATTGGCCCCTGCCTATCTCCTGGCTGTGCTTCTGTCCTCAACCCTGTGCTCTGACTCCAGTCATACTGAGTTTTGACTTTGCCAAGAGATCACGCTCCAGCCCTGCCCTCTACTTTTGCACATTCTCTCCCCTCTGCCCTCCTTTCCTTGGCCACTGGGGAGCCGCCCTTCAGTCAGTCTCCTTGCACGCCTGGCTCACAGGTCTCCTTGGAGAGGACATGCCCAGGTTCCTCTCCTACCCCTCTCCTGGCCAAGTTAACTGCTCCTGCCCTTGCGCTCCCAGACCCCAGGGCACTTCCACGAGCCAGAGCTCTCACTGGGTGCAGGATTCAGTATCAGCTGACTGTAGGGCTCTCTGATCCTCGGTGCCTGGAGCAGCACCCAGCATACCAGGGACACTGGCGAATGAGCTAAATGCATGTGTGCTCCCGTCGGGATGGGTGTGGGTGTGATGCTGGTGCAGAGGGGGCTCTCTCTGTGGGCTTCAAGCTCCTCTTTGGAATGGAGCTCAGGAAGCTCACTATTTGGAAAGGGCACTGATGTTAATGCTGGGTGGCCAATGACCTCCTTGTTTGGTGATAACTGTGTTAGCTTATTGGTACTTCTTTATGTAGAAGTCAGGACTGTGTTGGGGGCTGAGAAAGGGGAAGGAAGGGAAACAGACTACCAGGGAACTCAACCTCTGAGAGAGAGAGAGCGCATGTTACGGGTTACATGGACTCAGAGCCAGGTCTTCTGGATCCAAACCTTCACTGTAAACTTCAGTGTAAACTGTCCCCACACTGAAGGCCGGCTCTGTGGCGTAGTGTGCTAAGCTTCTGCCTGTGGCGCCAGCATCCCACATGGGCACTGGTTCAATTCCCGGCTTCTCTTCCAATCCAGCTCTCTGCTATGGCCTGGGAAAGCAGAAGATGGTCCAAGGGCTTGGGCCCCTGCACCCACATAGGAGACCTGGAAGAAGCTCCTGGCTTCAGATCAGTCAAGCTCCAGCCATTGCAGCCATTTAGGGAGTGAATGAGCAGATGGAAGATCTCTGTCTCTTTCCCTCTCTGTAACTCTGCCTCTCAAGTAAATAAATCCATTTTTTTTAAAAAACATTTACTTATTCATTTGAAAGTCAGAGTTACGCAGTGAGAGGAGATGCAGAGAGAGGTCTTCCATCTGCTGGTTCACTCCCCAAATGGCCACAATGGCCGGAGCTGTGCCCATCCAAAGCCAGGAGATTCTTCCAGGTCTCTCATGTGGGTGCAGGGGCCCAAAGGCTTGGTCCACCTTCCATTGTTTTCCCAAGCCATAGCAGAGAGCTGGATCAGAAATGGAGCAGCTGGGGACTCGAACCAGCACCCATATGGAATGCTGGCTTTACCTGCTATACCACAGCAGCAGTGACTAAATAAATCTTTAAAAAAAAATTGTCCCCAAACCAAATTGTTCAACCAATTCAGATGTAATCACGGGCTTAAAAAGTTTATGCTGATATTTTACTTACTGAGTGCTTGCTTCACGCGTGCTACATTGCTAGGTATTTTATGCACACATACTAAAGCTGACCTTGGGGTTCCTGGCTCCTGGCTTCGGAATGGCTCCACTTTGGCTGTTGCAGCCATTTGGGGAGTAAACCAGTGGATGGAAGACTTTTCTCTCTCTCTCTCTCTCTCTCTCTCTTTCTCTCCCTCCCTCCCTCCCTCTGTATAACTCTGCCTTTCAAATATATAAATAAATATTAAAAAAGAAAGATAACCTGGAAAAGAACACTGCAAGGCAGGTATCATTAGCCACATTCTCGGGGTGAGCTGAGCTCTGAAAACTCCAGCCTGGCCCCAGTCCGAACCTCATGTGGTTCTTACTGATTGCACACGCTACCTTCAAACCAGGGCAAACTGGATCTCTAACATAGCTCCATCTGTTACTCTATGAAACTCAACCGTGATACAACGGTAAGAATCATAAACCACCAGAACGAGCATCGGACAGGCAGGATCTCTGCTGTGTGCTGCTTCTACGAGCCAGCACCCCAAGGAATAAGATGTGGAGAGCGGGCCTCTCAAATAAAAGTCCCGATGGAGGAGGAGACTGGGGAGGGTTCACAGAGCCGTGGGGATGGAGAAGAACTGAAGAGTAGGAGGACAGAGGCTATGGGACCAGGGTGGGATGGGAAGACCTGGAGGTCCACCAGAGGGACAAGTAATGAGAACAAGGGCTGGACCCTGGGAAACGCCAGGGCTGGGCTGTGCTGCAGAAGTCAACAGGTTCTGAAAGGAAAGCAGGCCTTTCCCATTCTAAGGACCATCTCGAAGAGGCTGAATCCCTGGCCTTTTGCTGTGGTAGCTCGGACCCAAGAAAGCACTTGGGGGTTGGGGAGGAGGGGCCCCTCTGCTCAGCAGGCCTATGAGCATGGCTGCCTTGTGCAGAAGCGAACCCCGTCCAGCGGGGCTACTTGTGAGGGAGGATGACGTCACTTGCAGGGGGTGACATCTGGCCTCTCGCTGGTGGGGTCATCCATGCAGCAAGCACTCAGAGCCCAGCCCCTGTCTGGCCCTGTTCTAGGGAGACAGACCCTGCCCTCACAGAGTTCACAGCTTGGTTAGGGAGAGGCCCAAGGGCACAGCTGGGCTCCCTATACTCTGGGGCTTAGGAGAGACCTTGGAGGCAGCTGGGGCTTGAATCTGGGCCTGACCACTAATTAGTGTGTGTGTGTGTGTATGCGTGTGCAGTGGCTAGTCCCGGAAAGCCATTTAATCTTTCTGCACTTCAGCTTCCCACTGTGGAAAATGATAATCCTAGGGATGCTTCCTTCACAGGGATCTTACGAACCTTAACTACGATAAGGCTGTAAAGCCTGGGGTGTGGGAAGCACAAAGAAATGGACGCTCCTTCACTGACATCCCACCCCACGACACGGCAGAAAGCAAGCCTGGGGTATGGGCAAGGAAACCTCTCTGTATGGAAAGGGGGTATGAGGCAGCAGCTGAGGGCTTGCGCACAGAGGCCTGGGCTTAATCCAGGCTCTGCCATTGGTTGGCTGAATCCCTCTGGGCAACTCACTTTCCCCTCCAGCTCTTTGCTGTCTGTCAGACCGCAGCGGTGGTCATCCCTTCCCTAACCCATCAGCATCAGCATCATCACCATCATCACCAGCACCATCCTCATCAACAACCTCCTCCCAAATGACTCAGGGGGTGACATCCCCCGGGCCACAGGAAGCTGCTCAGATGGTTACCTGTGTGGCTATCAGACAGGAAGAGCACACGAAAGAGGCTGGACTTGGTGGGGCGGGTAGTGAAGCGGGGAAGCGGGTGAATTCTAAGACTAGACCAGAAGTCAGGTCCCTGCGAACCCAGGGACCTGAGTCAATACTTGTGTAGAATCTGACTTCACTGTTTCCACAAACCTCACCAGAGTGCGGGGAGCTTGTCAGCTCACATTTCATTACGGGGCTGGTTGTCGAGAGCAGGCCCATGTTGATTTAAGCTCCTTTCATTAAATCCTGTTTTCGGTGCCAAACAGCCAGATACTCATCGCAGGAAGACACAGTCCTCCCTCCTAGCAGGTGGCAGACGGTGGGGGTCATCCCCGCCAGCCCAGCAGCCCACGGCCAATGCTGATGGCACAAGGATCATGGAGGACACTGCTGCTGGCCTGCAGCCCCTGGTGGCCAGGCTCTGGGCATCCCCTGTGCCAGCCCTGTCCTGCCAGGCTGCAAGTAGCATAAATAACACAAACAGAGCCCCAGCTTGTCCAGCGTGTACCCACGTCCGACACTGTGACAACCACTTCACCTGTGTCCTCATCTAATCCTCACTACAACGCTGTAAGGTATTTTGACCTAGGAGGAAACAGAGGGTTGGGGTCAAGCCACTTGCTGAAGCCATAAGAGCAGCAGGGAACAAACCTTCTGAAATCACGCCTGTTCCTCTGCCCTGTAGCTAAGTTCCTAAACACAAAGGCAGTCGCTGAGCCATGGTGGAGCCAGGCAGTGTAGCATCCCTTGCTTAGCTTCACAGGAAAAGCTTCCCAGTCTGAAAGCAGCTTCACCCAGCGCACATGCCCCTGGAGGGGGTGTGGCAGGAAGACAGAAGTGCTCATCGGATGATAGACGCTGTTCAGCGTGTGTACAACAATGAGACCATTTAACGATCACACACCCCGCGGAGGTAGCTACTATTATTAGCTTCATTTTCTAGATAAAGAAGGCAAAGTCAAGAAAAGTTAAGGGTGCAGCCGAGCTCACACGGTTAAGCGTGTGGCAGAACCAGGGCTGAATCCCAGAAGGTGATGCCTTTCGGAAGGGGGTGAGGCCCTGTCACAGCTCCCCAAGTGGCTCGCAGTGGGGCAGTGAGAGCTGAGCACAAACAGTGGGCAGTGGACAGCAGGTGGACCCAGAGCCCGAGGCTGGCGTCTGACTCCTGGCCTCCTCTGTCCCAGCATGCCACAGGCGAGTCACAGCAATGCCCAGAGCATCGTCACAGGAATGTGGGTGGTACCACACCCATCCTCCTTCCCTCATGGGGCTGTTGCTGTGGGGGCTGTGTGTGTTTCGGTGTGAAATAATTTTGTATGCCATGAAATCCTCAACTAACACAAACTGCTGTTCCTAGTGCAAGGGGAGACAGCAAGTCTGAAGCCAGCTTTTACATCCTCAGCCTCACAGCAGTCATGACACCATTTTCGTCAGTTACAGCCTAGTGACTTAAGCTATAGGCCACATTTCTGAGAGGGCGCATTTCGCTGTGCCTCTTATGATTAAACGTCTTCGTTAACATCAGGCGCTCTCACTGATGGGTATTCTACGCAGGACAATACCTAATGTTTATTGAGGCCATATCACAGGCAAAGGAGGGTGTTAAGCTCTCTTTTGCATTAAACAATTCTCCCAATAACCTCAGAAGGTAGAGACTGTCCTTATCTCCATTTCATAGCTTACAAGGGTAAAGTGACTTGCCCCAAGTCACAACCAGCAAGTGGCAGGGCCAGGATTTGAACCCAGGTCTGTGTGATCAGGGGCTCTTCTCACCATGACTCGGCTTTGCCTTCATACAAGAGGTCACGTATGAGTATGCATTTGATCCCAGTGATGGGGGATGGGGTACCGGGATTGAGAAAGGAATCTCACGACTCTATTCAACATTCCTTCCAGTGAGTCTGGCGGCTCCTTTCACAGGGCCAGCTAAAGAGTGTTTGGTGACTTCACTCAAAGTTCTTCCAGCCTTTGTAGGGGCCGTTCAATCACATCAGGGGTTGCCAGTGCAAGGCCAGCTGCACACCTATCATAAGTCAGCTGCGTGGCCACGTAGTGAACCAGGCAAGCCAGTATAGCTGTAAGAAAACCATCTGCTATCTTGCTATCAAAAGAACTATGTTGCTTACAATCATGTCTTTGCATGAGCTTTGCAAACAAGGATAAAAGTCCAATTATACTGCATATTGAACATCGATTCACTATTCAATGGGGAAAGGTACAATTAAAGTATTCCAAAGGCATGAATGTCACGTGGATCTCATTTTTCTCAAAGGTATCAATCATTTTTCCTGATCACAACTGGAACTCCACTCTTAACTGGAACTGTTAATATACAACACAGGATAATTTGACCTTCATTTTGATTAAACAGTGTAGAGCAAGGAAAGTGACTAGGATTGAAAACATCATTGGAGGGGCTGGTGTTGTGGCAAAGTGGATAAAGCTGCTACCTGTGATGCCAGCATCCCAGCTGCTCCACTTCTGATCCAGCTTCCTGCAATGGCCTGGCAAAAGCAGTGGAGGATAGCCCAAGTGTTTGGGCCCCTGCATCCACATGGGGGACCAGGATGAAGCCCTAGGCTTTTGGCTTTGGCTTGGCCCAGACCAGGCACTTGTGGCCATCTGGGGAGTGAATCAGCAAATGGAAGCACTTTCTCTCTGTAACTCTTTCAAAATAAATAAATAATTATAGGAAGGAAGCGAGGGAAGGAGGGAAGGAGGTAAAGAAGAAGAAAGGAAGACAGAAAGACAAGACAGCAAGAGGAAGGAAGTGCAGTGAACTGGAGAGGTTCTCATTTCAGGCGTGTGTCCCTGCACAGCACTGACTGAACAGTTCCTGAGCCTGGGCTTTCCCTGTTTTTGTTTTTTTTTTTTTTTTACCTTCATTTGTTTGTTTGCTGTCTCCCCTCCCCTCTTTCCAGAATTCTAGCTTTACAAACGTAGCAACTTTCTCATCTCCGTTCCTCTGCTCTGTAAGTATTTGTGGTACAGTGTTATGTAATTGGTAGAAAAGACAAGATGACAGCTTTCTCATGGGGATCTGGTGTGGATTAAATGAGGTGTTAGATGTGGATACAACCTACTAGATACCATATAACCTACTATCTAATACTGTGCTGGGGGAATCACCTATGTGCTCAATTACTCTTTACCTTAAGAGGATCTACAAATCATAAAATGTTTACACAGCAAAGGGGGCCAATGTAATTGTTCTTTGAGCTTTACATGTATACATCCTGCAGCAAATCGAACATCACAATCAAGAATACGTTCAATCACGGATTCGCTCATTCATCATCTATCCATCCTCCCTTTCTTTCCCTCCTTCCATGCGTCCATGCATCCATCTAGCCATCTTTACTGAGCTGTTGCTATGGGTCAGGCCCACGCTGAGTTCTGGGGCTGTACAAACGAGTAAGGTTTGTTCGCTAAGCTCATGGAGCTTACAGTCTGGCCAGAAAGGCAGGTGGGAGCCGAGCTGCAGAGGACTGTAAACAGCACACTAAGCTTGGACTTCGTTCTGAAGAGTGGATGAAACCAAAGGGTTCACTAACTGGGCCATGCATCCTATAGAGCCCCGCTCCTGCAGATCTTGTCTAAGAACCCTAACATCCCCATGACTTTGCCTGCAGGGAGAACACTCTTAATGGGAGCGACAACATTTCCATGAAACACATCTATAATTTTAGGCAACACTGGGAAGGGGTGCTGTTTCACATCTCAAGGCCACACCATGGAGGGAATGAATTGAGGATGCAAGCTTTGAACCTTCTGCCCAGCCACAGGAGAGGTGCAGGGGGCTGCTGTCCAGGCAAAGGAGAAAAGCACCCGGAGACACGGGGCACCCGCTGTGGTGCGACAGATAACAGGATCATGCCTTCAAGCAGGACCAAATGGTTAACACTTAGGAGTGGGAGCCCCTCCCGCCACCCACGCTTCTGCCCACATTTACCGATAGAACAGTCGTGTCCAGTCCAGCTTGGGTCACAGCTGCAGAGCCCAGTGTCCGGGAGGAAGGTGCCGTGGCCTGAGCACTGGTCCAAGCACGTGGCCCTGGGCGTTTCACAGTTGGTGCCTCCCCATCCCACGGAGCAGTGGCACTCGCCTCTCACGCAGACACCCCGGCCTGAACAGGTGGGGTCCATGCAGTCCACTGGGACACGGAGGAGAGAGAACAGAGGTAAGCAGCTGACCAGCAAAAGCAAGGATTCTTTCACCAACAGTAAACCTTCTCACTTAGGGGCTTCCCACATCCTGAAGGAAGGGCCCAGATCTCCTGTGCAGAGGCCACATGGCACAGTGAAGGGTGGTACCTTGGCAAGTGCTACACCTGTCACGTGAGTCCCAGGTCCCTCACCTGTACAATGTGGACGCAAATTGCTCCCTCATGGCTGTGGGTGGACAGAGCACAAATGCATAAACAACCAGCATCAGAGCAGCCGGGCCTACTCTGTAACCATGGCAATGGCAGATGACAAGCCTTTGTTCTGTTCACCCTAGCATCTCCTCCTTCTAGAACAAGGACAGCAGGTGGGACGTGTTCCACACATCTGCAGAGAGCAACACTATTGCTTAGCACGTTATCACACGGTTGCACTTGCGTGAGCAAGAGAGGAAGTGAAGAGATCCCTGAACGAAATGAGAATTTATTTTGCAACTGAATGCCAGTAGGGTCCATCACCTTCCCCAAGTCTTAGGACTGATCTCAGCTTCCAAACTTCACTTGCCTGAAGGCAAATGCTTCAAGGGCTATTCAAGATGATCCCTGCTGATTCTGCACAGCTGCTCCTTAGGTGGTGGAGGAGCCCCATATAAGGCTTGGGGGGCCCCAAGGTCAAGATGATCTCGAGAGACCCTGCCTGCAACAGGGAAAGGGGAATACCCTGTGGGCTCTGACTCGGTGCTTCGCTGTGCTCAGCTCTCAGTTTTCTCAGGAACCCAGAGAGGCACAGATGAAGAAAGGGAAGCTTGGCAGGTGCATAATTCACATCGTACAGCTGAACTTTGCCAGAGAGAAAAATCTTTCCCAGTTACCCAAGTGTCCTCATCTCCGCCACTGTGGAGTGGATTATTCAGTGGTGTTAGGACATTAACACGGCTGTGCAACCATTGCTGCCATCCAGCTCCAGAACTCGTTATCTTGTAAAACCCAAACACTGCACCCTCTAAACAGCTGCTAGAAACCCCCATTCTACTCTCCAACTACGAATGTGACGACTCTAGGTCCCTTGCGTAAGTGGAGTCCTACAGTATCTGTCTTTTGAGACTACCTTATTTCACCTAGCATAATATCCTCCGAGTTCACCCATGTTGTGGCATGTGCCCTGCCCAAACTTCCTTCCTTTCTAAGGCTAGATAATATCCATGGGATGGACAGAGCACAGTTTGTTCATCAATTCATCTGTCAGTGGACACTGGGTTGCTTCCACCACTTGGCTACCATGAATAATGACCCTACAAACATGGGTATACAAATCTCTCTTGGAGACCCTGATTTCAATTCATTTGCATTTACGTCCAGAAGTGGAATTGCTGGATCATACGGTAATTCTATTTTTAATTTTTTGAGGGGCAATAAAACAGTCTTCCACAGTGGCTCTAACACTTTACACTTTTTACCAACAGTACATAAAAGTTTTAATTTTTCCACATCCAAAGAGCAATGTGAGACATGTCTGATTCTGAAGCCAGTGATATTTCAATTAGGGACTAACATTCCCAAATCAAAGCTTTCGTTACGGGACTATATAAAATTAACAGGGACCTCTAATCTTCCACAAATATTGCACAGAAAAAGTAAAAGAGTACTGCGAATAACTTTATAAAATGGTTCCAGTTCATATGGAAAATTCAGGGAGCCCCATGTAGGGCTTGGGTGGGTCCCTGCCACCTACATAAGAGACCTGGATGGTGCTCCTGGCTCCTGGCTTTGGCTTTGCTCAGTCCTGGCTGTTGCAGGCACTTGGAGAGTGAACCAGTGGATGGAAGACCTCTCTGTCTCTGTCTCTGTCTCTGTCTCTGTCTCTGTCTGTCTTTCCTTCTCTGTCTTGCAAATAAACACATCTTTTTTTTAAAAAAATGAGTAGGAAGAATATAGAATTGGCAAGGAGGTTGGTCCATGTTCTCTGCTCTGTCAAAACTTGTTAGGGTTTTCATTCAGTTCAGAGAGGTAGGGAATTCTATTTACATTGTAATTTAAGGGGACAGTGGTGTCCTGGTAGGGGCTCCAACCAACAAGTAGCAGGTGGAGAGAATGCTGACTGCACTTCATGAGTACAGCCAGGCTCCTCCTTTTTTTTTTTTTTAAAAAAAAAAGATTTATTTTATTTGAAAGAGTTACAGAGAAAGGTAGAGACAGAGAGAGAGGTCTTCCATCCACTGGTTCACTCCCCAGATGGTTGCAACGGCTGGAGTTGTGCCAATCTGAAGCCAGGAGCCAGGAGCATCTTCAGGGTCTCCCACATGGGTGCAGGGGCCCAAGGACTTGGGCCATCTTCTACTGCTTTCCCAGGCCATAGCAGAGAGCTGGATCGGAAGAGGAGCAGCCGGGACTAGAACCGGCACCCATATGGGGTGCTGGCACTTCAGGCCAGGGCTTTAACCCGCTGCACCACAGCGCCAGCCCCCAGCCCCCTCTTTACAGAAGCTCATGGCCAAATCTTGTGCTGTAAGGGAAAAGACTCAGCATTTGGCTTCTGAGGACCCAGAAGGCCCATGGGCTGTGGGGTCAAATGGACTGGTTCTGCAACCACAGTCTGCTCTGAGCTTCCTATCTACAAAGGTTCCTATCCAACTCCAAGGTTGCTATGAGCACCAAATGAGCCTGAGGATTTGAATGCAGTATATGAACTGTAAATCACTGCCAAGAAGTTATTGTCCCATCCTATCAGGACATCCAGTCATACGACTTGGGCAGGCTGTTGGCTCATTTAGGATTCAGACATTCTTTTAAGTTTTTTTTTTTATTATTAATTATATTTTATAGCCCAGTGCATTTCTCTTCTGCACAAAGGCCTGGGAAATGCAGCCTGGGTATTTAAGAGTCAGACACAAAAGGGCGGACTGCAAAAGGCAACATTTGGGAACACCTGAGGACCAGCTTATTACGGAACTTCTTTTACAGGGCTGGTGCTGTGGTGTAGTAGGTTAGGCATCTGCTCACGGCACTGGCATCCCATCTGGGAGCTGGTTTGAGTCCCGGCTGCTTCTCTTCTGATTCTACTCTCTACTAATGGCTGGGGAAGGCAGTGGAGGATGGCCCAAGTGCTTGGGCCCCTGTACCCATGTGGAAGACCTCAAAGAAGCTCCTGACTCCTGGCTTCATACTGGCTCATCTCCGGCTGTTATGGCCATTTGGAGAGTGAACCAGCAACTGAAAGATCTCTCTCTGTCTTCCTGTCTCTCTCTCTCTCTCACTCTGCCTCTTAAATAAATAAATCTTAAACAACAAAAAAAGAAATCTCTTTTACTATTTAGGTTTTTAAAGGAGTTCAACTCAGTGACCTAAGGGATGAATGAGAACTTCCAAAGTCCTGAGTGACCACAGGCTAAAGGCAAAGTGATGATCACAACAGTTAGCGTTATTCTAGCCTCCTTTCTGTGTCACACTGTATTACTAAGCAGTTCAAGTATATTATCTCACTGAGCCCTGGCAGCCTTTGGATGAGTTGGCCACTACCGGCCCATTCTACAGATGGGGAAACTGGAAGCACAGAGAAGGGTGATACCTTGCCCAAGGTCACACAGCACTGAGCCTTGGAGGTTTTAAATTCAAATTCCTCTTTCCTGGTATGGGCCTCTTGAGATTTCTTCTTATAATGTCACTGACTTAAAAATACATGCATGAACCTACACTTACATAAACTCATAATGCAGTTTAAAAATAGAAATCCAAGCAAAATAAAACAAGAAAAGACAAAGAGCCATGTGGAGTATGAACAAGGCCAAATGAAGGCAAAATGCGCCCTCCCCGGCCGGCTCTGGACGCCACTTCCTAAGGGTTCAAACACGACCCGTCAGAATGTCTAGTAATTAAACAGAGTAAAAATAATTACAGTGATAAATTCTCCTGAGCTGCCTCAGACCTCAGAAGTTCTGAAGGATTGCATGGGCCCATTAGGCTGCTCCGCTAAGTCCCCAGACCCAGCGAGCTTTCCACTTGGACAGGAAACAACTCAGCGATTCCTGTCCCGAGGCCTCACAAGGTATTTCCCGTTCTGTGAGTGCCTGGACCCCGGCTCTGGGTTGTAAGTGACTGCGAGAATCCCTGGGCACCCTTGAGGTCTATATGTCTGTATTGCTGAGCAGGCGGAGGGGCCCAAGTTCAGCCAGAGGACCTCGGTGCTCCAGCCTTGTTGTGTCCACAGATGCAGTGAGTGTGATAGGGGCCCAGGAGCCAGCAAAGCACATCCTAAGCAGAGCACAAAGATCGGGATGACAGGCGATGACAGGCCACCTCCAGGCCACTAACTGTCACTTCTGATGCTTGCCTTGGGACCCACAGAGCTTGGGGTGGGCCTCAGTTCCCAGGAGAGAGGGCAGCTCCAGGAAGCTGGGCTGAGATGGGCCCTGGCCCTGCTCTCTGCCTCCTTAAGCCCAGGACCATCAGTCATGCTACAGTGCCGCTCAGCCAAAGAGGTCTGGATCTGCCCCCTTTTTTGGGGTCTCTTGGTGGCAGGGACCCTTGGGTGGGATCAAAGTCACCTACCTCCCACCACCCTGGGGAGTCACCCAGGGAGCTGAAGGGTGTGGGCCTACGGGATGAGGGAGCTGGAGGGGACCAAGGAGGAAAGGTGAAGCTTCGAGGGCCACAGGCTGAACCACATCCAGGAGAGAACCTAACTCGGTGGAGTCTCAGAAGACGTGCCAGCCGGCCGGGACGCCTCCTCCATGGAGCTTGCCACACAAGCCAAGTCTTGTGCCAGAAGCTCAGCCCGTGAATGAAGCCAGGAGGCCTGCACACCCGGCTGCAGGCTGCAGAGGCAATCCCTCCCTGCGGTGCTCCCAGGACTGTCAGAGCTCCAGGCCATCCTGCAGCACCTACCTCGCAGGCTCTCTCTTCTCCCTGCCCAAGGCCCAAGCTTGGTCTCCTCTGGTCCTCCCTCTCCTCCCTCCCAGCCTTCTGCTGGCATGGTTCAAACTTTCAAAAATATGGGGCCATAAACTTCAGAAGAAGGAAGAGAGTGAAAAAAAGTCAGCTTGTTAGCTGATGTTTTATAAACACAGTGAAGCTGCTTAGCACAGAGAGGCAGGGGTAGGGGGCAAGAGGAGGAGGAGGAGGAAGGTCCCCCAAACCCCATTATAAACACAAGGACTGCGCGCCGGCGCTGTGCAGGAGAGACAGAAATAATAAAAAGAATCAGAACCAGATGGCCCGCCTCAAAAAGAAAGCAGGAATAAAAAACATTGCTTTTCAAACAGATAACGTAAATCAGAGTTCTAAACAACGTTTTTCTCTCTTTGGTAAATAACCCAAACCATGCTGTCCTGTGTGATTTATCTGGAGAGCAACAGGTCCCCCTCTGCCCACACAACACGGGGGTGGGGGCGGGGTGGGGCCGGCCCACAATGTCAAGGGCAGTCCCTCTCTGTCTCCCTTTCCTTCTCAGGGAATTCACCTCCAGGGACTACAGAGAGAAGGAAAAGTGGATGAAGGTCGCCATTCCTGGAATAGCAAAGCCAAATTCCCTGGTTGTCGGCTGGCGCTCCTCCTTTCTCAGAAACCACAGCTTGCCGTGCAAGCTCCTTGGTGGAGGAATCCCCACCAAGCTCAACAGGTCTGCATCAGGACCCCAATCCTGCGTGGGGTGGACGGACAGAGCGCCCCAGCTTTTCAAACACCAACCCTTCCTGTTCCCATTCTTTGAAAACAGGCCTGGAAAAAGTGTATTTTTTTTTCTTCTTAATAGAGAATTGATGTCTGGAGAGAGGGACTCTCTGAGAAGCAGCACATGCAGTTAGAGGACCAGCTCTCCCTTGCAGCTTGTCCAGCTGCTGGGGAGGGTGCAGGGCGCTAGACGGTGGAGAATGGGGAGTAACTGCAAGTGCACACAGCATCCCGCAGCTGCCCAGGGCAGAGCCCACCCACTGCAGAAGACCTTGGGAGTAGCACGTGGGGCAGGGCAGGAAACGGGCTACTGATAGAAAAACCGCATCGCTGGAGCGATTACAACGTGTGAGGCGCAGAACCTGCGTGCGTCACCTGGGTCATTTACCTCCGGGTGCACAATGGCTCTCAGAGGAAGGCCATTTTATAGATGAGGGCAGGGAGGCTGCTCAGCGGAGCAGCCAGGATTCACACCTACGCCTGACTGCAGAGTGTGAACTCTGAAAAGCTGCTCTGTGGGGCTTCTGAACGAGGCTCTCCCTCCTAGCTGGAAACCGCCTGAGGAGAAGTAAGAGGGATGACCTGGGACAACACCCAGCCCTGCCATGAGTCCTCCACGTGCAGGGCCCCTTCTTGTCCTTCCCTGGGCCTCAGTTTCTTCGTGCAACAGAAATGTTCACTGATCGCACCTGGTTAGACCTCCCGGGGAAGAGCGGGTGTCTGTTACATCAGCAGCTCACTCTGTGGCCTCATTCTACACAGCCTGGAATTTGCATCATGCAAGAGAGACTGGCTCCTGGGCACAGGAGACACGCACACACTCACACACACAGGAGTGCAATACAGGCAGGCAGAGTTTGGAGGTCCGTAACAGAATCGGACTTTGGAAACGGAGGCAGAAGATGAGCAGGTGCACTTAGAGAAGAAAGTGGAAATAACTTGGCCAATGGAGCCAGAGGCAGGGCCCAAGCTACCCAGCCAGCCACGTGCCCCTGGGAAGTCATTCAGCTCTCCGAGTCTCAGTTTCCCCCATGTCAACTGGAGAGGATTCTTCCCCCTGAAATGGCCTGAAGCCAGATGACACAGGCTCCTGGCACGGAGCCCGGTCAAGAACGGCTCCCTTCCCCTTCACTGGCTGGGGCCCATCTATCCTCTTCCTGGAGGAACACTGCTGGTGGTAGGATCCTGGCTTAGCTGGGGGAGTCACACAGAGCCTCAGGGGGCGTCCCCTGCCTGCTGGCTGCCCTCCCGCATTGCGCGCTGGCCTCTGTCGCGGGGGGAGGGGACAAGCTGTCGCCCGCGAGTCTCACCTTCCTCACAGCTCTCGCCCTTGTAGCCGGGGTTGCAGATGCAGGTGCCCATGATGCACGTGCCGTGGCTGCTGCAGGCCACGTCGAGACACTGGTTGGTGGGCACGTCGCACTCGGCGCCCTTCCATCCGCTGTGGCACAGACACCTGCCCTTCATGTACTGGCCATTCCCGCTACAGAGCACGGGACAGGAGGCTGGGGAGACAACAGGGGAACCCTGGTGTGAACCAACATCCGGCACCACTCCCCACGCCCCAGCTGCCTCTGTCTCGGTGGCCTCACTCGCTTTGCCACGAACACCCGCTTGGTCTCAGCTGCCTGCTTCTGTTGCTTTACGTCATTCCCATTTAACTCATGTGGAACTGTAGGTGACAAGGCACAGTTCAGGTGGTGCCCACTGAATGCTGCTCTCCTTCCGGCCACCGAGGTGGTGGCCTGGCTGCCAGGAAGCTCGGACAGGAGGCTTCAGACTGTGCTTGGTCTGGCTGGCAAAGACTGGGCAGCTTGGGTCTCCCGTCTGCCACAGTCCCCACCCCTGCCCCCGCCCTGCCTGCACTCCTTCTGCTAGCCCGCCCCGCCCCACCCCTGCAGCACCACTCACTGTCCCTGTAACCTGGCCAATCTCAGCTTCTCTTGCCTTTCAGGTCTCTCCTCTAGCCCCATTCACCTGTTGCCCCCTTAACAGAAGAGCTGAGCCCAACTTGACTCTTGGAAGTATTATCTTTCCCTTATGCTCCTGAGCGTAAAGGCTTTTGTGATCAGCTCCAGGAAGGACACTATATAAAAATAAATTCTATCACACTGTGCTGTAAGGATGTACCAGCCTCACCGAGACACGGGGGGGTCTGCTTTATATGTGACTCTGAAGTGCATACAGGCTGAGACAGGAGTTCTTGCTAGAAGGAACGACTCATCTCCCTCTCTGCACCACCTGCCATGGCCCCCGCCTGGCGCCTTCCCTTTTAAGCCACTCTGCAGGTAATCCCCTGCTTCCAGGGACGCTGGCTCTGCCACCTCAGACCGAGGCTATGTCTCCTCTGGTAGAATAAGCAGAACCCCAACAGTGTCCCAGCACAGCATGGTGTCCCCAGCCTGGGACACCGTTGATCCTTCCACTGCCTGGCAGCTTCTCAGACCTCAGGATGCAGGCCCAGTGTCGCTTCTCGCGGGAATCCTTGTCAGGTCCTCATCCAAGCCACACCAAGCCTGACCTCCCCCGGGGCCTGGTGGAGGCTTGCTGCCTTTCACTTTCTCAAGGGGCCTGGCCCTGATGGTGGTACCACTCTGTAGCTGACTATTAACTGTATATCCACTTCCCAGACCACACCGAGACTTCTGGGCGTGGGGAGCAGGTGTCTCACTCAGTGCTGTACTCCAGGGTCCAGCACAGAACGGGCCTGAAGCTAATGTTGAATGAGTGGGGAGGCGGAAAGACCTACAGCAGGGTTCCCCAAGGAGAGTGCTGAATTGTCAGGACTACAGAGCTGCCTTGGCGTATGCGGACCTCATTCTTCCGGGGCAGCCCTGTGGGGCAAAAGCACAGGGCAGGTCCCAGGCAGCCTTTTAGACTAACTCGGTAGTGGTTATCACCAGCACTGTCCATGCCAAGTGTCACCCAGTGTGTGGGCTCTGAGTGGACCACATGCCTTCCCCGGAGGCCTTGGCCAGCACTCTGCCTGCGCTGTCAGAGGCGGTAAGGGGACAGCTCCCCAGGCCCCCAGCCCCTGCTTATCCACAGGCCAGACAGAAATCCCCCCAGCATGGAGATGAACTTCAAAGTTGCTTGGCAAGGGCTAGTGACTCCTCTAAGGGGAAGTCCATTTAGCCTGCCTGGGCCACGCAGACGAAACTCCCTGTGGCTGCCCCGGGCACACGGGGGTACCAGGCTGACATGGCCAGGGCTCTGCCCGCAAACTGCCTTCCGGGGGTTCTGAAGAAGGTGCCTAGAGTCGCGCCCCTGCTCTGGAAGCAAAACCCGAGCTGCCGCTCTGAGAATCCAGGGGAGCAGATGCCCCACGTGCAGGCCTCACCTCTGCCGCAGTCCGGGCCCAGAAAACCCAGGAAGCAGTGGCACGTGCCGGAGATGCAGTCGCCGTTGCCATAGCAGTTGCTGGGACAGCTCTCCACGGACTCTGTGGGAAAAGAGGACGGCGTGAGAACAGCCATGGAGCCGGTGCTGGCCAGGCCCCATGCGTCTGGCTTCTGAGGCCTGGTCACCAGGAGCAATGGACAGAGTTAAAAGCCCGCTGTTTTCACTCTCACTGACATACAGCTCAGGGCACATGGCGAGCTGTGTCTGGAAAATGTCTGCCCGGACCGCGTCTTTATAAATCAAATTTGTGTCCACAAATGCATTAGGAGTTCTTCAGCTCAGAAACACTGGGCGAAGCGGTTTAACCTGTTACCAGCGCTTATTATCGTGGGGGGTAGGCTCCTGGGCGACGCCTTGTTCTGCTTCTCTGTGCCTTACATTTTTATTGTGATGAACTGAGAGTCTGTTGATTTTTTGTCTTTTTTTTTTTCTCATCAAGCTACTGGGCACTGGCAAATGTGTCTCCCACCTCTGACTCTTTGCTGGTCTGTTCGGGCCTCACCATCTCTCAAGGGGGCTTCTCAAAACCCAGCTTTCCTTTCTACCCTCCCCTTCCCCACTGGGCTCATTCACCAGCCAACAGCCTGAGTGATCTGTTGCCAATAAACCTGGTACTGTCACCCTCCTGCCTACAACCCCTCAGGGGCTCCCGGTTTGCCGAGCTGACTACCTCCAAGGCACTGTCCCTGCACCCCCAGAATCTGCCATCACCCGCTCTCTGTGGGGATGTTCCTTGATCTAATCCCCTAACATCTCAGCATTCCACACTGTGTCAAGGAATACAGAACCAATTTCCAAAAGCTTTTAATCAAAAATTAGGCAATGTTCAGGGCTCTAGCTAGCAAACCTCTTTTTATCTAGAAACTGTGCTTATTTGGAACAGCTCATTTCTCAACAATGCTGGGTATGGAATAAAGAAGGAGCTATATACCGAATGCCTTCTTCCTGCTATTTATCACCACAAATTTATCTTTTTGCTGGCACCAAATCTGACAATCACGTATTGTTACCCCTATGTTACTAAAGAAGAAAATGAAGAGGAGGAAGCAGCTAACAGAGATGAAGTGACTTGCTCAGGGCCACAGGTGCTGGATCACGGAGGCAGGATTTGAACCCCGGCCTTTGGACTCCAGCCCAGGTTCTAGGCTATCTGGATCTGAGGCCAGAGGAATGAGCAAAGCAGAGCTGTGGGACAATGAGGGCAGCAAAGGGCGCAGCTGCGGGTGGATAATTCTAGAACTTTCGGAACTTGATGGGATCTAAGAAACCTGATCCGTCCCAGTGTTCTCACTCAACGGAGAAGAAAACTGTGACCCAGAGTGAGGGCCGTGACTTGTCAGAATTGAAAACAGAGGAAAAAGTTAAGCAAGCGGAGCTGTGGAATAAACCTGTCTTCAGAGCTCATGACTGAATCAGGAAGCCAAGAGTAAGGGCTCCGTTAGATCAGATGTTAGCCTGTCAGACGCAAGCCTTACCTGGAGGGAGTTTGCAGCCTGCACAGGCAGCAGCCTGGGGCCGAGTACAAGCTCTGTGACCTTGAGCAGCTTCCTTTCCCTCTCTGGGTCTCACCTGCCTCGCATGTGAAATGAAGGGGACGGTGGGGGTGATTCCCCCGAGCTGCTTCCTGTTCTACAATTCTATGTCCATGATTAATGAAGAGATCATCTTGGAGACAGGTGTTCAGACAAGAACACTGAGGCTCAATGCAGCAGAGCCCTGCAGGGCAGCACGAGAGCAGCTGGGACGGGGCCACAGCAGCAGTGGGAAGGCTTCCTGAAGGAGGTAGGCTTGGTGATTTGTAGCATGGTGCACTTCCAAGACAGGCCTTTTCCTTGAGGTCTTCCAGATCAACTTGGACTCTATTTTAAAGGTTTGGGGGGAAATGGCCCAAATGTGTGGATCCCTTTGTAGGTGGGAAATTCCACTCACTGGCTGTTGTTTGTCTGCTCACACGAGCAGGGTTTTACACTAGCGTGGAGTTAAGGATAAGAGGCTCTAATCCAACATGTGGCTTCATTCCAGGGTAAAATGGCTGGGGTTTCAGGGGAGTAAGGCTCACAGGTGTGGCCCAAGCATCTCTGTCCTCTACTGGCTTGGCCTGAAGCATCCCTGTTTTGGAACAGGCCATTTTAGGAAGTTTCATTTGGAATATTCTTTTTAAAAAATGAGAAGTTTGAGTCAAGCTTAAGGCAGTATTGGTTTTACAGGGAGCTACTGGCTACCTATACAACTGCAGGGAACGTGCCACCTGCAGGGTCATGGAAGGAGGACCAGACAGAGGCAGAAGGCCCGGCTCCCAGGCCAGCTCTGCCACCGAACGGCTGTGACACCTCTGCCCCGTGACCTCCACCTTGCTTTCTGTACCTGCTTCCTCATTACGGCACTTGCTTCTGCCATGCAGACCCACTTGGTAACTCCTCTTCCTGCTTTCAAACCCAGCTGAAGCGCCACCTCCTCTGAGAAGCCTTCCCACTTCCCAGATTACTGCTGGGATCTTGTCCCCCTCATCCCTACTGAAGTAGCCCATAGTCAAGGTTTCTGCCTTGAGGACAGAAACTGAGCTTGTTCATTTACGTCCGTGCCCTGGTTCCAAACCACAGAAGGATCTCAACAAATGTTTGCTGTGATCATTGAAAGAATCAGATTATCTCAGTGCCTCGCCAGCCCATGCCTGGTTCACAAATCTATGGTTCAGTCCTTCTCAAACCCTAAAATGTTACTACAGTTACTGGCTGCGCTCACCACAGTTAACAGGACCGACTGTAGATAGCCAGATAAGTGCTGCAGACTTTCAGATTCTACTGTATGAGGTGTGCAAGATACACACCTGTTTATCATCTGCCCAAAGGGAAAAGGTGAGCAAAGGACATGTTCTGTGACTGAGCATCGTGTTCCTTGCTACACCTGGCAGAATGGAAGCCTGTTTGCTACAGAACTTTGCCCCCGGCTGTTGGGGCAGAGGAGGCACAAGTTCTGGGAGATGTGAAATAATTTTTAAGACGGTGGCTCAGAAAGGGGAATGAGACATTTGGAGACTATTCTGCTTTAGATGAAATGTTTGTGTGTATAGTTTTTCTTCCACTCAGAGGGATTTCAACAACTTGGGGTCCACTGGGGACTCCACACATAACGAATCTGCTGATCAGCTCTCTGTGCTCGGCCCCACTGCAGAAGGGACGCTGTTTGTGGGCTTGGGCAAAGTGTGAACTCCACTGCAGGAAGATGCTGTGTGTTCCCAGTTCGGGCCTGGGGAGTGGCTCCGCTCCGTTCACACAGCAGCTGCTTCCACTTAGCGGACAGTGCGCCTTTAGAGCCGCGTGGGTCTGCCTGGAAGACTCCGCTGCCTATGAAGCACTGCTTTTCATAATGAGGTGTATGGTATGCTGGAAGTCGAGGGCTCCCCCAGCGGCCAGCTTTTGTTTTCCTCTCCCAGCAGTGGGATCTGGTGGGACATTGGATGTTTGGGAACTTGTTTTTCTGCCATCCGTATTGGAAGGCAGAGTTGAAATGGTGCCTTAGCTCATTCTCTGGACATGCGGGGGGAGTGGGCGTGTTCTCTGGATGTTAAACACAAGACTGTTCAAAATACAAAGGGGCATCTGCAAAGGAAGAGAAGTCAGCAGTGCCCCTGCCCTGGGGAGTCATGGGAGTCAGGAAGCCATGGAGACCTTGGGGGGAAGCCCTGGCAGTGCTTCTGGTCCGTTGTCACACACAAGTCATCAGCATCACTGTGTCAACGTGAAAGGTGATCCCAGCTGATGCCCAAGTCCTGTGGAGTCCAGGGTTGAGGCCTGGGAAGGGCTGCTGCCTTCCTCTTTCTTGTTGAAACCCCAAAGCCTCATTTTGTAGGAAACAAGAGGCTGGCACAGAGGCTCCCATCTGAAGGAGGACTCTGCCAGGCAGCCTCCTCTCTCACTGGGGCAGTGACACCAGCAAAGCACAGGTGGCTTTTCTCTTCTCTCAGCTCTCTGCGGAATGGCCCCTCTTGCCTCTTGCCCTGGTCTGAGCAGGCAAACCTCTACAGTGACGGGAGCTTGATATCAGACCCCAACAGCAAAGACAGAAGGCAGCAGCAGTGGGAGCAAGGTGGGGGCCTGCTCACACCACCCTCAGTCCCTCCGTCCCGCTCACCTCCCACTCATCCCTCTGTCCCAGAACCTCCTTTATGTCCTGTGTGCCTGAGATGTGTCCAAGTTTACAGAAGCCTGCATTTACCACCTCTACCTCCTTCTTCTGCTTCCCTGGTCTCTCCTTTAAATTATTAAAGTGCATGTCAGGAACTCTCTGGAGCACCAGGTTGAAGAAGCAAGGTCCATCCACTGCCTAACAGAGATCAACCCCCTGGACTTCCTCCTGACTGCCCTGTAGGAGGATGGGGGTGGATGCTATGGGAAAGAAGGAGCAGGACCCAAGGACAGCCCACCGGGTGGCTGGATGTGTCACCTGGACATCAGTGATATCCCCTTTGTTCCTGAAACAGAAGGACTGGGTTTGTTAATGGCAATCAAAAGAAGAAATGGAGGGGCCGGCGCTGTGGCATAGCACATAAAGCCCCCGCCTGCAGTGCCAGAATCCCGTGTGGGCACCAGTCTGAGTCTTGGCTGCACCACTTCCAATCCAGCTCTCTGCTATGGCCTAGGAAAGCAGTAGAAGGTGGCTCAAGTCCTTGGGCCCCTGCACTCATATGGGAGACCTGAAAGAAGCTCCTGGCTTTGGACTGGTGCAACTCCAGCCATTATGGCCAATTGGGGAGTGAACCAGAGGATGGAAGACCTCTCTCTCTCCCTCTCTGCCTCTCCCTCTCTCTGTGTGTAACCCTTACTTTCAAACAAAATAAATAAATCTTACAAAAGAAGAAGAAGAAATGGAAACCAACTGGACAGCACAGCTGGGTTTTAAGTTAACAGCAACTCAAGGTTGAGGCAAGAGTCTGTCAAAGACCTTCTAATTTTCTCAAATGGGGCTGTGGAAGGCATAATTATATATTGTTTTAATCCTTATACTAATTATGAGAAACAGGCACCTTTGCCACCATTTTATAGTCTCAGAGACTAAGAGCTGAAGTCACTTTCTCAAGGTCACATGGCTGATGAGGGTGAATCTGCAAGGTCAACTTTGAGCCGCTGTCAAAGTTTGTGCTAAATGCCCTGGAAAAAAAGAATGGTCTCTGGAGCCAGACTGTCTCCCGTGGGTTGTGCGTCTTTGGATAAGGCATGTCTCCACAACACTTTTATCATCTGTGAAATGGGTTACCCACAGCTGCTACCCCAGAGAGTTATTTTGAAGAACAAATAGGATGATGCTGTGCAAGGAAAGAGGCTGACACTGAACCTGGCTGATTTGTTCTTGTGGTTTTCAGGAAGCCTCACACAAGCCTTCCTCCATGAGCCAAAACCACACTCTGGCTCTGTCTAATGAATCCAAGCAAGGGAATGTGGGTTCCTGGAGGCACACACACTCCCTTACACATACAAAACACATACGAACTCCCCACTGTAGCAACAGGAACGCAAACAAGCAATGCTCTTGAATGCCAAGAGGGCACCCTATCTGGGTCAATTTTCTCTTGGGGGAAAGCACTGTCAAAGCAAATTAAACCTGTTGTCTCCCTGCAGTCCAAACACAGGCAGACTCATGCCAACATCTGAAAGAACTTTTCTCCCTGTGTGCTCTAGATTGGCACTGGGCAGGTGCCAGGTGCTGGGAAGCTGTTCCGTGGCCTGTGAGGTGGCAGTCCCCGCAGGCACCCTGGCTTTCTTTCCAGATGATGGAATTCAAAGGCCATCAGTCTGAAACCGTCCAGGTCAACGCAATGACAAAAATTTGACAAAGCTCCTGACAGCCTGGGCTTGAAGCCAGTTCGACACTGGCATTTGAACTGGGAGGTCTGTTTTCAATCAGATCCAGAAGTCTACCAACCACTATTAAGAGCAGCACTGAGGAGGGGGCTAGGGAAAAGATTGTTCCCTTGATTATGTTCAGTTTTGGTACTTGATTAAGCAGTTCTTTGGGGAAAAGCCGAATTCCATCAATAAGACTGTGAGCCCCTTGGAGACAGGCAATCCGTCTGGTTCTCCGAAGAGTTTGGTGAGTGCGAAGCACAAATCAAGTACTTAATAGTCCTTGTATTGATAAACGAAGTAGGAATACAAGAGGGAACAGAGGAAGAAGATCAGAGAAGCAGGCATGGTACAACCCTACCAAGAGAACATTTTGATGGCCAAGAAAGCTATTGTTCGCTTGTCCTTTATTTTCAGATGGACAATGCCTACCATGAAAAGAGTGATGGGAAGCTCCACTCTGCATGCCACTCACCTTTAAACCAGATGTGGAGTTCAGCTGCTCACACGTGCGTGCTAATTTGAGAGACTGATAAGACCAAGTAGAGGACATTCATTGAAGAACCAGAAAGAGAAGAAAACTTGAAAATACATTTCAAAGAAAGACTTCTTGGAGGAAATGGGAATTTAATTTACTAAGGGTATATGATCTCTGCTTTATTTTTTTTAAGATTTATTTGAAAGGCAGAGTAAGAGAAGGAGAGAGAGAGAGAGAGAGAGAGAGAGAGAGAATATGAATGAATGAATGAATAAATCTTCCACCTGCTGGTTCATTCCCCAAATGGCTGCAATGGTGCAATGGCAGGAGCTGGACCAGGCCAAAGGTGGGAGCCAGGAACTTCATCTGGATTTCCCATTAGTGTGGCAGGGACCCAGGTACTTGGGCCATCTTCTGCTGCTTTCCTAGGCACACTAGCAGGGAGCTGGAGCTGGATTGGAAGCAGAGCAGCTGGGACATGAGCCAGTGTTCATTTGGATGCTGGTATCACAGGCAGTGGCTTAAGCTGCTGCACCACAACACTGGCCCTGATCTCTGTTTTAATATATCTATTATGTGAATTAAGGATTAGACTTTGCTTTGTGTCCCCAATAGGTTGACATGGGTGCAGTGAATAAGGTCCACAGCGCTTAGGAAATACACTTGGTTCAAAAGAAGGGAAAAACTTCCTGAGAGTCAAAGCAGAACACTACTAAACCTCAGGATGGCTGGCCATGTGTGATTCCTCTCTCAATCTCCAGCAAAACAGCATGCTCCCTCAGTCAAAGCAGGTGTTGATGAGCGTGTGTTAGCCGACTATGAACAGACAAGGTGATCTACAAGTCCTGCATTTTGGCCACTGAATGTACTCAAGGTACATTAGCAACCAGTGGGGATGCTGCAGGAGGGACGAAAGACAAGTGCATGGCCTCTTCTGAGCTTGGATTCTTAGGATTCTGAGTCATGGTGCAAAGCACTGTGCATGGACAATGCCAAGAAGTCAGGGTTCCAGCCCTAGGGCTGCCATCAAAGTGTTAGGAGATGCTGGCCAAGTCCCAACATTTCTCAGGACATTTCTTTCCATCAACAAAAACATTTGTGAAATTTGTTCAGCAAATTCAGCATCTACTCTGGCTCAGAAAATGTTCTGCGAAGTGGGTGGTTTACGTGATCCATCAGCTCTAATATCCTGTGGTCTCATGAATCCAGCCAGATTCTCAGCACTTAGAATACTACACGAATAGATGAAAGAGCTGAGGAAATCGTCAGCACGTTGATGGCTCCGCCCGGGGGTGGAAACAAGTGGGCTCACATCACTTAATCCTCCACCCTGGAGAGGTAGGTCGCCAGGGTGGCGACCCCAGGGCAGGCATCGTGGCTGCTCTGGCTAGGAGCTGCTGGCCCAGGATCTACTGCCCTTCCCAGACAACGTGGCGCACACGCAGCCTCCTGCCTTGCTCGGTGAGCGGGAGCAGCGACTGGCACACACCAAGAGGGATGAGACTGACAAGCGAATAAGGGCCTACAAAGGAGAGGCGAGCGCTCCAGTGTTCTGTGCTCGGAGATGCCCCGCCTCTTCTCAAGGCTCTGCCCAGTTCCACAGCATGACTCCGCCCCCTCACTGCCTTCAGCTGACTGGAGCAGGAAGAGCACCTGACCCAAGGAGCGTTCATTCATTGGATGAACAGTGCTCTGGGCATGGCCTGGTGAGCAGAGGTTCTGAGCCAATCAGAATCTGTCTAGTATTTGTGCTAAAAGCTATCCAAGAACATGGCAATCAGTGGGAGTGGGAGCTAAAGGACATGAAGGAAGGAGAAGGGCTGGTGAGGGCATCACTGGCCAGGAGGAGCCCTGAGCAGGCCTGAGTGAGGGGAGGAGGCCGGTGTCAGTGGACAATGGTGCGTGGGTCCGAAGCTCAGGAAGAGGCAGGGAGGCAAGGAGCAAGAGGCCAAGGTGGCCCGAGAGAGAACACATGGAGACGGAAGCTGCCCGAGACTTTGCAGTGCCAATTTCAATCTTACTGGAAAGACTTCACTGTCACAGCACCTTTTCCTCGGGGGGTGGGGGTGGGGGGCGGCTTGAGCGTGGTTTTGCTCTGTGCAACTGGAAGGGAGGTAGCTCACCCATCCACCCGGTGCTTTGCAAGCCTTGATGCTAACGGGGGAGTAATGATTTTAAAGATGACCGCACGGTTTTCGTTGATCCTTGCACACAAAGGCTCCCGTTCCTTTACACAGGACACAGTACTTGTACGTGGGAAGAGCGGTTATTCGTTATTACTCATCTGTACAGGAGAACACAAGGCACAGAGGACTTGCCCAGGTTTGGACAGCTAATAAATGACAGGGTTGACATAGAACACACACTGATCCCACTCTCTTTGCCTCTAATCTTGAGTCAGTTAGAGAGTCAGGACTACACAGAGGAGGCTGCCAGGGCCAGTAAGTTCCAATTAGTAACAATTTTGGTTTAGTTAACTGAAATTCTGGCGCTAAACATGCCTACCAGCCTTCAAACACCAAAATGTAGCTCTAGTTAGCTCACAACTGTATCACAGCTGGGCAGTGATATTCACTCATCTACGCACTGAACGTGTATCCATCCAGGTAAGTCTCTGCTGGCTCCACTGTGCTGACCCTGTCACAGGACCCAGAGCACGGGCCTCGGTCTCAGGGAGCAGTTGGAAAGGCTTTGGGCTTTGAGTCGGGCAGAGCTGGGGTCTCAACTCCAACTCTTATTTCTGAGGGCGAGACGTAGAAAGAGTCATTATATGCAAACCTCATGTATCATCAGTGAAATGAGAAAATCACTTGCCACCATATTCTCATGTATGTCCTTGGCACCTAAAAAGTGCTCAGCAAATACAATTTACTCCTGTATAATCTCAGTGATTGTATGTTGCCCGCCCAACATTTGGTTAAACCCTGGGTTGCCCCTAGAATCTCTGATTTCATAGGTCAGGGGTAGGGTCCCAGTTGGTGCTAATACCTACTTGGTTGGAAGCACTGGTCTGGTGGAAAGTCTGAGACTTTACTGGGAGTCTGTAAAAATAAGCCAGAGGGGGCAGACAGACCTCAGCTATGCAAGAACACAAAGGAACCTGTGGACCGGTGCCAAAGAGGAGGGCTTGGTCCTCCAGGAGCTAGTATTTGAATAGCTTTTAAAGAATAGGCAGCCTTTTGAAATGCAAAGCAGTTCTGGGCGAGATTGGGGTCGAGTAAGAGCCAGATCCAGAATAATCATTTTTGCTGCTCCCACGCAGTGACCTGCTAATCATCATTCCAACTTCATGTCAAGTCTGTCTTTGGGACAAATTACTTAAGAAATCAGGTTTTTAAAAGCTCAACCCAGCTGCTGGCTAGAGAGTTCCATCTAATGAGCATCACTTTGTGTTGAATTATCCTGCGCTGACAGACAATGCAGGCTTGGAAAGGGGGGAGGGTGTGGAGCTAATTATCCTCCAATCATTTATCTAGGCTTGTCACCGAGCTCGTTACTGCTTACAAACCACACAGAAAACCAAGTTGCCTCTCCTGCCTTTTCAATCAGCACAGTCAAGTCTAAAAATGCACGTGGATACAGATGACTTAGGAACCCACAGGCTCAAAAAACCCAACTGTTGACCTGGACTTCACTGGGAACATGGGAATGTCCAGGCCGAGTCCCCTCTGGCCGGGCCCACTGCACCTGCTTTCCCTGTGGACACACATCTCCAGCCTCATCCCCTTCTGTGGTCCTGCACCTGCTGGCCTGCTGCTATCCTGGACTTCAGTCTAAGGTCACGGTGCTGTAGCCTCTGGAGCACACGTGATAACCAGGAGTCCTGTGGACACTTCTGAAGACCCAGTGTGGCAACAATGGCCTCTGGCTCAGGGAAGGCTCGGACCCGCGGCCCTCTCTGCCGCTCCCTGTGCTGACGCCACCTGCCTGGTCCCGAGGCATCTGAACGCACCACCCGGGCCTCGAGCAGTATTCTCCAGATGTCACTGGCGGGTTTACCCTTTGTGCTGTTGCCACATTCATGAGCCATCTGCTGTATTCACTTAGTAGCATTTATTTATTTCCTTCAGTGTATTTCAATCAGAAATCCAGTAACACTCTGAAATAATGAAGTTGATATGCCTGCTTATATTTTCCCAATTCACTCAAGCAAACCCATGCTGTTTGAAATAGAGTCTGGCTATGTATAATCTAAAACCATCTTGAGGAGCACACTTCAGGAAACACGAGGGAGGAGAAAGTCACATTTCTGACCCAGGAGGCTGAGGCGCCCACTTCCCTTCCCAAATGACCTCCCTTGGCACCAAGGTCTTCCTCACGTCCTCTCCGTGCCACTTGCCAAGTCACACCCCCCTCCCCCACCTGCACCTGTATGCTCTTTTCAGCCTCCTGCCTGACCCGGTGCTGCTAAGTCTACCTGAGAGTCTCCACTTCCCCCTTACCCACGTGGCCAAGTCCTCTCCTCCTTCAAGACTCAATTTAAATACAACTAGGAATCTTCCCAGCTCCTTCCCAGAAGGACCCGACTGTCTCCTGAATCTAATGGCACTGCCCATCCATCTTCCCTTATCACCACTGCTTTCTACGTTGCAGTCCAGTCATGCACAAGTATTTCCGTTCCCTTCAAGGCAACTGCCAATTCCTTGAGAGGAACGGATTCACTCCCAACTCTCCCTCTTAGCCCTGCCCTCCCAGTGACCGGCACACCGCTTTGTCTCAAGGAGCTGCTCGGCTAACACTAATATTAAATGGCAAAGGGCAATTCACGGTTGATGCCACGTCCTTGGGTGTGCTCAGCCTGGCTTTCTAAGACCTGGACTGGTTACTTCCTGGCTGATTTTTTTTTCAAATTTCACTTTTCAAAAAAAGTTTATTTGGGGACCAGCACTGTGGCATAGAAGGTTAAGCCTCTGACTGTAGTGCCAGCATCCCTTATGGGCACCAGGTCATATCCTGGCTGCTTTGTTAATATATCTGGAAAATCGGTGGAGAACGGCCCAAGTGCTTGGGCCCCTGCACCCATGTCAGAGACCTAGAAGAAGCTCCTAGAAGGGCTCCTGGCTTTGGCCTGGCCCAGCCCCGGCCATTGTGGCCATTTGGAGAGTAAACCAGTAGATGGAAAATCAATCAATATCTCTCTCTCTCTGCCTCTGTCTCTGTCTCTCCTTCTCTCTCTGTATCTCTGCCTTTCAAACAGATAAATAAATCTTTTTTAAAAAAGTATTTATTTGAAAGGCAGAGTAACACATGTGTGCACACATATGCACACACACACATAAGCACAGAGATATCCTCCATTTTTTTGGTTTACCCCACAAATGCCCACAACAGCAGGAGTCGGGCCAGACCAAAGCCAGGAGTCGGGAACTCCACCAGGGTCTCCTGTGTGAGTGGCATGGACCCAAGTACTCAAACCATCAACTGCTGCCTCTCAGGATGCACACCAGCAGGAAGCTCAGAAGCAGAGGTGGCACTTGACCCCAAGAACCGTTTAACCCTCTGTGCCACAATGCTTGCCCCTCTAACTTAATTTTTATAATTTTTTTTCCAGACTACTGTCACTTCTTTTCCTCTGGGCCTGCGACATTCAGCTGGACACCATATTGGGCTCCCTGCTCCCCAAACAGCATTAGCCAAGTTTTGTGGGGGGGAACAAGCAGTAATACAACTGTGCAGGCCCCCAATTCTCTTCTCCAGCAAGAGCTGCAGAGATGGTTCTGTGAATTATGTACTTGAATTACTTCTATCAGGACATAACACAATAAATTGATTAGCAAGATGGATAAATTCACAGGCTCCAGTGGATTTTTCTTTAGAACAATTATAATGCTTGTTGGTCAGTGGCACAATGATTTGAGCAATATTTCTTTCTTATTTATCTACTAGGTAACACTCGACATAATAACTTGGGTCTATATCCTTGGGCCAGAGGCCAAGTTGGACTTCTGTTTGACACCAAATTCTATTAGAGATCATGATAATGTAATTAGATGTTCAAGTTAAATATTTTATAGCTGCTCTAGCCACCTAGGCAGACCCTTCCCGTGGCCTCCAGACAGAAACTGCCCAGGGGCAGGCAGAGCCAGAACTACATATCTTGCAAGGAACTGAAAAATAGATGCTGCTGTGAATAGTTTCTAGAACCTTCCAGCCCTTCTGACTCCCTCGGTTGTAATACAAATGTTAGCTCCTGCCTGTGACTGGCCTACAGGGGGCAGGCTCCCCATTCCCTTGGCCAGTGAAAGGCTGGCCTATTCCTGTGCCAGGGCTGCCTGCTGTCTACCCAGTGAGAGGTTTGGGAGGGGTCTGTCTCTCCTGCATGCACCCATCTGCGTGCCTGGATGAAGAGAGCCCCAGGGGGCCCTCAGGCACTGCACTGCAGCCCCCATGGCTGGCCAGCCTTCCTTGAGGATGCCGGGTTCTCCTCTCGGTCTCCTGGGCTGGTGGGCGAGTGCTGACCCGGGCGTGGTCCGGTGTGGCCCTGCCTCCCCGTGCCTGGTCTCTGATCCACCCTTTAGTCCCTCAGGGCTGGCTCCTGCCTCTGGCATGGTTTGACTTTCCGTGACTGGAACTCCCTGACCCACAGCTGAGCACGGATATGCCATCCCACAGGCCTGGTTTTGAGCACCTTTGAGCGAATCATTGAGCATCTCTGAACTCTGGTTGTCTCACCTATCTCCCAGAGAGCTGGGAGGGTTACATGAAGGAGTGTGTGGGAAGTGCTCAGTAGGGCTTACAGTAAGTATCTCACCAGTGGTAGGGAAAAGGAACCGAACAGCAAAACCATTTGAACACGCCAAGTCAGAGGCAGCATGGTGTACAAAGTGAGTGCGGGCTTTAGCATGAGGCCCTGGGGCTCATCCACTCTGCTCCCTCCTGTAGGATGTGGAGCAAGCAAGGTTAGACCACTGTGCCTCAGTTTCCTTGTCTGTAAAACAGGAGCAATATGTAGTGGGTATTGAAGTATTAGTAGCTGACGGACTGTGACCAGGAGCCTGTGGCTCCTTCTTGGGGTGGGGGGATTAGTTTTCCATGACTGTTCCCCAGCTTACCTTAGCTCACTCTTCCACAGGGACTCCTACAGCTTGCAGGTGCGTGTGCTTTATGGCAACAGGAAAAAGAGAGGCTCTGGCTCCAGTCTGGGAGAGCGGTAATTAATGCTCCAACACCGCCTGCACGCAGCACTGGCTTCTCTCGTTAACACACAATTGAGTGCATGGGAGATTCTGTTTCTTCCACCTGAGGACACACTACCATACACTGGCATGTGTGCTGCATCCATGCAGGGAGACCCTGGGGCTGCTGAACTCTCTCTTCCACTCATCTCATCCCGCCAAGGCATGGACAAACATTTCATAGACATTACTCCTTTTTATGAAAGATGTGTTTTAGGGACCTGGCCCGCTCCGAGAAACCACTTGGGACGTTTCCAAGGAATTTCCTTCACACTGGCCAGTGCTTGGCTCCTGTCCTCTGTTACGGCTCATCCTGCACACCGCAGGGGTGCCTGTGATCAGGGAGGCTGCTCTGATGGCTGGGCCTGATTCATTGTTCCTGCCAGGCTGTGCGCCCCACTGCCTGAGGCACTGGGGACACACAGGAGAAGTTGCTGTAAAACTAAGGGCAGTGCAGGGAGCTGGTGCTAGGCTTGCTGGGTCTGGAGGCTTCTCAGGGATGTGAGAGAAGGCAGGAAAAGCAGATCAGCACCCTGCCAGGGAACACACACCCCCCTGCCGCGGCCCTGATCCTGGCCCTGCACCTGCAGAGACAGTATCTGTCCGCGTTATTGGCCACAAAGACTTCCTGTCTCTCTGTTTTCCATTCCTGGCGGCTGGCCAGCACTCTGGGGGACGCAGGTGCACATCCCCTGCACAGCAGTCCAGCCGAGGTGGCTGCTGCTCAGGTCAGTGGATAGTTTACCAGGCTCCAACTTTCTGAGGTGTATGGAGAGCAGCTTTAATTAGCGATGGCTGACTGTAACCCCTCTTTCCTCTCAGCCCCCCTCCCCAGGGGGAGGAACCCTAATCTTCACACTCACCAGCTGTGACATCCTTTGCAAGTCAAAGGAGAGCTGGCATATTTGGCTTCTCACTGCTCCCATCTTTGACTTCTAGAGTGGGTCCAAGTTTTGCATAACCAAGTAACAAATGCAGGTATTAAATAAAGCGGTAATAATAGCCATTGGGAGCACCTTCGGTCGGGTCCTATGTGCTAGGCACTGTAATACTCACACCAATGTCAAATATTCATTATCTCACTTAACTTTCCCCCTAGCATTAAGAGTTGCTTATCATGCTCCTGTTTGTTTGCACAGATGTGAAATGGTTTGCCACAAAAGGCAGAGCCAAAGACCGTTAGGTCTCCCAAGCAAGTAGTTACTAAAAGCCTACTACATGCCAGGTGATTGGATTGCCTCCTTCTCCGGCCTCCCGGACACACCACGCAAGGTTCAGGACAGCTCAGGTGAAACCACACCACAGTCTCTTATCTCCAAGTCTGTTTCCTCCACTGCGATCCTCAGATAGGGCCCAGAAGGCCAGGGTGGGCAGCAGGCCAGGGCTTTAGCCTGCTGAGCCACAGGGCTGGCCCAGCCCAAGAGCATCACTTTTAAAGGCAGAATTGCAGGGCTAGAATGTAGGTGAGGCAGCGCAGTTTAGCCTGGGAAGGGAAGTCAGCACAAGGAAGCACAAGGAAGGACAAAGAAAACTTCCCACATTCTGAGCTGCCGGTCCACAGGGGCTTTAGTTTAGGCAATTCAAAATGCCCAAGGCTGTAACGATTCTTCTTTGTGAACAGCTTTTTGAGACCAACAAAGACCAAGCTGGCTGGAACCACAGGTCTGGTAGGTCTGGCTGGGCACGAGGCTCTGACTACTCCATCTAAAACTTCTTCAGAGGCCAGCGCTGTGGCACAGTGGGTAAAGCCACTGCCTTCAGTGCCAGCATCCCACGTGGGCATTGGTTTGAGTCCCAGCTGCCCCATTTCTGATCCAGCTCCCTGCTAATGGCTGGGAATGCAGTGGAAGATGGCCGAAGTGTTTGGGCCCCTGTCACCCACATGGGAGACCTGGATGAATCTCCTGGCTTTAGCCTGGCCCAGCTCTGGCCACTGCAGTCACCTGGTGAGTGAATCAGCATAGAAGGTCTCCCTCTCACTGTAACTCTTTGAAATAAATAAATAAATATTTAAAAAGAACCCTAAGCCAGTCAACGTGCCTCTGCTTTGGAACTCAGACTGAAAGTACAAGTAATGAACAGGAGAGCCCACCGAGTGCCAGGCAGAATGCCCGCACAGCACTGTCTCACCGAGTCCTTCTGAGGCCCCGGGAGCATAAGTACCTTCCTCCAGGAGGCATGTCTGGGTGGCTGCGGAGCTGGGGAGGAATCCTGCTCCTCTCATGCCCTGCTGGCCCCTGCAGCCTCCCTTGTACTTCAAGCTCCTCAGCCCAAATTTTCTTCCATGGCTCTTCCCTTCGTTTTGCCTTATCCAAATCGTCCTGTGCCTTCTGGGTCCACTCTAGGCCATGCTGACCCATACTGCTGGCCTTCTCAAAGTTCCCTGGACAACTCATCTTGAGCTACAGGGTATCACCAATGACTTCCATGCTAACAGCATTGTCTTCTCCAGCTGTGAGATGATCTTAGAAGATCCCAGGCTTGCACTGCCAGGAAGCACCATATTTTTTTAAAATAAAGAATACATACAGACACATACCCGTTATATATGAGTGTATGTATATGCATATGTATACATACACATAAGTGTGTATATATACATGTGTGTGTATGTATACATATTAATACCTGCAATCAATATATAAGTTTTTAAGTTGCTTTGCTTTTTATCAGAACTGGTCAGGTTGGACATAAGAAGGAAAAATCTGAATTTGCTGTCTGAACTTGTGTTGAAAGTCACAGTTGTGTGACTTGAACAATCTGTGAAACAAACATGGAAGAGGAATTTGGAACTGCAGTCAGTGACACTCACTGCACACTCAGTGGGGAGCCCGCTCCACGTCTGCAGGCGCCAGCTCACGCAGCCCTCACGGCGAGGGCGGGGTCTGCTCCCCCATCAGCTGATCTGCCCAGGGCGACACGGCTGACAAGAGGCTGTGTCACAGGGAGCACAAGGCCAGACACTCGGGCTCCACGACTTCTTCTTGGCACCATACGGCAGTGTACAGAAAGGCTGCTGGCTTGTCTGCGTGCTCCAATCACCCTGGTAGTTTTAATTTGGATTATTGTGGATAATGAAGGCTGAGAAAGCACAGCCTCTTACTGGAGGGAAATACACACACACACGTGTAGGCAGAATGCTGGATGTGGAACTTCCCCTCAAACGAGCCATCCGCACAGACTCCGCTAAGTGAGCGGACCTAGGAGGAAGCCAGCTGGCCTCCCTGGCGCTCCTCGTGCTACTGGAAATGAACACTTTCTACATGCTTTCTGGACCTCTGCAGCACTAGCAGCTTTCCCTCTGATGCAAGTACTATATGTACCTAGTTTAAGAAGGCAAAGATCACATAAAACCTAGCACTAGAAGTAGCAGTCCTTTGCCTCGCCCATATACCTGAGCGCCACTACTCTTAACTCCTGTTCTTTCTTCTAGAATTTACTACAGCACAGATGCTCTTTGACATAGAAAGCGGTTACATCTCCATAAACTCACTCTGAGTTGACACTCACTGTATGGCATATGACCATTGACCACCCTAGCTTGGTACCACAGCACGCTGTGTAGGACGGGGTGTCTTCCCTCGTGAACACGTGGCTGGCTGGGCACAGGGCTCACTGCCACCACCCAGAATCACAAGCGAGGACTATACTGCGTATTGCCAGCCTGAGGGTTTCTACTGAATGCATATTGCTTTTGCACCACTGTGAAGTTAAAAAAAAAAAAATCTAAGTTGAACCATCATAAGTTGGGGGCCATCTGTATTTCTATATAACGTGTTTACACACAGATGTTTTGGACTGATACATCATGTTATCTGCGGCTTCTGTCCAGCATCAGGTTGTTTTCAAGGCCTGCTTCACATCTGTCATCTGAGGCTTCTCCTTACCTCTGCTTATTGAACCTATTGTTTTCTAGACCCCTCCCCTCCCTTCTTGGGTTCCTTTATCGTCTTGGTGGAATGCATTTTCTAGTAGCTTTCTGAGAACAGGTGAATGCATGGAAGATTTGAGAACCTCGCCTGGCTGAACACATCTTTAGTCTCTTTACTGATAATAATTTGACTGCATAGTTTTAAGTTGGAAATTTCCCTGGGGATTTTCAAGGTTATTTGTCTTCAGGCTTCTGTTATTGATAAGTCTGCTGGCACTGGCTTCCTGGTGACACTGTGCATGTCACCTCTTCTTCCTCTGGAACCTTACAGGAAGATGAGTGACTTTCTCAAAATCAATGGGGCTGGCCACTTGCAATCCAGAAACCTGTGTCCCTCAGTTATGGGAAATATGCTTGCATTATCTCCTCTCTGCTTGGACTTGCTGAATTGATCCCTCTTGTTTTCCTTATCCGTTTTCTCTGATTTATCTTTGGAAGCCTCCCAGATTTATGGAAATTTTATTTCCACTTTCCTATTATTTACGTCTAGAGCTCTTTCTTCTGTTCTGATTTGCTCACCTCTGTGTGTATGGTCTCAGTTTACAGAGACAGTGACACATTTTCTCTAAAGGTTGATGGAATCTAGGTTTATTTTCTTTGGAGTTTTCCCCCACTGGCTGCCTTGTTTTCACTTCCTTGAAGATCTTTTGTTTTTCTTTTCCTCCTGTTTCTTTTGGTCTTCATCTCAGTTCTTGGAAGGTTTGTTCAGATGTCTCACGATCCTGTTGGCTCGTATTTAAAAGTGGGAGGCCACACAGCACCATCTCAGCTACCAGTCATCCCTGTAGCACTGGCTCAGGTATTTGTGGAGAATCCACCAGCGACACTCTTTACAGAGTCTTGGTTCCCACACAGAGTTTATTTTCCTAATCTCCGTCCTCACAGAGGAGACATAATATATACCGCTGTCAAAAACAGAGTCTAGCAATGTCATTTTCAAAATTTAGGTCATGCTTATTCCTGTTTGCAGAACGGCAACGTTCCTACGTCTGGTGCCTTTTGGAACCTTTGGGTTGGAATCTCTAGGGATCCAGCCTCTGCTCTCGTGCTAGGCTGGGAGAGGGATTCACCTATCTGGGTGAGTTGAGAGAGGAAACCTATGGGTCTAATTGCTGTGGCTCCCCACAGCACAGAGACTTGGGAGCCTCTGTGTTCCCAGCCTGGGCCTCGCCCCTGCCTGCCCGCCTTGGTGCCTCTTATTCCCAGGGTTCCCCGTGACTCATTTCTCACTAACACCCCAGACAGCAGGCACTTGGTGTCCAGCTCTCTGCTCGCTGACAACTCCAGACACTGTGCGTTTTCCAAAGTCCACTGACGTCTGTTGCTGGCCGTGGTCTCTTGCTGTTCTTCTCCTGGTGGGTTTATTCTTTGCTTGTTTGTTTGAAATCAGTACTCTTATTACAGTGGGACTCCAGGGAGAGGTCAATGTAACAGTCGACCACAGGACCCTCTCAGTAGCATCTGGCAAGCTGTTCTAGGTTCTCCCTTCTGCTTTAAACCCAACACGCGTTGCAACGCTTCTCCCACTGGGTCATTCCTCCTCCTCCTCTTCTGGCTGCCCC
This sequence comes from Lepus europaeus, assembly GCF_033115175.1. Classification (NCBI taxonomy): domain Eukaryota; kingdom Metazoa; phylum Chordata; class Mammalia; order Lagomorpha; family Leporidae; genus Lepus; species Lepus europaeus. The sequence continues at coordinate 68,076,126 of NC_084833.1, forward strand.
CCTACTTCTCCAGTGCTGCTCACCCCCACACCCTCCTTCTGTCTCACTCTTGCCACTCACCTACCCTTCCTCTTTTTTTGACAGGCAGAGTGGACAGTGAGAGAGAGAGAGAGAGAGAGAGAGAGAGAAAGGTCTTCCTTTTTGCCGTTGGTTCACCCTCCAATGGCCACCACGGTAGGCGCGCTGTGGCCGGTGCACTGCGCTGATCCGATGGCAGGAGCCAGGTGCTTCTCCTGGTCTCCCATGGGGTGCAGGGCCCAAGGACCTGGGCCATCCTCCACTGTACTCCCTGGCCACAGCAGAGAGCTGGCCTGGAAGAGGGGCAACCGGGACAGGATCGGTGCCCCGACTGGGACTAGAACCCCGTGTACCGGCGCCGCAAGGCGGAGGATTAGCCTAGTGAGCCGCGGCGCCAGCCTACTCTTCCTCTTTAAGGTTGTGAGGTTCCAGCTCAGACATCACCTACTCAAACCTTCCCCGCCTCAGTGAGGTTAGCACCCCTGGCTGTGCACCCCTAGACTCTACGCTTTTCCTCTGTAGCTCATCACCCACCGTCACGTTGCTGTGATCCACACGTTGCCCCCTGGAGAGACTCCGAGACCCCCTGGGGCAAGGTCCCTGTCTGCCTTGCTCACAACAGTCACCACATCCTGAGAAGAGTGCAAAGCATGAGCGAGATACAGCAGTGCCTGTGATGTGAATGCGCACTTGCAAGAACACACGAGTGAGTGAATTAAATAAACAAGAGAAGTGCATTGAAACCCAGGCTGCTTCATGTCCTCACTGTGAGATCTTAGGAAAGAGCCTTAACTTTTCTGAACTCAGCTGCCACTCCTATGAAACAGGGACAACAATGCTAGTGCCATCCTCTCTCACCTGGCTGCGAGGATTAAAAATGAGAAAACTCTATGTCATTGTACTCAGTAAATCAAAGCTCCTATACAAGGCAAGGGATTACTGCTGTCATGGTAAACACAGAAAATTCTCGTCTACTTTGGGCACTGGGGATGCAGGAAACAGAACAGCAGGCTCGGGTTTTTGAATCTCAGGATGCCTTAAAATACGCTTGCTTTCCTAAAGTGGATCCGCACTAACCCTGCTCTGTCTCTGCTCACACCTGGCATTCGAGACCTCCTGGGGTCCTGTCTTTCACCGCAAGCCAAGCTGGTGTAGAAAGCATAGTGAGCGCTCATGGTCAAAAGTTTCAACTTATTGCAATTCTTTAAAAAAACAAAAGCCAGTGTTAATGGAACCTTTAAGATATTTATGCACACACAGGTGTGTAACAGTGAGCTGGGGACACACACACTTGGGGGTCCCTTTCAGCTGTGGCACTAAAGAAATCACCCTGGCAGCCAGGAGGACTTGGTCAATCAGATCTTTTTCTGGTTGTCCAGATTTGTCCATTTCCTTGTGTGTGCCCAATGGGGAGCAGAAGGCATTTAGAAAACCCCAGCTCTTAGATGTTGTAAGGCTGGCTAAAGTCTTGTCTTTGACTTGCCCCATCAGAATTTCTGCAGCACTGTGTTGGGCATGGCTTGGAAAGGGTTCCGCTTGATGAGCTCGCTCCTGACCGTACTCTGCAGGTGGAAGCAGCAGTGGTCTTGGAGTTGAAAGTTCAAGTTCAAACTATACCTCCAACTAGGTGGATTATGCTAATTACATTGTTGTTAATAGGTATGTTTATATTAAAATATATCTTTTGTGTCCTAGTCTTTGGAAGGAGGCATATAAGCATTTTCTCTTATTTCATACTTTTCAAAAATAATTTTTAATGACCATATATTCAGTAGGCATTTCATAATTTACTTATGTCCTTTCTTACTATTAGACATTTGCATTGTTTCCAAAATGTCACTATTGCAAACAATGCTGTGACAAGAATGTAGATATTGGTACATTTATAGATACTGGTACTTTCATTTAGGAGAGACTCTTAGAAGCTGAGCATTTTTTGTGGTTGGATACAAAGTGCCAGATTGTTTTGTGGGTTTAGTTCTATGGAAGCCTCAGTAGGGCTGGCTATTAACTTGGGGGATTCTAACTTACTACATTTAAAAGAAGACACACTGTTATTTTAATTTGCACCTCCTTGATTACCAGTGAGGCTAAACGTATTTCATGCACATTTATAGCACTGTATACGTTTTTGGACACCTTTCTACATAGAAGCATTAGCCATTTGCCTACAAGATCAGGATTTCTTTCTCTTACAGCAAATGAGCTGTAATGTAATATACATACATTAACCCTTCATCTCGCAAATTGCTCCAAGTACTTTCTCAATCTACTATTTTTCTTGTTTTGACAAGTTTTATAAGATACATGGAACATTTACATATTGCTATAAACATTTATCTTTCATTTTTCTTTGTGATCTCTTCAATGACTTTTCAGATTAAAGTTTCTCCAAGCCAGAGATACTGTAAATACTGTGTTTGACCCCTTTTGGTTTGACTTTTAAATATTTACCTCTTTAATCATCTGGAATTTATTTTGGGGGTACTGCAGGAGGCGCAGTCTGAATCGGAGGTGAAAAGTCAGGTGCCGCGAGGGGCCAGGCAGCTGAGCTGAAGCCCTACAGCAGGCCCGTGTCAGAGAAGGGACAAGGTAGAAGCCACGCGCTGAGCCGTGGACTCCACTCAAGGGCAGCAGGGAGTCCTCCTGCAGGATTCTGCAACTTCTCATTTTTTTAAGGGAAAGCATAAACCTATCATTACATGGGAAATTACCCCATTTTAAAATAGTGAGCCAGGGGCTGGCGCTGTGGCGTAGCAGGTTAAGCCGCTGCCTGTGGTGCCGGCATCCTGTATGGGTGTCGGATTGAGTTCTAGCTGCTCCACTTCCAAATGAGCTCCCTGCTAATGCATCTGGGAAAACATCAGAGGATGGCCCAAGTGCCTGGACCCCTGCATCCATGTGAGAGACCCAGAGGAAGTGCCTGGCTTCTGGCTTCAGCTTGGCCCAGGCCCAGTTGTTGTGGCCATTTGGAGAGTGAGCCAGTGGATAGAAGAATTCTCTGTCTTTTCCTAACTCAGCCTTTCAAATAAGTAAAATAATAAAATATTAAAAAAAAAAAAAAACAAAAAACAAAAAACCAGTGGCTTAAAAGCCTTCTCTGGATCTCCAGACCACATTCCCCCTACCGAACGCCCCCGTGCACTTGCTGTTTGGTTTAAGCTGCTGGTTTTCCCAGTTCCTCCAGTGCCCGTACTGACTAAGCTTTCTTGTCCCCCTGACTCTGATTCCTCTGTGGGGAAATGGGAACGTTTTATGTCCACCGGTAATATTTCTAGGCAGCATGACTTCGTCAACCTGCTTGACTCCTGCTGTCTTGTAATTATTATGGATGTATGATACGAACCATCTCATTATTCTCGTTCGAATTTCTCCCATACTCTCATCTGTTTGTTATTCCACATGAGGTCTTAAGCCACGCAGTTACCTCTCCTGCATTCCCTTTAGGGTCCTGCCCGGCATTCCACGAGACGTGTACACGGACACACTCAGGATGCTCCACCTGCCCGTGGAGGAGCATGTCATAGCTCTTAATTATTCACGGCCTGTTTTTCAGCTCTCAATACAATTCTGCAGTTCTTGGCACATACCACATATAGTTCTCATTAAGATGATATTTTAATTCTTACTGATTTTAGGGGGGTGGTGGCTGGGACAGTGTTCATTATATTTCCTAAGTGCAGGTATATGGACAATCTATTAACTTTTGAAAAGCTATCTTGTACCCCAGTAACAAGTCCTGAATTCTTACTAAGTAAAATAGTTTTTCAATTAGTACTTTTGTGTTCTCTAGGAATACAAACACGTCCTTCAAAATATAGAAAATTTCTGTCTCAGCTTCTTACATCTGCTTAAGGCCTCATATCGGCCAAAGCCTCTAAAAGATGCTAATAGATATGTGTCATTTTATTAGGGATTTTAAAGAAATTCTTGTAATATTTAATCGGGACGCATAATATTGGCTTTTGGCTGGAAATTGGTGCTCTCTATTATGCTATTTCTTTTGTATCTTCCTTCCCCCAGTGTCTTTGTGACTAAGCTTTGTCATAAGAGGCGTTTTTGTCACTTAATGGACACGAGAGAGACACCTTGGCATGGTGCATGATATGCCGAAAAAGCTTTGGTGAGCAGGCCTGACACAGCAGACGGGGTGATGCTGCCTGGGGTGATGGCATCACACATCGGAGTGCCTGGGCTCAAGTGCCAGCTCTGCTTTTGATTCTAGCTTCCTGCTGAGAAGGTGCACCCTGGGAGGGTGTGGGGATGGCTCACACCATCCATGTGGAAGACTCAGACTGAGTTCTAGGCTCCTGGTCTCTATCTGGTCCAGCCCTGGCTGTTACAGATGCTTGGGGAGCGGATCAGTAGATGGAGATCTCTCTCTGCTTTTCAAATAAAAATATATAAATAGCTAAGAAAATACACTTTTTTTCTACCGTGTTAAAAAGTTGTAATATAAGCGTGACCCAGACACACCTGGGTTTGGACACACCTGTAGCTGTGCTCCTCAGTGGGCCTTAACTCCCTGCTCCTCTGGCAAATGCAGGTAATCGTTACGACGGCCCGAGCTGGTTATGAGAATTAGAATAAGCTAACGTGTACCAGTGGTGCTTAGTGCAGCGCTTGGAACTCAGGAAAAGAACAGAAGCCTTCATGTCCCCTCTCTATCCCCTGAAGGAAAGGAAGAATGGGGAAACAAACAATCTCCCAAATGCAAGCTCTCCAAAGGGTTAGAAACCTCTAACTCTCCCCAGCCACTTCCGAAAGTTTGTGCGTGCACTTTGCATAACACACATGTATCTTAATTTTAGAAGACCACACGTGTGCACGCATTTCAACAAGTTCTGCCCCAAACATAAGTTTACCTTTTCATTCCAATTTCTACAGACTTGGTAAAGGACCCTCGATTTTCTCAAAAATGCTACTCTATCTTCCTAAGCATAGGGCTTTTTCTCAGTTTTCCCAAATTTTCAGTCCACCCTGTGTACCCCTGCGTGACCCCTTTGTTGGCCTGTGACACACATGAAAATAAGAAATCAGGTTGACATGTAATATGAACTGGGAATGCAACAAACTGAGCTTCTATTAGCTCAGAACATGAGTGCTGCTCTGATAGAGGCATGAACCAGCAGCTACTCAAACTGAAACCATATGCTTGGAGGTTTCTGGCTTCCAATTTTTTATGACCCTTCATATAACACTCATCGTCCTGTCATTTCAGCAGAAGGCCCTCTGCTCTGCTTAAGCAGCAAGAAGCAGGCTGAAACCTCTGTCAAGGTTGCCATCACTAACCCTTCGGTTGACTGCAAAGGAGCCTTCCCCAGGGAGGGACCCTGGGCCATGCTCTTCAGCCCCAGGGAGGGCCAGCCAATGCCTACACTGCACGTCCTCCTCGGGGCACAGCCTGGCATGTCTTCCCTCCACACTGGGGAAGGGAACCTCAGGGGATTGGGGAAGTGGGCAGTGGCTTGGGAGGGTCCCAGGAGGAAAAACCGGCGGAGAAAGAGCATGGATTCTTCAGCCAGACTGGCCTAGATACGAATCCTGGCTCTGTTACTGCTTGTGACTGTGGGCGAGTTCGTTAATTTCTCCGTTTGTATAAAGGAAGCAATAATTGTTCCTGCGGGTTGGGTCATGTGTATGTAACCCTTGGCACCTCCTGGGGCGCTGGAGGCACTCAGAAACCTTCATGACACTCACAGCCAATACGTGCACAGCGCCCGCGGGGCGCCAGGGCTGTTCTCAGTAGCTTACGAACACTAATTCTTCCTTTCTCCCAGGAGGTGAGTCCTACTATTATCGCTGTTTTTCAGATGAGGGCACTGATGGGTTATCTATCTTGCTCCAGGCCACTCTGCTAATGACGGGCAGAGCGCACCCCGCACACCGGGCCATGTGGCTTCAGGTCGGCTTTCTCACACCGAACGAAGCTGCCTCTCACTCCTGCTATGGTACGGCGTGCGGGATGTGACTCACTGCTGTCCCGAGGCTGCCGGTGCCTACGCGGCAGCACATGCAGCTTACCAGGGAGGCTGTCCATTCTACATAGGCCAACAGAAACCTGCCCCGAATCCTGCTCCCCTCCACCTCACAGCTCGGCCTCTGCAGAGCCCCCTCCTCGCCCCTCGCCCCTCGCCACCTTTCCCATGGCTCATCCTCCTGCTCCCCTCTCTGGGCCTCCCACCCCTTCCATTAATCACCTCCCCTCTCCCCTGGCTCCTTCCCCACAGCTGACAACACGCTCAAGGCTCCCCCACCTTACATAAACCTTTCCTCAAAGCTGCCTCCTCCTCAGGTTACTCCCATCTGTCTCCTGGCCTGCTCTGTCTAGAAGGAACTGTTACTATGTTCTGCCTCTCACTCACTACTGAACTCGTGCTGACCCTGCTTCCGCCTGTGCTGGGGAGGGGCAGACGGCTCTCACTGAGGGGCAAGGGACCGCCCAAAGACCAGTTCCAGCAGCTTCTTTGTAATCATCTCCCTAACTCTCCCCCGAAGGCTGATCTCCACCGGTCTTCCCCGCCCTGGCTCTCAGTGCTGGAGTACCACCCTGCCTCCGAGTTTACACATCTCCTTAGGTACTCCACGCTGACGATGCATACTGGGTTTCTGTCTCCAGGTCAGAGCTATCCTCACGGCAAGACTCACCCACCTGCCCAGTGGTGAGTGCCAGCAACTAATGTCCACTTGGAAATCCTGTTTTCAGTTCAACTCTAACAGGAGTTAACCATTTCCCTATCCCTGCCCCCAACAATCCCACTCCCTCTCATTTCCTAATGTAACACATGACATCACCATCCATCCACCCTGCAGGCTGAAACTTCCCACTTTTCCGTGGTCCTATGATGCCCGGGAATACATCCCTCCCTTTGTACGAAGCCCGTCCCATTTGCCCCAGCTCAGCACCTCTTCTCTCTCCTAACTCTATTGGCTATAGAAAGAGTCTTCCTTTGGGTCTCCCTGCCAGTGGGAGAAACCACTCCATCGCTTAGACCACTTCCCAAGAGATGTGTCCCAACTCAACGCATGCTACATGTTTGCTGAGAAACCGTCCCGCATTGCCCACTGCATTCATAACCAGATGTCCAAGCTGGCCTGCACAGCCCTTCCCAGAACGGCTCTGACTTCACCTTCCAGGCTCTTCTCTGGGTACCATCCCCTTCCACACCTTCTCTATGCCCGGTCTGCAGATACAGCATCACACAAAGGCATAAGTGGGAAAGAACGTGGGGCGATGTGTGGCTGCGAGAGCCAGATCAGTCTGGATTCAAATTCCAGTCCTTTCGTTGACTGGGCATGTGAATTACGCCTACTCATTTAAATAAGATGAGCTTCACTTTCCTCTGGGGGAAAGGTCCCTACTTTGTGTGACTTCTGTAAGGGGTTGTAATGGTTTAAGTAGGGGCTGCGCTGTGGCGCTGCAGGTTACACTGCTGTTTTGTGACATTGCTATCCCACATCAGAGTGCTGGCTTGAGTCTCAGCTGTTCAGCTTCTGATCTGGCTCCCTGCTAATATGCCTGGGAAGGCAGCAGAAGAAGGCCCAGGTACTTGGGCCCCTGCCACCCACATGGGAGAGCTGGATGGAGTTCCTGGCTCCCGACTTCAGCCTGGCCAACCTTGGCTATTGTGGCCATTTGGGGAGCGAACTAAATCATGGGAGATCTTTCTCTCTGCCTTTTAAATCAATCCTTATTTAAGAACTGATTTATGCAGAACATCTAGAATAATACTTAGATGCAGTACAAGTTGAATAAACTAGTAACATTGTGGATCTTGTCAACCAGCGCTTCTGGGAGGGGTTTGTAAATATGAAGAAGCCCCGAAACCTAAGGGGGCATTTGAGAAGTTCTGTGTGAATCTGAAGGAGACCAAAGTAAACAGAAAAAAATAACAGTGCCCTGGAATGTTCTAGAACTTACATTTCTAGCAGTACCAGCAAAAGCAGATTACAAGACTTGAACAGTTTCAGGGTTGTTCTGCCCCCTGAATCTAACAGGCTTGGCATGCATAAGCCCCCCAGGGCCGTAAGCACCTTCCTCAGCCAGGCTCCTGCCTACGTCCTGAATGGGCAGTTGTGCCCACTGTCTTTCAAGGTTGGCCATGAGAAATCCAGGCCTGTGGCAGAAGGTTCTAGGCTGCAGGGAACATCGGTGACCCTCTCCTGAGGATCTGTCACGTTCAGAGTCCTGTCAGGCAACTGGGCTCCAGGAGCAGTTCCTGGGATTGGATTCAGAACACCTGGCTGTGTGTCCTACGTGAGCCAGGGCTCACACACTGCTTCCGGCTCTCTGAAACCCAAACTGCGCTCCCTCCTGGTCAGCTCATCAGTGTGGATGAGCAGAGGTCTCCTACCTTCTCTTCGTTAGAAACCACGTTGTGCCCCTTTACTGAGTTGTTATGTTGAAGATCCAAAACCCAATGTGACTGTATTTGGAGACAGGGCCTATGAGGAGGTAATAAAGGTTAAGGGAGGTCATCACAGCGGGATCTCAATCTGATGGGGCTGGCATCCCTGTCAGGAGAGGAAGAGACAGTGGCATGCACTGTCCCTTCATGCACAGTGAAAGGCCTGTGTGAGCACAGAGCACCAAGGCAAGCTGTCTGCAAGACAGGAATCTGACCCTGCCAGCGACTGGACCTTGGATGGGTAACCTCCAGGACTCTGAGACACAAATTCAAATCCGCCGGTCTGCAGACTGCAGTTTGTTTGTTTAGCTTGGTGAGGCAGCCTTACCAAGCTGATGTGCTTGGTTTCTTTTCCTTTGTTGCACTGACTCTTTCCATATGTGCTAGACCTTCCTTATCTGTGGTTTTATTACACTATACTTGTAAGTGTTCAACGTGCAAGTTATTGTTGTTCATGTCTTACTGTGCTAACTGAAACTTTATCACGGGTCTGTGTGTGTGTGTATAAGACACAATGCAAACAGGGTTTCAGTGCAATTTGCAGGTCCAGGCATCCACTGGGGTGTACTCCTCACAGGTCAAGGAGAGTGACCGTATCGCCTTCCTGGATTCCAACTTTAGGTCTAGCCTAGGTGGCTAACAATATTTGCATGCTATGTTCTAGTCCCTAGGTGTGTCCTCTGCAAGAAGTCCTCTGTGCTTTCTCCTATATTACTGGCAGAGGGTGGGTGCACACCATAGCCAATGGGAATTATTTAGGGAAGGGTCAGCTCTCCCAGTTGGCTCTGTGGGGGCAAGGCTCCTGTTTTATTCACTGCTCAACCACCAGCATGTAGCAAAGCCAATGTTCAGCAAATGTTGAGTAACTGAGAGGCATTTAAAACACGTGCACTACCCATCATGAATCGGGCTTTTCCATCGCTCGCAGACTCTTTAAATAGGTTTGATTCTTCATTATAGGTGAGTTAGATGAGGCTGAGACCTATCCAAAATCCCACAAGTCAACTCTTAGATTTCAAACCAGGTCTGACGCCAGGATCTTTGTCCTGGGGTGGGCAATGGTGCAGTGGGATAAGCTGCCTGCATCAAGTTCCACCTCCACTTCTGATGCAGATTCCTGCTAATGCACCTGGGAGGCAGCAGATAACGTCTCCAGTACGTGGGTTCCTGCCACCCATGTGGGACGCCCAGATGGAGTCCCTGGCTCCTGGTTTTGGCCTGGCCCAGCCCCTACTGTTATGGGTACTGGGGAAGTGAATCAGCAGATGGACAATCAATCAATCTCTCTCTCTCTCTCTCTCTCTCTCTCTCACTCTTCCTTTTAAATAAATAAAGCCAACACACAACAGGTCTGTGTCCTTTCTCAGGACCCCTCTGCCACTCCAGCCCACTGCACTCCTGCCTCTGACAATCTCAACGCTCTGCCACCACCGCCAATGCCAGTCACAACTCACTCATTCGCACTCACTCAGCTGGGCCACTCCCCAGAGGTGTTACAGAACAGGAGGCCAGGCGGTGAACCACGCCACCCCATCAGGAAGGCCAGAGAGGACCAGAGAGAGCACAGCGCTCTGTGAGAACCTTCTCAGAGCTGCTGTTCTGCTGGGGCACAGGGTGAGCAGCTACCCTCACGGACAGGAGAAATCTCGGGATGCACAAATCCCATCACCACTTGTACAACCGAAGCCACGGCTGCTCCAATGGCTTCTGCTGGCAACTCCAGCATGAGGAGCAGGGGGTGGAGGGGGAGCAGGGCTCCCTTGGGCAGGTCAGAGACATTCCTCAGACCAGGGCACAGGAGTCACTGCCCGCACACTGTGAGCTGAGGGGCACGAAGGCTGCGAGCCACAAGCCCTTCTCTGCCTGTGTGAACCTCAGCGCAGAAGGACGCACATGGATGTCACTGATCACCGAGGCCTAAGAGAAAGATCTCGTGCTTTGCCCTGCCATCCTAACTCTGCTCTTTCCCAACCAGGAAACTTGGCCAGTGATGCTTTGTCTCCATGCCTCCATCCCTTACCTGTGTCATCTAAGCCTCTGGTTGGCTGGGAGCCAGCCAGGTACTCGGGACAGCCCCCAGCATTGCCTCAGACAACACACTGTAGTGAGAGGAGGTCCGGCTCTGCACGGGTGGCAGCAGGGCCCCGGATGAGTCGTGTACTTCTCCGAACCTCAGTTCTCTCATCTCTGAAACTGTGAGAGATGAGCCAAAGCTCTGGGGAGACGTCTGCCTGCATGCTGCAGCTCCCCGTGGCAAAGGCGCAAACCACTGTGCAAGGGAGGCCCACAGTCCGAGAAAAACTGCAGTGGGGGAGTCCCAGGGCACCCGGACCCTTCCCACTGTGCCTCCCAGCTTATTTTCTCCACTCCCGGCCGCCTGGCTCTCTGACGCTCAGCCCCCTCTGCCAGCTGCACGTCTTTATTCCTCCCCCCTTCCCTCCTCCTGTTTGAGTCTCTCCCTCTAGGAAATGTCACCGTAACCCTGGGGCGTGGCCAGGAGTTCCCCCAGGGTCAGTATTCAGCTGGATTCACCTCCATGCCCAAGGCCCCCATCCTGGCCTGGGCCCACCTTTGCCTGCCCTGGACTATAGTTTAAGAACCTCCTAACTGATTTCCCAGCTCTCACAGGGAGGAAACTTTGAAATACGCACAGATTAAGTGACCCAAAGTCCAGCGATGGCTTCCTGCGCCCCTCAGATTAAAGCAGAAAGGGAGAAAGCTCTTTGCATACCACCTGAAGGCCCTGCACAGGTCGGCTCCCGGCTACCCCGGCGCCAGCCCTTTCATCACCACTCCACAACATGACAGTCCCAGGTCACTCCTACTCCTATATTCTTCCTTCTGCCTGGACACTCTTCCTGCAAACCTGTATGGCAGCTTCTGCTCCAGCTCCTGCCCCAGCGGTCCGAGTTGGACCGCCTGTCTGCACGGCTTTTTTCTCTACTAGAGTGTTACGTACACCATTTATGATTCCATATCTTTGATGATGGCACGAACGCCGGAGATTCTGCCTCAAACTCACCCGCACACACAACAGGGCAGGAAGCATCACGGTTGCATACAGCACTGGCACCGAATGCCCGGCTGAATGAATGAGTACGTGATCGGATGCAGCGCGAGGCTGTTCTGCCCCCCTGTGCCCAAGCTCTCGACTTGCTTCTTCAATCCGAGGCTTAATGAAAAAAGGCCTCGGCTCCCTGGGCGATGTAAGGAGACAGAACCAAGCCGTGTGCCTTCCTCCTTAGCTACCTGGGCAGCCTCTCCTTTTGCTCAGCTTCATTTTCGCTTGCTCACTGGCCCGTGAGAACCTCAAGGGCAGGCAGCAGGTCTGCCTCCCGGCTGGCCGGGTCACACACACACAAGGCTCTCGCAGTTGGCATCAGGCAGACCCGCTGAGGCCGGCGCAGCCGCTGCTGGTTGCCTGCCTCACGTTCAGGTCCCCTCTTCCTGTTGTTCAGAGTGCCAATGTGGCGAGCTACAAGTACTCACTTCCTCAGACGTCCTCATCGCTCCTAGTGTCCAGGAGACACGGCTCTGGCAAAGGAATGTGAGCTCTGATTCCTTCCCCTTTCCTCTTTTTCCTACCTGAGACAGCAGATGTGCGTCCTGGAGGTGCTGCAGCTATTGTAGGGACATGAGGCGGCAGGTGTAGAAACAACAGCCTGGGGCAAGGTAGGCAGAGCACAGGGCAGAAAGAGCCTGGCCCCTCATGCCACTGCGAGCAGCTGTCCTGGCCATGGGTGGATGCGCCGTGGGCTGAGAATGTGCGTGGGGACTCCCACACTCCCGTCACAACGCTCTCTGAAAGGGGCAAGGCCTGTGTGCACACTAAACACATCTCCCAAGTATTCCCACAAAAAGAAGAGCTTGATTGCTTGCCCCGTGTGGTGGCCTTGAACTACGTTGCCTTCTTTCTTGCCCATGAAGTTCCAGGTAGAGAGAATTAAAAAGGTTCAGCAGCAGCTAAGACACCAGGGACAGTGGAGGTTGCGGTGAGGGTGGGAGGGGGGAGGCAGCAGAGGGCAACCCCGCCCTTCCGTGAGCACCCACAGCCGCTGGCAGGGCTGGGCTCCCGTGTTCCTTGCTGTCCTCCACAGAACAGGTTGTTGGCCACAGTCTGCCTCCGGTGTGCTGACTTGAGTCTTCCCTCAGCCCACACAAGATGACTCCGAATAAAGCCCTGTATCAGGGTGTGGTGAGTTCACAGGGCACTTTCCTAAAGACGTGTTTCCATTAGGAATCTCACAGAGGATCACCAATGTCATTTACAAGAAGGTTATTTCGTTACTAAGAGCCCCTGCTTCCTCGTTGCCCCATTTCTTACAGTTAAATTCGGAGGCTGTGAGGATGTGGGCAGGGGTCCTCAAACTCTGCAGTCCCTTTCCTTCGCTTCTTCTTGGGGGCAGTGCAGGTTTCTACATTATTTACAGTGTGCACTGCTAATGCCAGGGCGCTGTGTCCCCAGATCTCTGCAGGTGCACCCAGAGGATAGCACCCAAAGCAAGGGCAGGAAACAGCAGGGGCAGTGGTCTATGGACAATCCTGAAGGGCCCAATTCTCACCAATCTTGGAAGATGGAAACTGAGATGAAGGTACATGCATAGCAGGGAAAAACAAGGACTGGATTGCAGGCAAGGCCACGAAACATCCCACCAGCACTGCGGAACAAGTCCTCTGGCCCTCTTGCCTCCGCCCCCCACTTCGTTGTTTCTCTCATGAAAGCACAAAACTCAAGCCCAGTCAATGAATGAGCTCTTGTCCCGGGCCTCTGAGGTCGGACCCCACGGCCCTCACCACAGTGCCCTGTGTTCACGAGGCTGCCATGGAGCCCGCGGGAGGCACTTACGGTTCTCCCAGGTAACTCCTCCCCTTCGGGGCCCCTACTCTCTGGTCAAGGGAACTGCTGGCTCCCCACACCGGCTCTGCACCTCCTGCCTCCCTCCTGTTTGCTCATGCTGTTCTCACTATCTGATTTCCCTAAGTCCTGCTCTCCCAGCTTCCTTCTGCACAGGTGAAAATTCCACCTGCCCTGCAAGGTGGGGGAGGTCAGAGCCAATGGGGCTTCCTTCAGAGAGCCCTCCCCTTCTCCCAGCACTCACAACTCCCACGGCTGAGCCAGTATGTGCCAAACGACCTTAGCGGGGCAGGTTTAGGCTCAGTGGTTAAGACGCCTGCATCCCGTGTCAGAGGGTCCGGGTTCGAGATCCCACTCTGCTCCCACTCCAGCTTCCCGACAGCACATACCCTGCTGGGAAGCACTTGCTCTATGAATCCTCATTCTCCCTTAATCTAGCCGTGAGCTACTTTTGCCAGTCACCATGTCACACCTCTGTCCCCAGCTGGGAAGACAGCAGGGATGTGGTCCTTGTGGCTAATGGGAGCAGGGAGGAAGGAAGGTATGACCCCTGCATCAAGTTCCTGGACATAGAACAGACTGATTTCCAGCGGCTGCCGGGGCAGCAACAAAAGGGCTCTCCTTTTTAATTAGCACCAGGAAGACCACAGCACGTTTCTCATAAAAATCCCCCAGCGCTCTGTTTTCCCCTAATGATTTGCAATGCTTTTCTCTAGGTTTCCAGATCCATTGCTGGGCACTTCCATTGTGTTCCAGTCTGGCTCACACTGTCACAATGTCCAGTTGTGTGTCAGCATCAGCCAAAGCGAAAAGGCGAGATGCTACCCCGAGACCCCAGACACTGCGCCAGTATCTTGTTGGGCACTGGGGTTGCAAGCAATGCATACCAAGTTTTTTATCTTTAAAGTTTTAGATGCTGAGAGATTTTCTTCAGGATCTTTCTAACGACTTCCAAATAAAACTTCCTGGGTGGATACAAAATGGTTACTTACAATTGGGAGTAAGTTACAAGGGAGAGATTGTATGCCATACACTACAAAGGAGAATAAAACATTCAGGAGTAACCTGACAAACAGTGAGAGCGTGGTGTAGTGGGAAAGCATGGAACTCGGAGTCCAAGCTTCCACCCTGGCTTTGCCCTTAAGTTTGGGCAAGGCAACGAAACTCCCTGAGCCTCCATGTCTTCATCTACAAAGCTGAGATCAAAATAATCTATTGTCTAAGGCTCTTTTGAGGGTTGAACTGCACACAGAAGGGAGCTAAGCGGGTTTCCCAACACACAGTGTGTGTTGTTTAAATGTTTGTTGAATGAGTCAACAGATGGGGAAAAGGAGTGTATTACCAGAAAACAAAGCCTGATCCTGGGTAGGAAGCAAATTGTGAAAAAGGAACAGCACAGGCTTTGGAGTCAAACGGAGCGAAATTCCCATCCTAGTTTTTCTTTCAATATCCCTGAACCTCAACTTCCTGTCTCCAGTAGGAGTGTGGTCATAGAAATACAAATAATCAACCCATGGAGTTACTGCAAGCCTTCAGTAGTATTGTGGAAACCCTTACAACTGCAATGGGTAAATTGTATTTCAGCTAGTGGTACATCCCCCTACTTTAGGGGTGGGGAATGTCTGGTCCGCAGGCCCTATCAGCCCCACAAAATCATCTGGTCTGGTCCTGCCAAGGCTACTGCAGGTGGACCTCAAAATCCAATAACTCTCTAAAGCAGGCTAATTTTTAAGTTGATAATTTTGGCCCACAAATGCTGTTGTAAATGTCCAAATGGCCCTTGGTAGAAAAAAGGTTCCCCAGCCCTGTCCAACTTCATTCAGTTCCTGGGGTCAACAGGGCTACCCAGCTCCCTAGTGTAGCGAGGAGCAGACACAGGACCCTCGGATTCTGCATGTCCACATGTTAGGGGAGAAGATAGTTATCCCCCAAAAGAGCTACCATGTTTTCTTCTCAAAGGTGTATGGTTCTGGTGGTGAGCCTGTGCGCTTGTGTGTGTGTGTGTGTGTATGTGTGTGATGGGGTGGGGATGTGGTCATGGGAGCTCTGTCAATATCAGGTCTCTGTGTGGACACATCTGTGTATACAGATTGTAAAGTGCTTTCAGATTTTTTTCACGGCAAAGATAAACTCGTTTAATTTAAAGTCATCAGCTGGATTGCATTAAATGGAGGGAAAAGCAAAAAAATGTACACAATATAGCCATTTGTTAAATTAAACACAATTATTTCTCCTGTTACTTAATTACAAACAGACATAAATACTCGGGATTCTGACATCTCAGATCTTAAGTTCTAGATCTGTATTCTGCCATGTAACAGAGGGAGGGTCATATTCCAATTGCTGTGTTAAGCAAACCCAAGAGTTACAATTGTATACTGGGACCCTAATGACTTCACTAAAACAAGACCTAAACTTTTAATTAACCTGCCAAGACAAATTACAGCTCACAGCTCACAGGTAACGATCACAGACAGCTGAGACTCAACGCCAGGGACCCTTGGGGAAAGAGGGATTAATAGCAACTTCAGAATTGGTCTGTTTTTGTATTAGAGGGAAAAAAACCAATATTCATTAAACAATCACCACAGCTTGAAGGGAGACAGGTCAGAAAGGCAGCCAGAGGAATGTGGAAGGAGGTGGAGGTGGAGGAGATGAAGGTGGAAGAGGTGGTGGTGCTGGAGGAGGAGGAGCAGGAGGAGTGGGGAGGGGAGGAGGGGGAGGAGGAGGAGTGGGGAGGGGAGGAGGAGGAGGAGGGAGGAGGATGAGAGAGAACATGAACGCCTTTTAGTTGTCCAGTGCTTTTGGTGACCAAACCTTGTACTAGGCCCTTAATACCCCTGTCTCTGATCTTCATAATGGGGACTGCAAAGTGCTAGTATTCCTCCATTTTCCAGGCAAGAAAAATGAGGCTTGGAAAGGTGACGTAGCTTGCCACCATCACAGAGCCAAATGAGACAGCAAGGGAAGGCAGGGATGGAACGTGGTTCTCATGGGGTATTGGTTTTCCAAGCGTGGACAACACAACATCAGAATCAAGAGC
The DNA here is from genome assembly GCF_033115175.1 of Lepus europaeus. Lineage (NCBI taxonomy): Eukaryota > Metazoa > Chordata > Mammalia > Lagomorpha > Leporidae > Lepus > Lepus europaeus. Next base: position 68,092,450 of record NC_084833.1, read on the forward strand.
ACCTAGTCTCTGCTTCAGGCCACTGAGTCAGAATTTCTAGAGAAAGGTTCCAGGAACCTGGATGCTGACCCAACCTCTCAAGCGATTCCTTTGTTCACAGTGTTTGGGAGTCATCCACAAAGTGCTCTAACTTCTTGCTACATCCGTGTCACTGGTACAGATACTTGGGTCCATTTAGACCTGCTGAAGCAGGATCTGCATTTTACCAAGACCCCTGGGTGGGTCATGAGCACTTTAAAAGCTGAGCAGCACAGCACAGCCTATATGTGCCAAAACAGGCTTTTGGCTCAGTGGTAAAGACACATAGGAGGCGATCTGGGTTTGAGATCCCGCTCTGCTTCCAATCCAGCTTCCTGGCAGCGCAGAGCCTGGGAGGCAGCAGGTTCTGGCCCAAGTACTTGAGTTCCTGTCACTCACTTGGGAGACCCGGATGGAGTTCCAGCCTAGCTCGGCCCTGGTTGTTGTAAGCATTTGGGAAATGAACTGGCAGATGGAAGATTTCTCTGTTTTTATCTCTCTGTCTTGCTTACAAAAGAACACTATAGAGTTAAGGGGAAGTGAAGCCAGGTTTCATCATTTGGAGAGAGCAGAGGAGCTGGAGGGAAGAGCAAGACCATCTCCCCAGTTATGACAAGACAGGGCAGCAGGCTCTGACAAGCCACGAATTGGCCAAAGGACCTTACTGTAGACCTTTGTTTTATTTCTCCAAGATGCATATCCTAAATAAAAGTATCTTTCTTTGGGGGTCATATTAAGATCTTTTCTTATTTATGCTCAGTCATTAAAAGAAATTCTGACTGTGAAAGCACTTACTACTGTGTAAGTGCCGCATTCCTGGGGAGTTGCCTGAGAGCAACGAGACTGTGGGACCATGAGCTTGTAACTCGGGCACCACCAACAACTTGGCGGTTACGTCCTCGCTGTGTCCAGAGAGAGAAAGGATGCCTATACTAACCCTGCAGAATGCCAGCCTCCTCGAGCCTCCAATGCCAGGGAACTGGCCTATGCCCCCAGCCTCTACATGACCATAACCAGGAAGCAGCAGCCCAAAATTCCAGAATCTTCAGAAACAAGAAGTGAATGATGTAAGGTCAGGACCTCAGCTGGCGGGAGAGAGTCACAATGGGGCACACCGTCCACCACACTTCACAGCAAGACGGTGGGGGTGGAAGTCACCACCCATCAGGGCTGGGATGAGTGCTGAGTCCCTGTTCTTCCGATACCTGGAGAGCAGAGGCTTATACGGGTAGCTCCGACAGCAGGAGCCAGTCCAGTGGCCACCACCTCCTTCACTTGGCCAGGAGGGTAGAATACTGGGCAGCATTCAGAGTGGGAGCTCATTAATCGGGACCCACATGCAGTGGGAAAATAGCCTCTGACTCAACATTGAGGGCAAAGTTGCAAATAGGAAGAAGGTAGCCAGAAAGTAACTACTGCTGTTTCGAAGGAAGAACCACAGCCTTCCCGAGTTTTGGAAATCTGTACCAGCTTCAGAGGTTTCCATGAGACTCGGTTTTTCCACGTCAGAGGCCCTCCCAGCCAAGGACGGAGACACAGAGTTTCGAGGTGAACGCTAAAACACATAGAACTTTCCCGTGAGCCCACCCCAGCCTCCTGGGTAATGGGGTTCTTTTTTTCTGTAAGTTATTTTCCCGTAAGGGAAGCTTTTGCCAGGCTGTGTTGTAGTGTTTCCGGTGTAATCTAGAATGTCTCTGACCTGCACCACCATGCCCATCACATCCTGGAGTAGGACACAGACTCTACGGAATGTGTTGGTAAGGCAGAGAGATTTTTCCAAGTGGGGTGATGAGGCTATGGAGACGGCCACTGGCTTCTGAGGTGGCCCAGGGCCTCGCTGTGCACTGGGCCCTAGGCTCTCTTTCCGCTGTGAGGGGTACTTTAAGGTGTTAAGACCCAATTCTCACGTCAGGACGTGCCTTGTCTGTGAACAGGACATCCCCTACTGTGACTGCACAGTCCCCGTAGCCCTCTGCAGGGCTGGCGCCAGCCTCCCTTCAGGTCTTCATCTCCTTTCATCACCCCTGCCAGGGGTTGTTGGCTCCCAAAACAGAACAACACAAACAAAAGCCCAAATCAAAACTCAAAGCAGAGGCACCAACAATGAGTGAGCTGAACCAAGTGAGGCTGTCGAGACAAGCAGGTGGCAGCCAAGAGCCTGAAGACAGATGCCGCCTGTATGCCTGGTCGTTGGGAGTCCCATCTCGTGTGGTCAGTCCTGCCCAATGCAACTATTGGTCCCCTGGGCTCCTGTGCCAGCCCCTCCTGACACTCCCTCCCTCCCCTGAACTCCATGCGTCTTCCCTGTCCAGCAAGCCCAGTGAGGACAGCCTCCCACTGGACTCGAGCTGGCACCCAGCCCTCCAGGCAAGATGCATTCCCTAGCAGGCATCAGCCCCCAATGGCCCCAAGCCTCCCCCAGCCCAAAGAGACCCAGAGGGTAGAGCTCGTACCAATGGCAGTGGTGAGAAAGGACACCACTTCAGACTCCTTCCCGTCGTTGTAAAACGCCAAGTGCCAGATTCCCGAATCCAAGTACTGGATGAAGCCGGTCTCGTGGCTGGATGGGGGCACCACACCCCGAGACTGGCGCTGGGGTCCCTCCAGGCTCCGTGCCTCCTGGGTCAGCAGCCTCCTACCATCCAGCAGCTCCACAAAGTCAAACTAAAGCAGAGAGAGAGGGAGGGAGAGAGGGAGGGAGGGAGGGAGGGAGGGAGGACATAATGAGCATCAGCCCTGCTCCCCCCCAGTTCCCTCTCCAGGCTTCGCCATGGAGGACCCAGGAAGCAGACAGAGCAGCTGCAGCCGCTGAAGGCTGCTAACCGACTCCGCCTTCTCCTAGAGCCCGTCTTGTTCACAGTCTCCTGACTCTCCTCCGAGGGTGCCGTGGTCAGTGAACGTGTCTGTGAGTCTCAGCTTTGTTTCAATTGTGTTGCGTGGGAGACTGTTCCCTGGCGGAGTTTGCACCAGGACAACCATGCTCAGTCACCGTGGGGTCTGTGAGCAGAGACCCAGCCTCTGCACGATTATCTGAATCCCGGGCAAGCAGTGATGGGCATCTGGGCAGACGGGAGGGAAGGGGTTCTCAGGACAGGGGCTGGATCTCTGGAGGTGACTCGAACATCAGCCCTGTGCAAATGGAAAGTTTATTTGTATCTGTTTTTCCAACGGGCTCTTCTTAAATGCTCCAGTTTCAAGGAGCAATTTTAGGGGAACTACACTGGATTAGCTCAGAACTCCATCGATAATTGCAGACCGTGTCAAATACAATTGCCAGTTGCTCTGGGCCTGCAAGCGTGACACTCCAGAGGAACCAGCGCCCACTGTTAACAACAGGTAGGTGGTTAAGTCCTACTGGCTGAAGAGCAAGCAAACTGAGTAGTTATCTATCTGTTGAGATTTAAAAAACAAACAAACAAAAGACAGATAGTGCTTCTATCTCAGTTAAAACCTTCCAGAAATCTGAATCCAGGGCTGGGTGTGGCACCTCTGCCCAGTCACCAAGGCTCGGGCTCCCTCTGTGGTTCTGTGGCTCCATCTTTGGTAAATATGTCTGTTAAGCCTTGAGCTGCAAACCACCAATGACTATGGGGCAGGGAAGACTGCACTTGACCTGGGTATGCCAGATGGATGCTAAGGGCTTGTATTACTCTATTTCAGAGCTAGGAAGGCCTCATGCCACTCTCCCTCCTAGCCCAACCACGGCTGGTGGCGTGTCAGCCGTCCTGGCCAAGTTTTCTGCAGGGTTTCTGGTGTGCATGTGTCTTGGTAAATGTGTAATCCTGAAGGCGAGAAGGAATTCAAGACTCGGGAAACCACATCTATTCTCAGCCAGGCCCTGCACTAGCTGCCTTCTAAATGTTATTTGTTATTCTTCACAACAGCCCTGCCAGAGTGGGTGCTGTTATCACCATTTTATAGATGAGGAAACTTGCTCCGAGAGGATCAGTCATGGGCCCAAGGTTACACAGCTGATAACAAGAGAATTCAAATTCAGCTCCGTCTGACTCCAAAGCACATGGGTTTTTTTCCCCCTCTCCTGATCACATTTCTTGGGTAATTTAACTTAGGAGAGCGGGTGATAGCAGAAAGGCTATTGGAAGTTTCACCGAATGCCTTCCCTTTGAGAAGCCCTGTGGATTTAACTTTTCTTCTCTGACAGGCAGGGTCCAACAGGGGCAAAGGCTGAACGGGCTATGAAACACATGAAATTCCCAGCTCCCCTCAGGCTCAAGGATCCAGGCTGGGCTTCCGGACGAGGGGTGATGATTTGAGGTGGGAACCCACGGCGACCGATGGGCACGTGGGGCTCTGCTCACCTGCGTGTGTGAAGGAGGGAGGCCTTTCCTGCCGTAAATGCCGACCAGAGCCGCCTTTCCCAGGGACACATTGAATTTCAGGTGCACGGGGTGGTCTATGAACACCTGAGACCTCCAGAAAGTGCCAGGAGGAATCTTCTGGGACGCTCGTCTCCCCACGTCGATCTCTCCAGAGTCTATGAAACTGTCCTCTGGAAAGGAGCTACTGGGCTTCCCTGGCAAGACACAGGGAGGGGAAGACAAAGGCAGCGGTGTTAGCCACGTGGGAATCCAGGGCCCAGAGCACCTGCAGGCCCAGGCCCTGCCCAGCCTCACTCCTCCACGAGGCTCTGCTGCCAGCTCCCTGCGCCCCTACCCCTTCACAGCCAGGGGAGCGGGAGAAGGGCCAGGTCCAGAACATTTTTTTGCCCCCTAGTGATGCTCCAATTGTTTTGCTAAAAATATGTATTCTTCCAAAGCAGTGTGGGTCCTCCCTAAGGGCCATCTGTGTACTGCATAATTCCACAGTATGTGAAGATGTATTTTGATCCTAAAAATAATCATTTGCAGTTACATGAGAGTAGCTGTGATTCTGTGTGTGTGTGTGTGTGTGTGTAAAAAGCTGCATGGTGAAACAGAGGAAAGAGGAAGCGAGGTGCTGTTAGAAAATTTACAACTGAGAACCCTTCCTCCAGCTCGACTGGGGTGGGGTAAGGCATTTTAAAAGTTCACCCTTTCGGGTTTGAATTGGAAATCGAATTCCAAGAGGGGCTTGTGCTTGGGGGCAGGGAGATGGTTTGGGAGACAGGGAGAAGAGGGTGGAGTGGTTCTGAAGACTACTTGTTGCTTTCTGGATGGGTGGACACCATCTGTGTGCCTATGTGACTATGGGTCAAGGTGAGAGAGTCTCCCAAGGTCATCCGCAGAGTCTGCATCATACCAGGACTTCCAACCCAGGCCCCCAACCCTGTGCCCAGCATCCACTCTGGGCATCAGGAGTCAAGTCTCTTGCCCGTTTGTGTTCCCAGTCAGGAGTGTGACAGCTTTCTGTGGGCACCACAAGTGTGTCAAGAAGGAAGGCTGCTTAGCACGCTTGCTGTACCTAGTAACCGAACACTCACACGTGAACACTAGGAACCCCAGCTTCCTGCCACTCCCTTCCCAGCCTTTCCCAGGAGTGAGGAGGCAGCAGGAGACTGCAGGGACATTGGGAGGCCATCCTTAGCATAGGAGAGGCCCAAATCAACAGACTGTACTTTGCTTGTCCTGACACAGGACCCACCCTGGATGCTTGGTTCCATGGTCCTTTCTGTCCTTTGAGATGTTTGAAGACAGCCTTTCGAGAACAAGAATTCATTTGTAAAGAAAACACATTTGTGGAACTTTTTATGAAAAGCATTTGGAGAATAAGAAATTAAAATGTCTTTTTTTTCCCTCTCCCTAGTTTTGTAAGACTCCTTACAAAGCACATTTGATGCAGAAATGGAGCTTGGCAGGACATTGTAGTCATAAAATATTTTACTGTTTTAAATAATAAAATTCAATTTAAATGTTAAACTTCTCCATATGTTATCATTCCCTTATAAACTCCTAGGCAGAAACATCAGGTTTTTAGTCTCAAACCGTTAAATGTTATTTTAATTAAAAATGTGCCAACAAAAAAAGTTAAAATGCACGCTCTATCAGTACGAGTCCCACTGGTGTTCTGTCATTAGCAGGGGAAGAAGTTTGCATCTCATTCCTTGATGGGAGGAATGTGCCCCAGACTCTTACCTTGGAAACAGAGACACGTGAACCACCATCCTGGGGGTCACAGAGTTCAAAGACAGGAGTCGAATTCACAGGCATTAAGATGGGCGAGAAGTACCTGGTCTCCTTGTTTGATTAGTGGGTATCCTCTAGCAAGCCCTTGGCTAATACATGAGGCATGCCCTCAGCTTCTAACGCCTCCATGGAGGAGAACTAAGGGGAGTAGGAACCAAAGCAGGATGCATTTTAAACCTTCGGCCCCTAGACATTGCCAAGCACGCAGCACAGCGCCGCTAATTCCAAGGACTCGTTCCCTTTGTGAGTAGGCGAGAGGCAGAGATGATGGGATTTGAGAATTGTCTGCATTCAGATAATTCCTATGGCTGGAAAGAAATAATGGAAAACTGCTCTGGGTTTCAGCAGGCTGCTGAAGACGCCTGCTCAGTCCATTTTCTCCTCCAGTGAGCAGAGTGTCGGCAGACAGCGATGGTCTCTGCCAAGTTCTGTAGTCTTCCAGGTTGGAGGCCAAGCCCAGGCCTCTCCAGGGTGAAGGCCCCAGGAGCAGGAGTGAGTGAGCACTCACCCTCGAGGAGGTGGCCATGGGGACATTTCTGGTTCTCTAGTATTTCCCTAGTGGGCCTGTTAGGAGAGGGAAATCAACTTTGGTGTGATAGCGAATTCTGGTCCAGGGTGTACCCCACCAGGACCTGACCTCTGGCCCCCAGGGGTCCCCACACGGAATCAACTGCAGGAATGGGATGGGCGCTGTGCAGGCAGAAGAGTCAACAGCTCTTCCCCTGTGGATGCTCTGCCCATCACCTTTACTGCGTTCTTGAGAAAGAAGCAGGAGATTGGCTGGGCTGAGGGCTGGCAGACGGAAACAGCTCCCTGCTTTCTTCCCTATTAGAAACCCTCTCTCCTGGGGCTGGTGCTGTGGTGCTGGAGGTTAAGCCATTATCTACAGTATCAGCAATCCCCACGGGCACCAGTTCGAGTCCTGGCTGTTCCACTTCCCATCCAGCTCTTTGCTAATGTGCCTGGGAAAGCAGTGGAGGATGGCCCAAGTATTTGGGCCCTTGTACTCACTTTGGAGATCCAGATGAAGATCCTGGCTCCTCGCTTTGAACTGGCCCATCTCTAGCTGTTGCGGCCACTTGGGGAGTGAACCAGCAGATGGAGGATCTCTCTCTCTTTTTCTCTCCCTCCCTCTCCCTCTCCCTCTCTGTCTATAATTCAGACTCCTTTTTTTAAAAAAAAAGATTTATTTATTTATTTGAAAGTCAGAATTAAACAGAGAGAGAAGGAGAGGCGGGGAGGGGGGTTTTCCATCCCTGGTTCACTTCCCAACTGGCTGCAATGGCTGGAGTTGTGCCCAACCAAAGCCATGAGCCAGGAGCTTCCTCAGGGTCTCCCATGTGGGTGCAGGGGCCCAGGGACTTGGACCATCTTCTACTGCTTTCCCAGGCCACAGCAGAGAGCTGGATTGGAAGTGGAGCAGCCAGGAATAGAACTGGCACCCATATGGGATGCTGGTACTGCAGGCAGTGGCTTTACCTGCTATGCCACAGTGCCGCCCCTAATAAATAAATCTTAAAAAAAGAAACCCTCACTGCTATCCTCCTTCCAGATCCTCTAACAATCTTTGTAATATTTGAGCACCAAGCGGAATCACTAGGATGTAAGTATCTTACTACAAAGCAAGACCCACCAATGGCGGAGGAGCGAGGGAGGGGACAGGGTAGAGGTGGAAGGGAAAAGTCCTGTGTATAAAATTCTTCTCATCTACCTACATTCCAGAAAAGAATGATAAATATTAGTAGCATAAATAGTAACACAGGTGGAAGTAGAACTACGAGTAGTAGAATTACTAGTATTTAATGAGCATTTAATGAGCTCCAACTACCCTGGCAGGCATCTTCATTAACTCAGTTAATTCTCACAACACCTAGCAGAGGCTCATAATGCTTAAGGAGCCATTTTGGGAGGAAGTCATTGGGGGTCCTTCTTTATTTATTAGACTTTGGCTTCTCAGAGGATTAAACTGATGAATGACTCATTAAAACTCTACAAAGACACTCTCGCTGGTGGCAGGGCACACTGACCCTCTTAGAAAGCAAGAGCCCAGTTGAATTCATAGCCTCAGCAGGGGAAAAAAAAAAAAAATCAAGGCTCGATTCAAGTATATATGAGGCCCATGTAAGAACTTCCTGGCATCCCAGGGTGCATGAAGTTGGTCATTTTTATGAATTAGAAACCTGCCAAGAGCTCTCCCAGAGTTAAAGGCAACAGCCAGGGTCTTGAGACAATCACGAGGAGAACACTATTACCACCATGGGTGTCCGCGGAGGCTTCCCAAGCAGTACAAAGAGCTTAGCTCAGAATCAGGGGCCCCGCCAGCATGATGAGATCTCAGAGGGAAGGTTCCACTGGTAACAGTCCTCTTCTTTGTACAGCTAGACAGATTTAAGCTCCCTAGAGCAATGCTGTGAAAATATGCAATCATGTCTATAAAAAAAAATCTCTCAGCAAATTGCTGAAATGATTTGATGGCTCAGTCAAACAAGGAAGATTTGGAAGAACTGAAATTCCACGCGCTTCCCAATCACAGCCGTTACTTGGCTGAACCGACACCTGTCTATATAGGTTCTAAATTCCTCATCAACTAACACTCTCCCCCTCCCTCCACTTTTTTGGTTCTCTTCAATGCAATAACTTGCACAAAGAATCCTTTAGTTTCCTTAGCAACTGTTTGAAATTTATTTGGTTATCAAAATAAGCTGTTCCATTTTGGAGAGCCCAGCTGAGCCTGCGTGCAGTGATTTGCATGGTTCAAACTGATGGGCAATTTTGATTTCACTGCAGAAAGATGAAAATGCTCTTCCTAGCCCACCAATCCAACCATCAGAAATGATTGTTTATTCAATGCTTCTTTCCCCTTCGCCATTAATGCATAACACAAGTTCTTGTGGCTTTATTCTGAGAAGCTGCCGTGTTTGGTTTCTGCCCTGTAACAATCCTGAAATGGTTACAGCCACTTAAAAAACATGGCATGAACTGCAGCTGAATGATCTTCTCAAAGTAGGGTGGATATTTACAATGTGGGGATTATCATACATTTAATTTGTGGAATTAAAAAAAACATAGATCCTTCAAAAATATTCCAAGATCTGGGAGGGTCTATGTTAATTAGCCTGGATTTCTGGGATTTTAATAACTGATATGAAAAGGTTTGGGATTTGAGTGGCTGAGAAGAGAGCTAACGCTGACTGAGTGCCTCTTCATCACTGAGCTTTAATAGGATAGGTGTTCTCATTTTTGTTCTACTGAGGGGCAAATTAAGGCCAAAGGAGAGGGAATGACTGATAGGAATGAACAGAGGCCAATAAAAGCAAAGGTCAGGAGCTAAATCCTGAGCTGTCTGCCACAGGCACACTGTGCCTCTTTCTATACCACAATGCCATTGTGGAGCAGGGGCTTTGAATTCTGGGATCAGAAGGGCCAAAAAATAGGCGCTCACATCAGGGTGAAAGACTTTTCCCCTCAAGGAATGTCTAAGGAACTGGATTTTTAGCATTGCAATTTAAAACATAAACTTAGAAGACCCTGGTTTGACCAGGGCTGGGGGCAGAAAAAGAAAAAATGAAGAATGATGCAGTCTCACATAAACTATAGGAAGCTTTGTCCCATTTTTCCAGACTGAGGCATTTTTCGTCACAGTAATTGCTTTTGATGCTGACCACTTTCCTGCACTGCATTGCATTTAAGGGGTTTATAAACAGGATTTCCATTTGCATCAGTAATGACAGATAATCCCTTTAAGCAAAAATACTCCAATTAAAATAAACCAATCAGCTAGTGCAATTTTATTTTGTCTCTTATCTGTACCTCCTACTCCTTGGGAAAAACTAAACAAAACCTAAGCAACCCACAAACTAATTTCATTAGAGTGGGAGATTTCAGAGAGATACAACTCCTGTTGAAAGAATGTCTGATAAAGATCATGGAAGGAAGAAAAGACATTTTAACTAAATGAGACCCATTACCAATTTCTTGAGGGTTAACCATATTTTGATCTGCATTTGGACAGGCTGGTCTGAAGGCACTCTTCACTTTATGGTACTCAGCCACAGCATCTGGCATCTGGCACTATAATCTTACGTGGGCATCACAAGGCCATAAGCAGGACCATGGACAGGGCCAACATTAAAAAAACTTTGTAGTCATGGGTTAGTCATATGATGATTCTGTTGCTGACTTCACATGAAGAACTTGCTAATTAGAATGCACTTCAGAGAGAAGCCAGCTCAGCATCCTCCCTTTATAGAGGAGAGAATGAAACCCTGAATGTCTGTTCAAAGGATTTGCTTAAGGTCACAGCATAGCTCAGGGGCAATAGCTGAACTTGAACTCAGAGCTCCTGACTCCTAACCTGAGCTTTTCCTTGGACCTGTTCATGCTACTTCCCTCCTTATCCTATTATGGGAAAGCAAAGTATACATTTTTCAATAGTTTAACTCTTAAGACCTTTGCAAAGGAGAGAACTAGCTTTGCCCCTCAAAATAGTGGGTAGGGGTTCAGGTTTGGTTCTGTGGAAGTGCCCCCAGTTCTCAAATCCCTTAAAGTTAGTTGAGAGTTTCAGAGGTCATAAGTAGAAACTCCAGCCAGGTATAGGCCACCCTATTAACCAAACTGACGGCTGGAAGGCAAATCTTTGAGAGGACAGACAGGTTCAGGAGCCATGACTCCAAAGAGATGAGAGAGCATACGGAAGCAGTGAAGGTTGGAGGCAGACTGCAGCAACAGATAGATAAAGCAGGTCACAGTGGAGACAGAAAGGATGGCTGCCATACTGCCTCGAATGACAACCAGACTGGCCTGTTAGCACAGACATCTCTCCTAATGCCAGTTTTTATGAGTTATGCTACTTTAGGTGGATAGTAAAGGAATACATGTTTATGGACTGTTAGAAAACCTCCTAGGAAATTCATAATAAGGGTCTCTGGATGTCCCACCCCAGAGTAGTAAACTCCAAATGCAGCCCCCGCCAGTTCTATCACTGATAGAGAAACATCTGAGTATCACAATACTGTGGGATGTCACATCCACGTCTAGTGTAGGTCTGGTGGTGTAGCTTATGGAGACAGCAAGAGCCCTGGACTCAGACGTGGGCTCATACCCCAGATTCCACCACTGACTGGCTGGGTGGTTTTGGCCAAGTCACTTATTTAATGTGATCCTTTGTTTTTGCATTTACAATGGGCAGAAACAATTAACACTGAGCTCGCAAGATCTCTATGAGGATTAAATGTGAAATGCAATCCTCTTGACAAGAAGCCCTGGAATGAACATGCACAAATGCTAATAATTACCATTATCATTGCAGATGAGGAGGGAGCTCTGGGAAACCAAGTGACTTGCTCAAGGTCACACGATTGGTAGATGCTAGACCTGGCGTCCCCCTTAGACCACAGGGGTCCCTGGATATTTCCATCAGAACACACCACCCACCCCTGTACCACACCCCACTCCCATGCCCATTTGTCCATTCCCTTAAAAGGTTTCCCCAAAAGCGCTTCTCTTGACCGTACCCAAAGATGGCCACCCCGGCAGCATGAAAGCCCACGTGCTTCCCCTGAGGCATGGGATGGAACACTGCTGAGCACCATGAGCCCTGCCCGAGCCCCGCCAGGAGCTCCCAGTGACACGGATCTGTGATGAGGACACAGGTGGACTGGCAGCCAGCGAGGAGTGTGGCGGGATGGAGGAAGCGCCAGAGCATGGAGCTGTGAGCCAGGCACAGGACGCCCATGATGGAGGTCTCCTTGGTTCAAAGGCAGACACAGAGGACTCACGACACGCACAACGCAGCAACCCTACCTTCTGTGGCTCCTTTGCCTTTCCTGTCAGGGGTCTCTAAGCCAGTTCCCCCTGAGGGATATAGGGAGACGTCCGTTGGCACAGGCCAACTGCTGGCTGTATCCTCCGTGATCTCATACATCTGCCCCTCCATCGGCTGCAGGTGCCAGTTTAGGCCAAACAGGTGCATGGCTGTGGTGAGCAATGAGAAAAGTCATCTTTTTCTGCTGGAGGGGGAAATGGAACTCCCAAGCCACAGGGGAAGAGTAGGTGGGGTGGGGGAACACAGACATTCTGTTCAGTTCAACAAACCGTCCCATCCCCAAATGAGAGCTCCTGCTGTGCCAGGCCCTGCACGGGAGGCCAGGGGGGTGGGGCTGGGGGTGCAGAGACACGACTGAACCTTGGACCCTGCCCTCGAGGGGCTCACAGTCTGGTGGAGCTGGGAGAGGGCAGGGACCGGGGAGCCTGAGGAGGCCGTGGCTGTTTCAAAGACAAATGGCAGTTGAGAAGGGAGAAATGGCAATTTGTCTCACAAAGTTAATGTCCTTAATGCAAAAATAACTTCTAGAAATAATAAGCAAAGTCCAGTAACTTGGGAGGAAAATAGGCAAGGACCTGAACAGTGTGCAGAGTAAGAAATACCAACAGCTCTTAACCACATGAAAAGACTCTTGACATCATGTGTAGGGAAAGAATTGCAAACGCGGAGGTACTACTCGTCTCATACAATTTGGCAAAGATATAAAGGGGTGAAAATATGCTATATTGGCAGAGACAGGCAGCAAGTGCTCCCCTGCTTTGATGGTGCCAGCACAAGCTGGCATTTGATGAACAGCAATTTAGAATATACCCTGGGACTGTAAGTTCCCAATTCTAGAAATTTCTCCTTCAGATATACTCACACATGTACTAAATGATGTATGTACAAGGTTACTTACTGCAGCACAGCTTGCAATGGCCAAACATTAGACTTCAGTCCATTAAAGAGAAGCTAGATGGTAAATAAGTTACAGCCGCAAAACAGGATTACAGAGAACCACAGAGAGGGGCTCCTGATGGATTTTTCAGGCAGGAAAACTAGACTATGCAGAAGCGAGTATCTGACACACTCTCTTTGGTTAGAAACATCCCTATGTGTGTATCCGGGGTCCCAGAAGGTGTGCAAGGCACCCCTCCCAGCAGCTGTGTCCTATGAAAGAGACGCTATGGGTCAGCGGTAGGAGTGAATTTACTCATCTTGGTATCTCTTGTATGTTTTCACTTTGTACCACATGCGTGCATTTGTTTTACAAACATTTCTCTAAGGAAGCCACTGCTAAGTAGTCTTGTACAACAATCTAGGAGACACCAAACAGACCTTCTGTCCTTGGAGAAGCATAATGCTTGAGAAAGCTTAGAAACCCGTTTCCAAAAAGGTTTGTGATGTTGGATGAAACGTTTGTCTAAATCCCACCTCGGGATTCCACCTTGGGGACTGTCAACAGTGCACACTCACCCTCTCTGGGATGCTGACTCCGAATGCCCACATACGGGGGAATTAGGCACTTGAGGCCCTGGACTCCCACAGAGAATTGGTTAAATGATGACCATTATAAACTCTCAGTGGCTGAGTGCCCACTGTGCCAAAAGTATCAAAAGTGAAAATTCCCTTAAAGTCTCACAGACAATCCTAACAGTGAGCAGAAATAACCCCATTTTACACATCAAGAAACTAAGGCACCACAGGAATAATTAACATAGGCAAGGCTAGGTGGCTTATGAGTGGCAGAGTCCAGACTAGAATCCTACACTTTTCAAGTCCTGAAAACACACATCAACAGCCTCTGTGCCCGGGGGGTCCAGCACCCCCTTCCTGGCCATGCGGCCTCCCTCCAGCTGTACCTCCCCAGGTGGGCCCCAGGGAGATGTTCCTCCTGCTCATCAAATGGCCTCCAAGGCCCTTAAGACTCTTGGAGGCAGCAACACAGGCTCCTGTGGGAGAGGACATCATGTTTCCCACCCCAGTCTATGGAAGGTGTCACTGCTGCTGGTTTGCAGGGGCCACGTGACGACCATCAGGAAACAAAAAATTCTGTCGAGGAGGCTGCCCTGTGGAGCACGTCCTCTGGCTTCAACCCCGGACACAGGTGGTGCAGGGGACACATGCAGGCTGGATTTATCCAGGAGGGTGCCCCAGGTAACGGCCATCGGACTTGACCTTCTGCTCTCTCTGTGGTTACAGTCACACTAGGGGAGCTGTGCTCGGCCACAGGCAAGAAGAGTGGCCTGGGATCTGAACTGCCCCTTCCTGCCTGCAGGATTCACATCTGAGGAATGGGAATGCAAAGATGTCCAGATGGTTGCATTAAGTGGGATAACACAGGGCGAGTTGTACGTACTCACATGTGCCTTCGGTATTTTTAAACAACTACATCTGTATTTAAGCCATTGATAGCAATGGTGACAGTGGGAGGTGACATTCACTGAGCACCTTTTTAGGCACTAGGTACTAGGGGAGGTGTTTTACTTTGCTCCCCATGGCCTCCATGGAGCTGCCAATCATAAAAAAAAAAATAGCTTGCGTATGTGGAAGAAGTGACTATTCTGCAATTTCCAAGGCTGAATTAGCTCATATTTTCTTTTACCTTCTCATTGTTTTAATGTATGTATTGGCATCTGCAAAGGTAATAGAGAAATGGTTTGAACTACAGACAACTCAGGCACAGGCAGTTAAATGAGCCTCTTTCCCCATTAGAATCAATTATCTCATCTAAGTGTGCAAAAGCACTGTCTTGTTAAAAGGTCATGAGAATTAACGAATTCCAGAATGAATAGAACTCTCACCACTTTCTGCAGAGAGAAATTTTTATTGTCAAAGCTTCCTCTTATTTTTAACAAGATGTAAAAGTCAGTTCTTGCTTTAAAAAAGATACACTGGGGTGGGGAGAGAGGAGGCCAAGAATGAAAGCATTGCAGGTGAACCCCAGGTCTGGGCGGGATTCCGGGGGAAGTGTGTGGGGGCAGGACAGCCCACAGCTGGGTGGGGGAGGTGGAGATGTGGATGTTGGTGTCCCTTCATCTCTGCTTTGTCCACTTGCAATCATAGGGGCCCATGTGACCTGGGGATGAAGTGCACCTGAAAACCACCTGGGAAACAAGGCTCTGTATCCACCTCCAACTTACAGGGATGCTCTCAGGAGACTCAGCCAGGCAGAGAATTTAGGACGTGAACCCAAGCTCACCAAGACTGGGATGAGCTCTGGCTAGCTGGACGGTGAGACTTCCGGGCAGTAGGAGGTAGAAAAGCTTCAGAGATCTTAAGTGCAACCAGCAACATTATCTTAAAGCCAAGAGAACAGAGAGCTCTACTCCGTGATCCAGGACCTTGCAATACAAGTCCCACCAGTGAGCCTTCAGTTCTTTCAGTGTATTGTTTGCCCTTGTTGATTTTACAGTGCTGGGAGGGGGGATGGGGAAGGGAGAAGGAACAGTTGGCTCAGTTCTCCTCTTTCCAAAGGACACAGCACCTGCTTGGCCAGAGACTAGCCAGAGAAAACAGAAACTCCACAGAACACTCTTCTTTACACTACAGTAATCAAAATAATAGTGGTGACACACAAAATTGGTAACATTTGAACACATACTGCCTGCCAAATGCTTTACTTATGTTGTTCAACTTCATCCCCATACAAAGGGAGATTCAGAAGATAGGACTGGAGAAGAGTTACAATGGAACTGGAGCAGAATCGGAGCCATGGTGGTTGCTATCCAGGGAAGTGAGTTCCCTTGTCCACGGAGCTGCTGTATGTTTGAGGCGAGTCTCAAACTTGGAAGCCTGTGCTCCCAAACCAAGCTTCCTCTTTTCCAAGTTGAACTCTTTACTTAACATAGACTTAAACATATGTGTATAAAGTCAATTGAAAATAGATCTTAGTAAAAAATAAAAGTGGGAATAAGAGAGGAGGAAGAAAGGTGGGAGTATGGGTGGGAGGGGGGCATGGTGTGATGAATCACCATGTTCCTAAAGTTGTAATTAGGAAGTGTATGAAGTTTGTAACTGTAAAGCTGTATAGTTCTGCATACATTCCTACAGACTTACTTCTAAGGGTACAGTTTAAAAACTAACTAGCCATGGGACCCCAAGTCCCCTTAAGCTGGGTGGTAAAAAGACCATCTTAAGTATTAAAGTGATCATATGGATAGGATTAGGCATCTGGTAATAATAATAGAATTAAAAGGAGTGAATGCTTCAACATGGGATGCAGTCCATACAGCAGATTCATAGAATGACAACTGCTTTAAGTAGCACTCTGACCTCAGAATCAGCCCTTAAGGCATTCTGGTCTGGCTGAAAAGTCCATGAGAGCATTTCAGGCATAGAAAGCCAAGACACTGTGGTAAAAAATGTCCTACATGAAGGACCTTGGTGGGTGAGTCCCCAGTGGAAAGAAGTGGTCATAAAAGAGATACTTTTCTCTAAAGGGAGGAGAGAACTTCCATTTTGCTTGTGGCCTCATTTAAATATTGATGGAGTCTGTGGATTCGAAAGGCTTCCACAGTCTAGGCAGCTCATGTCAAGAGCCTCTGGTGATCACTGACGTCATACATAAGAGTGTTAATTGTTAAATTAACAATAGGAGTCACTGTGCACTAACTTCCATGTAGGACCTCTGTCCTTGAAGAGTTGTATTATAATGTCTAAGCACTCACAAAAGATGTATCATTCTTTTATGCTTTTTTAAAGTTAATTTCCTAAAAAAAAAAAAAGAAGTGAAATTAACTTCAAGATGCAATGACTAAACAGCCCTTGTCTTGACTGTTGAGAAACAGTTGTTTTGTGTGTGTGTGTGTGTGCAAATTGTTGAACTCTTTACTTAGTGTAGAATTGATCTTCTGTGTATAACGTTAATAAAAAATGGATCTTAGTAGAGAATGGGACTGGGAATAGGAGAGGGGGGAGGAGGAGGACAGGTAGGGTGGGAAGAATCACTATATTCCTAAAGTTGTACTTATGAAATGCATGAAGACTGTATTCCTTAAATAAAGGGTTTCTTTGGGAAAAAAATAAAAAATAAATGAGAGAAAAAAAAATTAAGTCTGTGTAATATAAAACCACCAGCAAATGAAAGCTGAAATAAGTGTCTGGGGGTGCCCAGTGATAACCAACTGTATATGAGGGTGGTATAGTGCACTCAGCAGGTTGTCACTGCCTGCAATGCTAGCATCCCACTTGAGTGCTGATTTAATTCCTGGCTACTCTACTTCTGATACAGTTTCCCTGCTAAAGCAGAGGAAGATGATCCAAATATTTTTTCCCTGCCACCCATGTGGGAAATCTAGATAGAGTTCCAGGTTTCTCCTGGCTTTGGCCTGGCCCAGCCCTGGCTATTGTGGCCATCAGGGAGTGAACCAGTGGGTGGAAGATTTCTTTTCTAAGTAACTCTGCCTTTCAAATAACTAAAATAAATCTTGGGGTCGGTGCCATGGCTCACTTGGCTAATCCTCCGCCTGCGGCGCCAGCATCCCATATGGGTGCCAGGTTCTAGTCCCGGCTGCTCCTCTTCCAGTCCAGCTCTCTGCTGTGGCCCAGGAAAGCAGTGGAGGATGGCCCAAGTGCTTGGGTGCCAGTGTGGGAGACCAGGAAGAAACACCTGGCTCCTGGGTTTGGATTGGCGTAGCTGCGGCCGTAGCGGCCATTTGGGGGGGTGAACCAACGGAAGAAAGATCTTTCTCTCTGTCTCTCTAACTCTATCTGTAAAACAAACAAACAAACAAACCTCTACCTGTCAAATAAAAAAAAAAAAATCTTTTGAATTAAATAACCTGGAAGTATCAGTGATGAATCAAAAGAAAAAAAAAGGTAGTAAATATTTTTAAAAGCTTGCAAAGGATGGACCAGGCCACTGAACCAATTATTTAATTTATATTTACTCTATTTACCATTTCCTAAGAAATTAACTGTGACCACCCTCCACCCATGCATATCCCAGGATTATCTAAATGACACCCTCTGGGGTGGATTTATCGTGCAAAAACTCTCAAGCACACTGAATGTGGCCTAGATAAAAAAAGAGACTAGTTTGCAATTCAGTGAAAAGCTACAAAGATGCTAAGAGTTCAGAAAAAGGCTGTGGAAAGGTAGCAGGTTCATAGGGTCACCCACACGGAAATGTTAATGATTTCTGAAAGCCAAGAGCCAGGCTCAGAG
Source organism: Lepus europaeus (assembly GCF_033115175.1). NCBI lineage: Eukaryota > Metazoa > Chordata > Mammalia > Lagomorpha > Leporidae > Lepus > Lepus europaeus. The sequence continues at coordinate 68,110,561 of NC_084833.1, forward strand.
AGATTCTGATTCCCCGGGCTCCGGTCAGTCTGATTCCAGGGCTGACATTTCCCCATCCCCTTTCTTCAGCACAGCAAGGCGCGAGAGACGGCTCGGCAATCGCAAGTCCCATCTTGACATTTGTAAGCAACGCTGCATACATCCTCAGACATGAAGCCTCTTCCCAGCTCTCAGCCAGCAGGAGGCAAGGAACAAAACCATCACCCAGGGGTGGCCAGCGTGAGGACAGGAGAGTCTCCACCCGCACAATGCAGCACCTCCAGGGAGGCTCTGCACAGGAATGGTGGATGCAAGGGACGAGTTTGGGCTCATATCAGTGGCGACTAACCCAGGCACCCATTTTTCAGTTTTATGTCAGTGCTCAGTTTTGGGGGTTGTTGCTTTTGTTTCTCCATAAGGTCATTTCTATAAAAATGAAGTCACCAGAATTCTGTGACTTATGGTCTTAGGGTGGAAACTACAAAGAGAGAACACAACAGCAACAGTTACAGACTCTCATTCCTGCTTTTGATACAAAGTCATAGCATTTCAGAGCTCCAAACCAAGAAGCCACAGACACAGAAGAGTACACAGAAGTGCAATAGGAAAAAACTGGAAGCAACCAAGATGTCTAAAAATAGGAGACTGACTTAGCTAGATTACGGTGCAGGTGCTGGATGGAATACAAGGCAATCATTATAAAAAATAACTACGACAAGGAGCAATGAGGGAAAATGCTTAACATATGATGGTATGGGAACAAAAAAAAAGGCAGGACACAAAATTGCATGTTTTGCTCCACTGCATCTCTGTAATGTCAGCATGCAGGTGAAAAAATGTCTGTAAAGAAATATTTAAAAGGCTGGCGTTGTGGCATAGCAGGTAAAGCCACCCGTCGTCTGTGGTGCTGGCATCCCATACCGGTGCTGTCTAAGACCTGGCTGCTCCACTTCCAATCCAGCTCTCTGCTATGGCCTGGGAAAGCAGTGGAAGATGCCCAAGTGCTTGGACCCCTGCACCCACGTGGGAGACCCAGAAGAAGCTCCTGGCTTCGGATTGGCCAAGCTCTGGCCATTGTAGCCATTTGGGGAGTGAACAAGTGGATGGAATCAGTGTCTGCCTCTCTGTAACTCTGCTGTTCAAATAAATAAATAAGTCCTAAAAAAAATATACTTCAAAATGACATCAGGCTTTGAATTACAGTGGCAGGATAATGGATGCATGGTCTTCTCTGGTTTCCAAATGCCTTTCACGTTGTTTTATATGAAAGAGGAAATTCTACGGCCAAGTCTCAGCAACAAGAGGAGGAAGAGGAGGATGGAACAACATCCTCCTTGAGCATGTGCCCCGTGTCAGGCACTAGACAAGGGAGTGACACAGTCCCTGTCTCGGCCCTGAGAAACTCATTTTGCAAACGGGACGCTCACAGAGGCTTCTTATTCTCTCAGAGACACACACATAGGAAATGATAAAGCCAGGTCTGAACCTAGATTTGACTGCTTCCAAAATACAGGCTCCTGGCACCTTGCTACACTGATGAATCACAATACCTGAAACCAAAAATTAAGGCAAAGCTTTTGCCGATGGCATAGCCTGATTTGCTTCTTTGAGACAGTTTGTTAACGGACTTTCTTCTCAGGGATAAAGCATGGGGCCACCATTCCTTCAAGTCCTGACTGCCTTAGGTAGGACCAGTACCCACATTCAAAACCATGGACATGGGCTGGCGCTGTGGTACGGCTAACTGAGCCACTATTTGGGTCACCAGATCCCACACTGGAGTAGCAGTTTGAGTCCTGGCTGCTCCACTTCTGATCCAGCTTCCTGCCAGTGCGCCTGGGAAAGCAGGGGAATATGTCCTAAGTGCTTGAGCCCTTGCCTCTCATGTGGGAGACCTGGATGGAGTTCCCGGCTCTTGGCTTCAGCCTGGCTCAACCCCAGGTGTCAGTGCCATTTGGGTAGTGATGCGGTAATGGAAGATCTCACTTTCTCTGTCATTCTGTCTTTTAAATAAATAAAGTAAATCTTAAAAGCAAAACAAAATCAAGTACACTCAAGTTAGCAAGCTGCCTACAGGCAGAGGAAGTCTGCAAGTTCAGATCTACCCAGAACATTCAGAAGTTGGTCCTTTACTGGTTTCTGTGACTTTGGGCAAAAAACTTAGCCTCTCTGAATCTATTTCCTCATATTTAAAATGAGGACAGGAATACTTGCCTCTAAGAATACAGTGAGATGATGCATGTAATCTGCTGAGAACTACGTTAGCACGTACTAGGAGGACAGCAGGTGCCCTCACCGTCATTTTGCTTTGGTTTCCCTACTACCTACATCCACTGAACACTTCATTTCAGCCTGCTTCTCGCACCACCCTGTTCTTCTCTATATGTTTCCCAAAATTCCCCTTGCATACACCTACAAGCTCAGTTAAGCCGAGGGCCCTCTCCTACCCCCATTACCTGGCAGACTCTGAGCACAGGAACTAGAGCTGTTTGGCCAATGGATAGCAGCAGAATCACTAGAAGGCAGCCTGGCAGGATCCCACTGTCTGAGGACGTGGGGCTAATTTTAAATCAAGAAGACATATTACTTTTCTTCCTACTCCTGGATAAACTTGACTGCTACCTTGGTCAAGGCTACTATCTCTCTCACTCTCAAATGAAGCGATTCCTGGAGAGTGGACCTGGGCTCAGTTAATCGTGCTTCTGCACCATGCAGGGCTGGGGGAAGGAGGCTGTTCAGGAAGGATTCGTGAGCAGCCGCTTGGTGTTTCTGTAAATGGAGCTGCAGGCCCTCCCAAGCCAGAAGATGGAGCACCCTGCACCACAGAATAGAGAACCAGGCGTACCCACCATCCATACAGAACAGAAATGTCGATTTAACTGGAGGGCACCGAAAACTGGTGACAAGGCAAATCGTCAGAGACCTGGGGCCAGAATCTGATTTGCACCCAGCTACCATTCCTGCAGTAACACAGTAAGAAAGCTGCTTTCCCTGGGACCTTTCCCCCAAAGCCTCTGCGAGACCTCTTTCGTACTTCACTAATGTGGAGGGGTGGCCACCTCCCGCTGATCTGAAGACTGACCTCAGCTCAGCTACCTGGCCTCTCTCTGCTGCACTCCCAATCCTGGGCTGGGTCTGGAGTCCAGAGAATGGCAGTGAAGCCTCCACAGCCAGCCAGACCTGGGCTCCGTCACTGCTCTGATGTTTCTAGTTCTACGACTTTGTCACTCTGTGGGCCTCGGTTTCCTCACCTGTAAAATGGTGGGGATAACTCTTAGCTCAGAGCGGCTGTGGGGGTGAAAGGTAGAAAAGTCTCCTAAGAGCAAGACGGCCGTCCTCATCGCCTGTCCTTCCTAGATGAAGGGAGCTGTCTCCTTGGGCCTAAAGTGAGGGAAGGAGGCCACAGCTCACCATGAGGCCCTGCCTCCAGGGCAGGAATTACTCCCCCATTGCCTTCCCCTGCCACCTGATTGGGAGGAGTGAAGAGAAAGGGAGGGAAGGAGGGAGCCAGAGGTAATGAGGGTGATGATTAAAGCAATGACGGCTCTCACTTGTTAAAATTTTATCCCGTGAATCACAGAGTGCTGGAGGGGCCACAGGCACCAGGTCATTACATCTCACAACTCTTTAAGGCAGGTCCTGTCACTAACCCCACTTTTATATATTAGGCATCTCAAAACGGAGCTACAAAGTAGATACTGTTCATCTATTTTTATTATAAACCTAAGTTTGCATGCTGATCACCTATAATTGCATCATTCCTTGTAGCAGCAAGAAGAGCCAAATCAGTTCTTGGGACTCCGGATCCCAAGCTCTTTTCACACTGTCCTCAAGGAAGCTCAGGATGGGCTTCCCTTTAGCCCCGACTAGAAGACCGGTTTGTGCCAGCAGAACCACCTCCAAGGCAGTGACTGCACATAGACCAAGAGCTGAAACCTAGCCGGGGCCCATGGACCGCCCTTCATGTTCAAGGCCTCGCGAACGCTCCAAGGGGCCAGGAAACCCCAGGGATCGCCTGTGTGTTCAAACTGCTCTGCAGGGGTGAGCAGCCTGACTGCCCTGCAGCAAGGCCAGGTCTGGGACGGCCCTGTCGGTTCTGTCTTTTCCTGATGGGGTGGGGGTGGGGGTGGGCATGCTGGTATGGAGCGCTGCCACAGTCAGCTTCTTGCACTGAACCAGCCTCTCACCTGGGCCACACCACCCCCTCCCCGACCTGTGCTGGGCCCCCGAGGAGCCAGAAGAAACGCGTGGCTTTGGCTGGCCCTGGGAGCTCCCACAAGGAGAATGTGCCTTGATGCTGCTCCCTTTCCACAGCTGTTAGAAAAACCTCGGCTTCATGGAGCAACTCCCCCCCCCCCCCAACTTCCTGATTGCTTTTGCCACGTCATCCATGTAACTGTTTTTTCTTTTTCCCCAAGATCAAAGCCAGTTAGGAGGTGGTCCCCACTGAATCTCAAATGGAGGTTTAATTTGTGTATATATTATTAGGACCGGCCTCTCCCTCTGGAGCGTTCGTTTCAGCAAGAGGAACCAGGGCAGACAGCGTAACGTGCAGCCTGCCACCTGGATTTGGGACTTGGGATAATATTTCTTTATAATGAGAAGTGTTTGGAAAGAGCACTGTAACGTCTCCCAGTACAGAGTGTCTGACGTCCCTCGGCTACTCCCTACGGCTTCCCAGGCTCCTTCCCCTTGGGCATACGGCAGCTCTTTGGGACAGCATGTTTCTCTGCTCCCCACCTTGGTCTGCACAGAGGATCTCCCCTTTTGTTCCTCCTTGAGCTCTGGTTTGGTCCAGTCCTTGCATTAGGAAGTTCAAACTATGCAGTTCCAGGCACCCTGAGGACGATAATGACCATGATAATGAAGGTGATGATGTGAACAGCAGCCACAGTCGTTACCCATTACCGGAAGTGATACAGTGCCAGGTACCGTGCCGAGTGCTCCGGTCATCACCAAGCCCCTTTGTTATTACTGTTACTTTATTTACCCTCACTTCCAGGATGGGGGAAGTGAGGCTCAAAGGAGTTCAATAACTTGCTCAAGGTCACCACTCCCTTAGAGGTCAAGTCCAAAGTCAGATCTGAGTCAAAGTCACATGGACCTGAATCTGCCCCTAACCACTCTCCCACACTGATTTTCTGATCAGCTGTAAAACAATGAGAATGACAGAAATGGGGACAGTGGAGGAATGCTCCATCTCACTGACAGAGTGGCTCTGTCTTACTGGTCAAATTCTGGTGGCCATACTTTACTGACAACAGGAACTTCAGGTGATATGTCTTCAGCAGAGAAACGATTTAACAAGAACATTTAAGCGCTTGCTGAACATAATATTTGGTGGTCCACGTTACTTCTCTCTGATGCTTGGTGTGGATTTCTCTGTCCCTGGAACACACCTGCCTGTCCAGCCTCCATGCTTCTGCTCACAGAAAACCCTCTGCTCAGAATGGCCACACCCTCCTTCTCTACTTAAAAAAAAAAAAAATCCCTTTATCCTTCAAGGCCTACTTCAAACACTGCCTCTTCTGTGAAGATTTCCACATCACTCTCAGCCTACGTGACCTCTGCTCTCAGCCCTAGGCTCTCATCATTATTTCTGCACCTGCTGCCCTGATGGTGTGTGCACCCGTGCTTCTTGTCCCTTGCTGAATTCTCCAGCAGACACAGTACCTGGCGCAGTAGGTGTGTACAAAGAGTACCAGGCTCCTGCTCTGGCCCTTAGCAGCTGTGCCTCAGCGGCTCAGCCCTTCAACCACTCTGACCCTCAGTGTTGTCACTTACGGGAGTGGAAATAACAGAGAACCTTCTCCCAGTGAACCAGTGGATGGAAGAGCTCTCTCTCTCTCTTTTGCTTTCTTTTTTGCATTCTCTCTCTCTCTCTCTCTCTCTCTCACACACACACACACACACACACACACACACACTCTGTATAACTCTTTCAAATAAATAAATTTTAAACAAAGAAAACAATCTCCCAGGTTCTTATAAGGATGAAGTTTCACTAAGGTTCTAACATACAGTGTATTGAAAATGGAAGACATTCTTATTATTATATTGCTTCATAATTCGTGAGTGAAAGAGCAGCCAAATGTTCTAGTTTAATACAGTCTGGTTTTTGCACATGGACAGATGCAAAGACTTACAGGTGAAGCTTCCCCGTGTCAGAGCTTCACAGGTAGGTATATGCTCCGTACTATTTAACTGACTCAGTGTCTTACAGACAGGAGACAGAAGCAGCACGTTGGAAGAGTTTCTAGTTTTCAAGAAAGGAAAGATGCTACTTATTCTAAATTTTTCTCTAAAGCTCTACTACTCTCTTCATACTCCATCTCCCCTCCAAGACCCTTTTGCACACCGGTTGGGGGGTGGGGTCCTTACACAGAGTCACACACGGACAGTATCACACACGGACTGAGACACCCCAGGCTCTTATTCTGCTGCAGAACTCGACAGACGCACAAGAGGCAAGACCTGGAACACGGTGACGAAGGGGTGGCCACGGCACGGTGAAGGCACAGGCATCTTTTCTCTTTCCCGGCTGGAGGCTGTGAGCAAAATCTAAGTGTAGGCTCAAGGGCACGCTAGATCTCGCTGCCTGCCACACACCAGCAGAAAGGGCTCTCTCCAAAGTGAATTGTCACGTGGGTGACAATCTCGTGCTGGACAAAGCCAGGAGAACTGCAAGAGCAGCTGCCAGGAGGTGCTGGGGCCCTGCTAGCCAACGCCATCAGGGCTGTAATCCGGGAGTGTGCCTGGTGCCATCCACAGCCCCACTGGAGGCACAGGGCCATGGCCAAGCTGGCGCAGTGCAAGGCACGAGGCAGCAGATGTCGGTTGTGCATTAGTTTCTCTCTTTAGCATGGCGCTCCTGCGTCATCCCAGCAGACCAGTTCCGGAGAGCTGCCTCGGGCCCTTCCTGCCTCAGCTCTGGGAAGAGGACAGGCTCGGGGTGGGAAAAACCCAGGCTCTGTCCCTCACTCGTGACGCGGCTCTGGACAGAGCCTCAGGTTCTCAACTATTCAGACGGACCTGGGGCCTTGTAACTTGCTCAGTGCTTGATGAGCGTTTACTGGAGAGTAAGGCCACTGGGACGATTAAACCTAACGCCCGCCACAGTGCCTGGGTGGCTCCCGATTTCTGTGAGCTGCTATTGCTGTGACAGCAGGGGAGGCCTTGCTGGGTGGGGCTGGGAGCAGGGGCAGCAGAAAGCATCAGCCAGCATGGCAAAGCCCCCGCCGTGCGCTCAAAGCCCAGGCATGGGGCACTGTGACATGACAGAAGGCTCTTCGAGATGGCCGCGTCTATACACAATTCAGAGTCGGAAAACTGGGTGTTTAGGCCCAGCTCTATTCTCCGGCACACATTGCAGCAAACAAGTGAGGTAACAGCAGTGGGTCTCGGTTTCTATGTGAGGACTTGCACGACAGACAGGTGGCTGTAATTCTACGCAGCACCTAGACTGCTGGAGAGGACCAGAGGCTGGGCGCTGCTGTGCCGCCTGGTGGGGCTCCTCTTCTTGGAGGAAGTAGCCATTGTCCGCCTGCAGTCACTGGGATCCCTCTCCCTCTCCCTCCCGCTCCCCCTCCCCCTCCCCTTCTCCCATCAGTGAAACAGAGGCCGAGGCCCAGGGACAGGGAGACACACAAACGGGTGCAGTGATGCCCCCTCCCCCGACACAGGTGCCAAAAGTCACCCACGTTTCCATCCACCACCCTCTGCCTCCGCCCCGGCTGCTCCAACCTGCAAAAAAACCATGGCTTTCTTCTCTTCCAATATCTCACTCAATTTATAAACTCCATGCCTTGGGGAAATTTGATCTGATCTTCCTGGTTAGAATGAATTGCTCTCTCCTTCAGAATCCACAGGGATACGGTTCAGAATCCAGTGACACGCTTTATCATCTGTCTGCTACTGCCACATACCCCTTACGACGCATCTGGCTCTCCACGAAACCCCGGGTGATGCCAAGGCAGTGGCGCCAGCTTTTCGGGCTCTGCCTGTCCCTCTTGGTCCAGGACACAATCCACACACAGGCTCTGAGAAGGCGCCCCACCCTTTTAAACCTGAGCACGAGGAGGCTCCTCCCACATAATCCCAGATTACCTGAAACTCTGGCCTCTGGGACAGCCTCTGGCTGGAGGACCTGGGATGGCTTAACGCCTGCAGGTGATCTGGGTGACTCACTCCCATGCTACTGAGGCACCTGGGCCTTCATCCCCTCCCAGCACAGAGCCTCTCCTCTTCCTTTCTCTTTGCCCCACTCCACGCCTTGCAACACGTTAGCTCCTGCAGCTGGCATCCCCGCTTCCTTTCTGTCTCCAATGGACTTCTGCTGAACACCTGCTACCCTGGACCATGGGAGCTGTGGCTACGACACTGAGTGTGACAGAAGTGGCTTCTGCCCTCGTGGAGTCCGTGCTCTCGCTGTGGGGACAGACACTAAATAATCCAGGTGATTATAATCCAGGTGGTCACAGTGATCCGCGTGCAAGTGAGGGTTCCTGGCTGAGTGAGAGGTGGACAGAGGAGCTTCTGAACTATTGACACTGGAGCGAAGCTGTTGAGAAAGGACTGACAGGTAGAAGGGGCAGGAGGTGACAGGGGGCTCCCTCTAGGCTCTCACAGCCACTGTGAACACCTCACCTCCCACCAGTTAAATTGGCCGACCTCAGATCAGACACAAGGGCCCGTGGTGGCCACAGGGTGGGAATACTGGAAGCCTGGGTGGAGGCTTTAGGCTTCAGAACAGGCCCTAGCAGTGAGTAAGGAGAACGTTCAACTGTTCCCACTTTTGATCCAGGAATCCTGCTGTGGGGGATACGCCGCATCCACTACAATCAGAGGAGGAACACAGAGCAGAGGCACAAAGATGTTCACGGAGTCGCTATTTATAACAGCAAACACCGGAAACAGCAGGAATGCAGGGCCTGCTAACGGCACAAACACCACGGAGCTGTCAAACCTGACAAGAAGGGGACTGTGTCGGCGCGTGCGTAAACCACCCGCGAGAAAGGCAGAAGACGCAAACCTGTATGCTCACGTCGGCAACAGCGAGGCTTTGCTGCTGTCCTTCAAGGACAAGCACAAGACACAAAGAACCCCAGGATGCTTCCACTGCTTGGCCTGCTATCTTGAATTCTGAAATTTCCTCAAAACTTAAATATCTTAGTGTATGGAGGTTATCTGAGGTAATGCCTGATTCCGAGCCCAGAAGAGAAATCACTGCTTTACTATGCTTCTCAAAAACAGTGCTGGGGCAGGATTGGGGGGGAAGGGTCTGGCATTGTGGCGCAGCAGGTTAAGCTGCCATCTGCGGTGCTGGCATCCCATGTGGTCACTGGTTTGAGTCCTGGCTGCTCCACTTCGGATCCAGCTTCCTGCTAATGTGCCTGGGAAAGCAGCAGCAGATGGCCCAAGTGCTTGGGCCCCAGGGCCTACATGAGAGACCTGGATAAGATTCTTGGCTCTTGGCTTCAGCCTGGCCCAGCCCTGGTCATTGTAGCCATTTGGGGAATGAACTAGCAGATGGAAGATCTCTCTCTCTCTCTTTCTCTGTCTCTCCCTCTCCCTCCCATGCTGTAACTCTGACTTTCAAATAAATAATTATTAGAAAGAAAAATAGTACTTGGAGCTATAGAGACAGAATAGATAAGTGGATGTAGAGGCTTAGGTTGGGGAATGACCACAAAGGAACTTTACAGGGGCAGTGGAAATGTTATGTTTTCTTTTTAAGACTTGTTTATTTGATTGAGTTACAGAGTGAGGGGGAAGGGGGGAAGGGAGGGAGGGAGAGAAAGAGATCTTCCGCCCTCTGATTCACTCCCCAGATGGCTGCAATAGTCAGGGCTGGGCCAGGCTGAAGCCAGGAGCCAGGAGCTGCTTCTTCCTGGTCTCTCATGTCGGTGGCAGGGGCCCAAGCACTTGAGTCATCCTTCACTTCTTTTCCCAGGCCATTAGCAGGGTGTTGTAGCCAAAGTAGAACAGCCAGGACAACACCAGCACCCAAAGGGGATACCACATGTCAGGCAGTGGCTTACCCACTAGACCATAATGCAGCCCCAGTGCTCTGTGTTGGATTACGGTGGTGATCACAAAATTCTATACTTCAGAATTCATAAAATGGTACACAGAATTCTACACATCAGAATTTCTAGAACGGTATACCTAAAATATACTAATTTTCTGTATGTAAATTGTATCTCAATGACTCTGACTTTAAAAGCAAGGTCTGGGGGCTGGCACCATGGTGCGGTAGGTTAATCCTCTGCCTATGGTGCTGGCACCCCATATGGGCGCCGGTTCGAGTCCCAGCTGCTCCTGTTCCAATCCAGCCCTCTGCTATGGCCTGGGAAAGCAGAAGATGGCCCAAGTCCTTGGGCCCCTGCCTCTGCATGGGAGACCAGGAAGAAGCACCTGGCTCCTGGCTTTGGATCAGCGCAGCTCCGGCTGTTGCGGCCATTTGGGGAGTGAACCAACGGAAGGAAGACCTTTTTCTCTGTCTCTCCCTCTCACTGTCTGTAACTCTACCTCTCAAATAAATAAATAAAATCTTTTAAAAAAGAAAAGCAATGTCTGGGGGGGTGTACATCTGTCTCAGCAGTTAGAATGCCACTTGGGAACCCTGCATCCCATAACAGAGCACCTGGGTTCAAATCCTGATTCTGCTTCCTATTGCAGCTTCCTGCTGATGTGCACCCTGGGAGGCAGTAGATAAGGGCTTAAATACTTGGATCCTTACCAACCTCATGGGAGACCCAGACTGAGTTCTGGGCTCCTGGCTTTGGGCTGGTCAAGTCTCAGCTGTTCTGAGCAACTGGGGAATGAACCAGAGGATAGGAGACCTGTCTCTGCCTCTCCCTCTCAGTCTCCGCGTCTTCAAAAACATAGCAGCATCCCGGCCTAGTGACAGCAAGGAAGACTTACGCAGGAGTGGTTTGGGGCTCAGTCCTAGCAGGAGGCCCCTGGAACTGGAGGCAGAGCCCAGCACAGCACTAAGGAAAGGGCTGTGGAAGGTGGTGAGGCTGGTGTCCCCATCAGATTCGGGATTCCTTCTCTAGCCTTCTGCGCCCTGCTCTGTGGCTGGGGAGGCTCATTCATATAGCCTGGGCCCATGGGTTCCCTTGGGCTCTGTCAGAAGCCCCTCCCTGGTGGCTACTCTCTGCAGCTTCTGGTCACCACCACCCACTCCCTTGCCCCATCTGGCCTACAGGTAGTAGAGTCTCCTGGCGTGGTAAGACTAGGGTAGTACTGCTCCTTGAAAGACTGCCTTGTTTTTATAATTAGTCTCTATATTAAACTCTCCTCCAAATTAAAAACAAAACAAAAAACAAGTAGACTTCGTAGGCAAACAAACCCAACAACCCATTGCCTGAACACTTCCACTGTCAGGAAGTCTACTACCAAACTGCAAAGTCTTTTTCTCATGCTGAGTTGAAACACGCAGAGTGGCTTAATAACTTCCGTTTGTTGGTTTGTTTTTATTCTTGTTTTACTGATGAGGAAGCTACAGCTAGAAGAGGGAAAGCCCTTGGCCAGGTGGTAGGGTGGGTACTGGCAGAAGGCTGATACCCTTGAGATCGTGGGTGGACCAAGTCTGGGGACGCCACATCTCCCCTCCTCCCAGACACGGTCTTCCTAGAGATAGCCGACTCCACAGGGGGAGAGTGCTCCGGCTGGGAAAAAAAAAAGCCTTCTCTCATGGAGCCATTTTCAGCCTTTTCTTGCCCCTGGGGTCTGGCTGTGGCCCCTGCAGTCCCCTAGAGCAAGTTTCACCCTTTCTCCAAGGCAGCACTTCACTCAGCTGCAGAGAGCAATGCTGGTCTGGAAGTTGTCCTTTTGGGGAGGTGGAAGATATTAGTCTGGGGTGTGTTATACCGACTATTTATCTATTATCTATCGATTCATCAATCCACCCATCCACCCATCCATCCATCTTGCTATTAGCAGTTCCCACAGAGCAGCATGAAGGAACCAATCTTGGAAAGAAAGGTGTTAATATACGATCCTGTATCTTTATCGCTTCTTCTGTCTCCTAAAAGACCAAGTTCAGTCATCTCCATTCCCCCTTGTTTGGGTTATAAAGTCAAGTCTAGGTATTCTGTCCAAAAGGCTTGATGTGCTGTTGCAGAGAAAGGTGAGAACATGAGGCTTACTTCTCACCAATAACTCCTGGCCCCAAGTGCAATAGGCCTGTGCTTCTGTGATCTCGATGCTGCGTGAGCTGACCCAGAGAGAGGGCACGAGAGGGGCAGGAGCAGTCACACTGGCCTCTCTCTCTAATATTTCACTGACCACAAGTCCTGTACTTCAGCCCCAGGACACAGGATGGACACTGCGGCCACCATGCTTTTGCTCATCCTGTTCTGCCTGGACTACCCTTGGCAGGTTTAACCACATCACAAGGTCTTTTTTCAATCAAGCCTCACTGAGCATAGCTACTCTGTGCCCAGCTTTGTGCTAGAGACCAAGGACTCGGCAGAGTGAGACATTAGTGGATGGGGGATTGAGCAACAGCCCCTAAAGGGCAAGGAAGTCCATGAGCTCTTCTAACTGGACTGCTGCCACACCGACCTCCAGGTCGCACGGGAAGGTGTTCACGGTCCTCAGACAGCCTGCGTGGCTTCATGAAAATCACACTCAGAGCCCCAGGGTACCTCACAAACTGGAAGACCCTGGCTCTTCCAGACCAAGAGTTGCAGTAATATTCCAACAAGCAAAGCCCTCCAACAGCCGCCTTTTGAACAGCAGTGATTCAGCTTAGCGACATTCACACTTCTACGTTAAACTATATCACCACTTCCCACCATGGTTCTCCTTGCAATCCCTCATCAGCTTTTGGTAGAGGTGAAAAATGTGACCTAATTTTGTGAAGGATCCCACGTTGCTACTCATTGCTACCAAGCATGCTGGAATGTTGCACTGTGGCTATCCAGACCTTACTTCTGACTCCACTCTTTGTCCTGGCCTAATTTCCTACAGGTAGAGACCTCTAGACCTGGAGGACCCTGTAGGATCACCCACTCCCACCACACCGTGGGTTGAGAGAGCTGAGGTCCAGGGAGTGATAAGGACAATGTTCCGAGGTCCCCAGCAAGGGCCACGTCCTTTCTCACGGGTCCTGTGGTTTCCCAGGAGCCTGTCACTCCACCTGCGCAGCAGCCTTCCCAAGCGTGTAAGATGAAGAAACTGAGGCTGGAGCATGGCGGCCGAGATGTCCACCACTGACCCAAATCTGTCCTCTTGCCCAGCAACACCACTCTGCCTTAGAGATTCACAGCACACGGCACCTGTTGGGTGCCAGGGTGGACTGGGCCCTGGTGCCAGAAGAAACAGCATCCTGGGGTGATCATGGGTGCTTGTTACAGCATAACGGCATTGCTGGTCTTAACTATTAACAACAATGTCGAGTCTCCTATTCCAAGGGCCTATCTGGCCAGACGGGTGCTTGAAGAGGCCTCCGGATATCAGCTCCTCTGTGGCACTCACCATCTGCTTTTCACATCCTCGGAATTCAAGGGAAGCCGTCGGTTTTATCTGGAAAGAGGCGACTATCAGTGAAGCAAAGTCAGCTTTTGTCCTAGTTAAAGAAGTGACGTGCGGTGCTTTGCAGGTGACGATTCTTGCACAGCTGCTTTTCTGGAACAGCGAGACGTCCCTACAAATGCTTTCTGACAGCTCCCCTGCTTGTTCTCTCTGCTGCCCTTGTGACTGACACGGGCAGGGGAGCCTGCAGGCGCCGTGGGCAGACTGGCCTGGCCCAAGTCCTCATTCAGGAGTTACGAAAGCTCTTGGACTGGGGCAAATGCTAATACTGCTAATGACGCCACTGATAATACTAGAATCTAACATTTACACAGTGTGAACTTAGTGCCAGGCAGCGGCCTAGGTACTTTATGCTGATGATCTCCCTGGAATTTCACAACAACCCTGCAGAGTACCCAGTATTATTAGTCTCAGTTTGCAGGTAGGAAAACTGGGGCCCACAGGGGGTATGTAGATCAATCAGCCTAGTGTCACAAAGTAGGGACACAGGCTGAGATTTGAAAAGCAGGCTGGTTTTCAGAACTCACATGATCAACTATGCTGCCACCTGAGGGTTTCCTTTGTAAAATGGGCTCGTCATTCCAGCCCACCCATTATCAAGAAAGCAGACACAGGTTCAGAGAGGTGAAGCAACTGGTCCAAGTTCACGGTCAGTAAACGATGGACCCAGGGCCTAAACTTGGGTGCTGGGATTCTTTGTCAATATGACAAAGCCCCGGCCCAGCAGCACAGTGGCTGAAAGCAGGGCCTTGAACTCCCGAGCCCAGCCAGGAATCCCAGGTGTGCCTTCTCCTGACTGTATGACCCTGGCAAGTGGCCAGCTTCTTGGAGCTTCAGTTTCCCAACTTAGAAGATAACAGTCATGCCACAAAATTGTTGGGATGGTCAAGGGAGAGGATATACATGATGGGCTTGGCCCAATGCCAGGCACAAAGACAAATTGCAAACAACCAAAAGCTAAGATGGGAAAGCTACAGCATAAGGGTTCAGACACTGAGTTCAAAAGAGAAAAAAAAATGTTTAAGCATCAGTTTAAGAGTCAGAGTAGCTGAGGCTGGGAAGATCGCCAGGCCAACATCACCACGTGACAGTGGGTCCACTCCCTAAACTCCCCGGGTCTCAGTGGTCTTATCTGTAAATGGGACCATGAGAGTCCATGGGATCATTAGGGGATTTCAGTGAGAAAATCAAGCACAATACTTAGAGCAGAAAAGGACGTGTGGGAGCTGGCATTGTGGCACAGTGAGTTAAGCCACCACCTGGGATGCCAGCAAACCATACAGGCACCAGTTCATGTCCTAGCGTTCCACTTCTGATCCAGCTCCCTGCTAATGGCCTGAGAAAGCAGCAGCAGATGCCCCAAGTGCTGTCCATGTGGGAGACCCAGATGAAGCTCTTGGCTCCTGGCTTCCTCCCAGCCTGACCCTGACTGTTGTGGCCATCTAGGAAGTGAACCAGCGGATGGAAGATCTCTGTCTCTTCCTCTCTCTGTAACTGACTTTCAAACAAACATGGGTCCCGGTTCTAGTCCTGGATGCCCCTCTTCCAATCCAGCTGTCTGCTATGGCCTGGGAAAGCAGTAGAGGATGGTGCAAGTCCTTAGGCCCCTGTACCGACATGGGAGACCGAGAAGAGGCACCCGGCTCCTGGCTTTGAATCGGCGTAGCTTTGGCTGGTGCAGCCATCTGGGGAGTGAACCAACAGAAAGAAAACCTTTCTCTCTGTCTCTCCCTCTCACTGTCTGTAACACTACCTCTCAAATAAATAAATAAAATCTTAAAAAAAAAAAAAAAAGAAAGAAAGACAGGAAGGAACGAACATGTGGAATGTGAACAGCACACGAGCAAAGCTAACTGCTCTTAATAGTAATGAGAAGCCGCGACCAAGGCCATTTTTACTACTCTACACCATACCTTTTGTAAGTGAAACTATTTTATAAATAATTAAACGCTACCAACATCAGAACAGCTTCACAATCTGACCTGAAATCAACCTTCTCTTAGCACTCTCCCCTCCTGTAGTTCAGTCAGCCAACAGATTTCCGCAGAACAGAAAGGGCAGGGTATTGGGAGACTCACGAGTGCCCCACACCTTCACCCTGGTGGTTGTTGCTCAGAAAAGACATCCTCCGGGGGACACTGTCTCTCTGAACAGGTCCCACAGCTGGCTGGGGTCCTCCCCAGAGTCCCATCCAGGCCAGCACAGCTAAGCAACACCCCCAGAGAGCTGGAGATGGCCAAAGGCAAGGCCCGAGGCGCTGTCCACGCCAGGGGTAGGGGTGGTGTAGGGGTGGTGCTGGGTGCTCACTGCAGTTTCTCTACCTCCCCATGAAAACACCAGGAGTTGTCTCCCCACCCTAACTGAAAGGTCACCCCTGCTGGCCTCACCAGAAACTCCTCAGCTAAAGCTGGATGCCAAAGGGATGCGTGGGGACAATGGTGCAGACACGGCAGCCCTGGGCGGACACCAGCACAAGGAAAATTCTTTTCCCTTCTCTGTCCTGGCTGCCCCCTTCTGTGGGGAGACGATGAGGTTCTCATCCAGAACGTGATAGGACAGAGCAAATAATTATAAATGAAAAGGTGATTCATAATTTTTAAATGAGTTAATTAGTAAACCCAGTCAGACTCACTCATTACAGTAATTAATAATTGATTATACTTGAAATTAAACACAATTTTTCATCAAAAATCTAATTAAGTATCTGTGCTGGTGCTGGTTGATTACATCAGTTGGGCCCCTGGAAAAGAAGTCTTTGTTAAGGATATTTGTGCTCGGCAGAGACAATTAATTTGATTTTTAATAATGGATAGCTCCTCCCTAGCCCATCACTCTGGCCAAGCAGCAGGAGGCCCGGCCCCTCTCGCCCAGATGTGGGGAGATCAGGAAGGCTGCAGCCTTGGGCATGGAACAAAGGTGGGGTGGACCTCCTGCCGCAGCGCATTTGCCTCCTCCAGCCACAGCCAGTCCTGTCCGCTAAGGACCGCGCCTATGCTCTCCAGCAGGAAGTCGGAACTCAGACAGAGGAGCTGCCCCGGGTGACACCTGCCGTGTGGCAGAGCTGGGAGCAGAATCCGGCGCTCTTCCCCAACACCTGGCTGACAAACAGGAGGAGGCCTCCGGTCTGCCTGGCTGGCCTGATCCTTGGCTGTGGCACCCAGGGCCCAGGCCTAAGGCTTCTACACTGACAGCATTTTATGAGAGGTCATATTTATTTGGGGCAAGGACGCTTTATCAAATGAACCATCTACTCGAACCTGAGATACCAGATCTCCCCTATTGACCTTGGGTCTGCATCCCTGTCCACCTGCATTGCCACTGTCAAGGCTGACGAAGCCTTCAGCTTCCCCTGGCTGGTGTACAACAGTTTTGAGACAAGTCCACCTTCTGCTGCTTCCTGCCTCTATGCTTGTCTTTCTAGAATAAAAACTGAGTATGTCCCATGCTGCTTAAAGCCCACCCAGCACCATCCACAACATGACCTGCAAGTTGGTCTTCATACTTGGATGCTACACTTCTACACTGGCTGCCACACCCTTCAAATGCTGCAAACAGATTTCTTCGCCACCACATCCCTCTCTCAAGTCTCTTAAAGTTCCCTTGGTTTGAAATGCCTTCCTGGATGTCTGCTTCCAGCTAGCTCCTACTTTGAGATTCAGTTCCAGCATCACCACTCCTAAGGGCCTTCTCTGGTCCTCCTGGCCGGGGCCCCTGAGCTGCTGTGTAGATAGGTCCCTGTTTCAGTCACCTGCTAATGCAGCTGTCACCTCCTTTAAGCTACAAACACCCTAAGGGTAGGGATAATCCCTTTAACCCTAGCACTTATCATGGTGCCTGTTTAAACCCAGTACTCCCTAGGGTTTTCTGAATTAAAAATAAAATTTGCAAAATCATTGATTCAAGGACTGTCAATGTTGGAAGGATAATTAAAGATCACACATTAAAAACTCCCAGCCAGTGCTTGAATATAATTCTTGCTAAGTGGTTACTGAGTTCTATTCGTACCCCTCCTATGACAGGGAGCTCACTACTTAACACAGTAGCCCCTTTTTTAGATGTTGAAGAGTGGCCTTGTATTCTCATTCAGTGGGAGAGGAAGAAGCCCATGGGATGGAAAACAAGAGATTTTAATCACATTAATATTCACTCTCTCTCCTGGAACTAGACTACACAGCCTAAAACCTTAAGAGTTCAATGCAAAACAAGTAGACATCCAAATGTAGCAAACCACTTGACTCTTCAACAGTGACACTGCCTGTCCAAAAGTCCACTCACTTAGGAATGATAGTGTCAGTCAAAAGCAAGAGCTGTATCAGTCATTGCTGAGGACAAAGCATTGGTGGTGTTATAAGAAAATATCATGCCAGGTGATGGTACATGGACCCTCAAACCTAATCTACATGAATGATGCACCTCTCACAAAGCCTGGATGGACTCTGACCTCTCCCTGTTTGGCTGTTCCTTCCATCCAATGACCCAGAGCAGGAATGGCAAATACCTGGTAAGTCATCCATATTCTCCACCCCTGTGACCACAACAGACATCACTAATCAATCACATGGATTCTATTCGATCGAATATGGATACAGCCTCAGGATTCTTCTCAACACAGCTCTCCAGGCAGCAACAATTAATCAATCACAGAAAAAAGGATGCGACATGTATGCCATGCAGGCTGTGGAGCCATGAAATTCTCTAACCCAATGTTCACAAGAGGAAAAGGGACCTGACACTTTTGAGGCAGCTTAGTGTAGCCTGCAACACAAAAAGGTCTCGCCATGTATGTGTAGGAGTGGCATCTTTCTGATGACTCATTTTTATGAAATGCAGACACCTTGAGAGAAAAGTGGTTTTCTAGCTTACATCACCCATAGTCCCATCCATGTGGAATCTCTTTTCCATGTCCCAGAGAAGTGGTGGCTCTTGTTGTATTAATCATTCCTGGTGACAGCACTCACTACCTCTCACGACAGCCCCTTTTCTTCATACACAATGACTATTACAAGGCACTCTGTCTTCCTTTGACGTCTGCGAGTTAGTTCTATTTTGATTTACTGCGCTGGTACTGAAGAAATCCCTTTTGCTTACAGAAATATCACAAAATGCCTCAGCATGATTTCAAGGCCTTCTCGAGCCTTGGGTCTCAGAGCCACAGAAGTAGACAATTGCACAGGACACAGAGGGTAAAGCCAACCACCCCCTGCATGCCTGCACTGGCAGGCTGATGTACATAGGCCAGCCCACTCAACACCACACCCACAGGTCTCTACGGGTTAGCATCTTTGCTGGGAGGAGGCCAGAGGTAGGAAAGCCAAGTGCTAGAACATGCATCAGAACACATGGTGGGAGCCGCCCTTGGCAGCCGGGCAGGCAGAGGGTCAGGAGGAGACTGCCGTATCCTTGTACATGATCTGGGATCAGGTAAGACGTGCACAGCCAGAGTTGCTCTGGGTCTATCCCTTCCCTCAGCCTGCTCCGGTGTGCCACTGGAATCTGCTTCCCTCCGCTGAAACGTCCCTCAGCCCCTGCCATGATGGGACCCATCACGGGCTCGCAAGTACTCGCAGGCCGCCTGCCAGGCCCTTCCCCTTCAAACATGCTTTCCTGGCCGTTTCCCTCCAAACCCAGGGCACCCCACCTGCTCCTCATTCCCCCCGAAGCCACGCGGCACTGACTGGAGAGGCTTGTCTGCCGTGCAGCCTCTCCAACTTGTCATTCCACGTGCAGCGACTGCAATCCATGATACACACGCCATTGCCTGCACTGCAAAGGCCAGGCTCACCGAGTGCAGGCACCCGGCAAATACAGGGCAGGGGCTAAGCTCCCTTCTTGGGTGAACTGCCAAGGGGAGAGAGGAGGGCTCCAAAGAGCTGGCCTGGATCGTGTGGGGTGTGGGCCGGGCCAGCCCTCCAGGGCTGCGTGGCCCACTCTGTGTGCTTTGGTGGCTGTGACGGAGGCCTGGTTGCTAACCCCTGGGCTGGGGGGGAGCCGAGAGCAGCTGGGGTGAGGGATGCTTACCCACGAAGTATGCCAGGAGGATGACCAGCGTGGCCGAGATGACGATGGCGCTCAGGGCCGCACACTTCCAGTTGCAGTACTTGGAGGGCTTCTTGAGGTTGAAGGCTGGCCGGGCAAAGGTGCTGCGGGGCAGGGGGCGGGGTGGGGGCGAGTACACTGTGCTGGACGTCAGGGGGTACCCTGGTGAGGTGGTGCAGAAGAGCGGGGAGGTGCCCCCAGGCTTGAAGAGGAAGTGCCTGCGGAGAGAGAAGCGAGATGGCGTCAGGCTCTGCCCAACGACCGGGCGCCCAGCTCCACCTGCAAGACAGAGGCAGCAGTGGAGAAGCATGCACAGGAGCCTGGAGAGAGAGAGAGAGAGAGAGAGGTGTCACCAAGTCACCACAGCGAAGACGGCAGGGACGAGCAAAGGGAGAGCCGCAGACCAGACCACAGGACAGGGCTCACGAAGACACGGCTCCACAGAACACGGATGGGACAGCCCTGCCCTGGGGAAGACCCACCCAGCTCGAGGCAGAAGGTGTGGCCAGCTCAACAGAGGATGCCAGTGAGGTCCTCATCCTGGGAATGGATGGCTATGGGATGCTGTGTGCTGAGGAACAAGCTCCTTATTCTCTAAAATTATTACAGCCACTTGGCAAGCATCTAAAACCCTGTGCTGTTCCCCCAGAGGGAATGAGACCTAAGGTTTTTCCTCTCCTCCAATACCTACATTGCCAGTGTATCCAGGCTGAGGATTGGAATGCCCATCTTTCTAAAGGGGTCTTGACTAGGGTTGCTGCAAGGAAACCCCCACTAAGTTCTGGGCACAGCCAAGAATCCACTAGTGACTGTTCCACGGACAATGGCAGCAAATGCTCTCTGCCTGGAAGCCAGACAGCTGTGTGCAAGCCCCAGGCAGAAGCTATACATGGGGGCAGATGGACAACTGCATCCTACAGCCCAGGCGAAGTGTAGAGGGCAACAGTGCATGGTCAAAGCACACGGCTGTGGCCAAACCAGGTGTCCAGAAGTCCTTCAGATCCTGGCTTTCACTGCAGCCATGGGAGGACTTGCACCTGGCCCAGGAGGTGGGCCTGTAACCCCCCAAAGTCTCAGGGTGCTTCCACCCCTGTTGGGATACAAGATGCCTGGGGTCCCAGAGTACACACTCAGGGCGAGAGAACACACAATACAGGGCCTGAGCCGCCAAAATGACTGCTACATGAGATGGTTTCCAGATGGCGAAAGCAGCCAATGAGATGCAAGGAGCTGCATATTAAGCAGACAGCTGTTAATATGCTGGGGGACAGAGTGCTCCAAGGTGAACAGGGACGTCGGGGTCAGCATGCAACAGGGCATCACCTCCCCCAGGAGAGCCCAGGGAAGGTCTCAGGGTCAGCATGCGGGGACAGGGGTCCGGGGGGAAGTACACACGGGGGAGGAGTATGGGGATGTCACCTACCCGTCACTGTAAGCCCCATCATGGCGGGAGGCGCTGAGAATGTCCATCTCAATGAGGTTGTCCTGCAATGTCCCTAGGAATGGCTGCTTGCCTAGGTTTCTACGCACACATGGAGACATGAATGAAGCCATGAGTCATGCATGCATCGATGAAGGGGGGGATAGAGAAACACACCAAGTGGCTGTTTGGTGCAGTCGTGCGTGAGGCCAGCGATGGGTCGGTGTGCAAGCCACATGTGCAAGGGCTCCACCTGGCACAGAGCAGCCGGAGGGAGCAATTCGCTGTACAAACCCGAAGGCCTGGGAGTCGTGCGCCATCACTCACAGCTCTGCCTGATGAGGGACTGACACGGCTCTGGCACTGAGCTAGGCAGGTTACATCCGTTCTCTCCACTCTTCACCATAGGCAAGTTACCCCCATGATCACAAAGATGAGAACACTGAGATGTGGACAGGAAACGGGACTTGCCAAGGTCACTAGCCAGCAAGGGGCAAGGCAGGAATCCAAGCTCAGGGCTGCCTGGTCCCAAAGCCTGCGCTTTTCTCCTCTACTTGATGCTGCCTACGTCTGTGTAAACAGCAGCCGGGGAGACTCCCTTTCCTGGTCTGAAGAAAAAGGAAGGCGAGCACTCCTGACCACTGTCTTCTAGAGCACTGGGGCTCCAGCTGGAGTCCAGGGTCACCCGGAGGGCTGCACACAGCTGGGCTGGCCCCTGCTTCCTGCAAGCTCCATTCCATGAACAGCCCAGGGGACAGAGAGGGCACAAGGAAACACTGCTGAGCAGCCGGGGCCACAAAGCAGCCATGAAGCACTGCAGGGGTGGCGGGGATCTGAGCCCCAAGGCCTCCCACGAAGCTTGGGAGGAGCTGCGGGGCCTGGCAGCCCGCAGACAGGCTGTACTTCCTCCTGCAGGCAGGTGACCCTGCTGATGGTAGGCCGGGTGGCCTAGCGGGAGGCCACACAGCCCTGAGTCCAGACAGCTGTGGGTTTGGGTCCTGGATTTACCATTCCCTGACCCCTAAAAGGGCTAATCGCTCCCCTGATGGAACCCAAAGTATTACTTGGATTAGATCACATCTGTGCTCTCAACACAAGCCTTTTACAGCAAAACCAAAGTCCTACCTCGGCCCACAAGACCTTGTAATATCTTGCTGCCTTCCACTTCTGAATTCAGGGTATACCAAGGGAGTATGCCTAGCCTATAGCAGGCATACAGTTGGTGCTTCATTGAAGTCAGCAGCAGATGACATTCCAGCAATTCAGGAGGGAATTTCTGGTCACCCACAGCCTGCATGGCCCAGGGTGAGCAGGCCCAAGAGCTCCGGATGCCTCCCTGGGATCCGAGGCAGGCATGTCCCCCATCACACCTGCATCACCAGGCTGCGACTGTGCTCCCGGAGAGTCAAAGCTATCCCTTGAAACAATCAAACAAATATTCACAGAAAAGAATAAAGATCAAAATGTTAACGATGGGAGTTACTGAGTGCCTGAACTGAGAGATTTTTATTTTAATTTTGATAATTTGAAAAGAAATAGTTACTTTAACAAAGGGAGAAAGCTGACTACAACCGTCTCCCCAAAGTGCAGATCTGTTAGGATAAGGAGGGAAGCTATGAAATAGACCAGAGGAGGGGCAGGCACTGTGGAGTAGCAGATCAAGCTGCTGCCTGCAGTGCTGGCATCCCATATGGGCTCTGGTTCGTGTCCTGGCTGCTCCACTTCCAATCTGGCTCCCTGCTAACGCACCTGGGAAAGCAGCTGAAGGTGGTCCACGTGTTGGACACCTGCCACCTATGGTGTTAGATGCCTGCCACCCACATAGGAGACTTGGAAGAAGCTCCTGGCCCCCAGCTTCAGCATGGCCCCGCCCTGGCCATTGCAGCCACCTGGAGAATATACAAGTAGATGGAAGATCCCCCTCTCTCTGTCTTTTCCTCTCCTAACTCTTTCAAAAAAATTTAAAAAAAAAAAAAAAAAAAAAAAAAAAAAGGATTTCTAGAGTGACAGGGTGTCTGATCTCCAGCAAGAACCTGCACCCTCGTGCTAGCTCAGGCATTTACCGTTTAGATCATTTCAGAAGGGGAGGTGACGTGTGCACTTGCTGAGCGTGGCTATGCAGAATGCTACTTCTGAAACAGGCTTCTCCCGTACTGCTAAAACTTCATTCTGGCTCAAATTATTTGGCTTCATTTGACTGATGAGGAAATGGAGGCTCAGAGAACCATGTGCCCTGCTGTCAGTGACAGAGCTAGAACTCAAACCCGGGTGTCCTGACCCCAGGTTCAAGGCTCTGCCCTGAATTTCCTATCCTGTGCTCCACCTCCAACACTGAGTGATCTCTCCATCTGAGAAGCAAAAGTTAATAAGGACTTCTCGAGGAGGACCCTACGCTGAGAAGCCCACCTTGGGTCACAGGCCCACACTGGCTGCTGCAACCTCAGGGACAGGCCCCGACACCTCTGACCCTCACAAGAGTGGGTGTTATCATCTCATTTTCAGATTGAGAGACTGAGGCCATACAGGCTAAGCGACAGCCCAGGGTCACCCAACAAGGAACAGCAGAGGTGGGACTCAAACCAGCTCTCTGTGACCTCACAGCCCCAAGCTGCCTCTCAGAAAAGTTAGTGCAGGGGCCGACACAGGGGCACAGTGGGTAAAACCACCACCTACGGTGATGTTATCCCATAGGGGCACTGGTTGCTCCACTTCTGATCCAGTTCCCTGCTAGTGGGCCTGGGAAAGCAACAGAGGATGGCCCAAGTGCTTGGGCCCCTGCTTCCATGCAGGAGACCTGGAAGAAGCTCCTGGCTTCAGTCTGGCCCAGCTCAGGCTGTTGTGGATATTTGGGGAGTGAATCAGCAGATGGATGATCTCTCAGTCTCTCCCTCTCTGTAACTCTCTCAAATAAATAAATAAACAAACAAATAAATCTTAAAAAAGAGAGGGAGGGAGGGAGGGAGGGAGGGGTCTACTGTGTCCTTGGAGAGGGGAGTCCAGCCAAGAGCTGTGCTGCTCTAGGAGCTCTGAGAGTGCAGATGGCACTGGATCTGCAGGGAGCCTTGGCCTAGTCCCCGAGCTGCCAGGCTGGGGCTTCCAGTCCCCTCTGTCTGACCCAGAGCAGACTGAATCCAATACTTGGGGGCCCCAATTCCTAGCTCAAGGCTGCGGAGCACAAGGACTGGACAAATGGCTCTGGGGAAGGAAGCGGTTCTTGGAACATCGCCACAACGAGCCCCCTGCCGTGGACCATGCATCTGCCCTGGGAAAGCCACCTGGCAGCTGATTCTCACTTAGTGGGAGGACAGGCAGGGATCACCCCCATGTTCTATAGCAGGGGGGTTAGTGACTCAGCCAAGACCACGCAAAGAGCTAGATACAGACCTGCTGGTATCTGAGTGAATGAATGAACAAAGAAACAACAAAATGAATTAGGCCACAGTGATCCTTTTAGAAGATGAGACTGGAAGTGGGGTTTTAGCCTAGGGGTTAAGACGCCTGTGTGCCAGATCAGAAGACCCGGGTTTGAGCCCCAGCTCCAGCTCCTGATTCCGGCTTCCTGTTAATGTGCACTCTGGAGGTGGCAGGTGATGGCTCTAGTACTTGGGTTGCTGCCACCCACGCAGGAGACCGGGATTAAGTTCCTGGCTCCTGGCTCCGGCCCCAGCCCAACCCTAGTTATTGCAGGCATCTGGGGAGTAAAACAGTGGATGGGAGCTCTATCTACCTGTCTCTCTGCCTCTCAAATAAATAAATGGCCCATCCTCTGATTTGAAAGATATGGGAAAGCTACTCACCCCCACTTCTGCCATCACCAGTCCCCAGGGAAAAGTGAAACCTGCTATTATCTAATTAATTAACTTGAAGGGGAGAGTGAGAGAGAGATCTTCCATTGCTGGTTCACTCCCCAAATGGCTGCAGTGGGGCTGGGCCAAGTGGTTGTTGGGAGCTGGGTTGGAATTGGAATAGCGGGACTCAAACTGGTGCTCCCATAGGGATGCCCGCAGCTGAGCTCACTGTACCACAATACCAGGCCCTGAAACCTCCTTTTCCTGTAACTTGAGACCCCACTGCTGACCTTCATCTGCATTCCTCACATCCTCTTGCCATCCCCTGTGCTCTCAGGACACCTCTCCTGAACCTAGCTCTCTCCCGGTTCCCTGCCTTTGTCCAATTGTCCTGCAGCTCAGAATTCCTTTCTCCCCTTTCCAAGTCCTACCAATGGATGCCCTGAGAAGCAATTATTAGCAACCAGTGAGACAACACTGCATGGCGGTGGGGTGCATGGGCTCTGGAGCCGGCCAGCCTGGGTATGCATCTTGGCCTTGCCCCTTCTGGCCATTGGTCCTTTCTGCCTATGCGACCCTTTGTGCTTTAGATGTTTTTAGATCTATGCAGGAGGTGAAGGCAGTGACCCTGCCCACTGTCCTTTGAGAGGCCTGCTAACACAGCCCACCCTTGGCTGGCATCTGGAGCTCAGCTTCCAGGAAGGCTTCCCCACTAAGAGTAACTCATTGGTGCAAACCATAGGGCTGTGCTTTCCTTCTGTGAACCTGGAATTTGAGTACTCGTTGGGCAAGGAGTGACTGTGTGACCAGCTCCCAGGATAATCCCTGGGCACTGAGGCTGTCATGAGCAGCCCCAGATGGGGATCCTTTCCCATGCACTGTCACAATTTGCTGCAGAGGGAATAAGGTGCACCCTGTGTGACTCCATGGGAGAGAATTCTGGAAGCTTCTGTCTTGTTTGAAAGTTTGGGCCCCCTGAGGCCGTGCATCTTTTCCCAGTGCTGATTTTGCTTTGTTTCCTTTCGTCACAATAAATCAGAGCCACAACTAAGGCTACACGTGAGTCCTGTGAGTTCTATTGGTAAATCATCAAGCCTGGGGGTGGCTTGGGGACCCAGATCCACCGCCTTAAAGGAGAGGTGTGAGGATGAAAGGGTTAACATGCATGGAGTGCTCAGAACAGCACCTGGCTGGTCCAAAGAAGGCTCTAGAATGTTTGCTATGGTTGTCACTTGATGCTCCCAAGCAGAGGGAACTGCACCTTGCTCTCTGCTCTGAGCATTCCCTCTGTGTGAGCACTGCCTGCAATGCCCGTCTTCAATTATTTATGGGTCTGTCTCCCTTAACGGACCACAGGCAGCTTGGACGGCAGTGTGCTATGCTTTACGCAGGTCTACAACTGTATCCCTCTCTGACAAGGAAGACCACCCACCCCGACTCTCTGTACTGGGGGCCATTCTGGAAACCACACCAGGCAGGGCTGTTCCCCAAATTCAGTGTGAACACACAACGCTCCTCTGGCTCCCTACACAGGCTTGAGATCAGATGAACCAGAGGCGGGGCTGGTAGCCACTCCACAGGAGCTGGGAGGGTTATTAATCAGACAGTCCCTGTGAAATCAATTAAGCGTCGGCTGTTACAGAGTACAGAAAATGTGGATCAAGGCTTGGGAGACCCTGAGCACATGGCTCCCACCACAGCGGATCACAGATGCACCTGTGGGGCTAAAAGTACCATCGTAGCCCAGCTCCAGGGAGCACAGGTAGGCCCAGGCTGGTCCCTGTTGGTGGCGGGATCCAGCTAACCTCGGGGAGTGCCCAAGCTGTGGGGAGTACAGAGAGAGGAGTGGGTTTACCAAAGGCTTCATTCCCTTTCGACCTTCTGCTGGCCTGTCTATTGCTGCCAGCGTGAAATCGAAATCCTTCCCGGTCATCCCTCCAGCTGCTGTGATATCTGTTCGGCTATTTACTTTGGACTCTCAACACAGACAATTAGGGAAGGGCCTCTGACTGTTTCTCTGGCACCAGGGGGCCTCACTCTATGGGGCCGGGCACAAGCTGTTTAGGAAAATGCTCACACAGGCCCTGCTCCCTTGACTCCTAGGGCTTTGCTCACACAGTGCCTGTCTCAGGTCCTCTGGTCCTCTCTTGCTCCACCTGGGAGCCTCCCACTTGCTTTTCAACCCTGGGCCACCCGGGGCCAGGGCACCTGGAGAGCCTTCCTATGTCTCCACTTGAGTCCCAGTTACATCTGTTCTTTCTCTCATTCACCTGCGTGCTAACATTTATCATCCCACGCCCACCAGGTTGCAGCAGTCCCGTGTTGTGTGCAGCACAGACAAGGAAGCCTCAACCCATGCCCTATGCTTACCTCTCCCACAGTGCTCGTCTGTTTGCAAATGTCTGCTCTCTGTACCGTCTTACCTGCCAGGCACAATGTTAGGCATTCAGTGAACAGTGAGTTCACAAGAAGCACTAAACAGTAAGTAGTATGCTTCAGCACTGACTGTATGCTGATACCATCGTTACGTCACTTCTGCAACCCCCTTACGTGCTGGTGTGGTGGGTGAAGGCTGGCTATACATTATTTGGCACCTGTCCCATTGAGAAGTGGGCCTGCTTCCCATACCCTTGAAGGTGGCTGGCCCATGGCTGCACTGAGTGACAGAGGATGGTGGAAGTGACACTGCCAGTTCCAGGCCAAAGCTTGAGGAGACACGATGACTTCCACCTCAGTGCCTGGAGCCCTGAGCTGCCGGGTATGAAGTATAAGAACCCTGCTAGGACACCAGTCCTGCTAGGACTCCATCAGAGGGTGGGGTCCCCGCTTTCCAACTGTGCTCCCCACCCCAAAGTGTCCGGTGTATGTGTGAAGCTATCCTGGATCCTTGGGAGCAGTCCATGCCCTAGACTGACTCCTGCACCACAGGGAGTGTGAGCACAGCCCAGCTGAGCCCCTCCTCAACTGCTGACTCTGTGGTGAAGTTAACCAATCGACCAACGCTTTCTGCTAAGTTTTGGAGTCGTTCATTAGTTGTGCTGACACAGAGCATCAGAACAGGGAGTTACTGCCACCATCAAGGTCCTGGCTAGTAAGCAATAGGGAAAGGGTTCGAGCACAGGGTGTCTCTGGCCCTGTCACCTGGGCTTGGAGCAAATGCCATGCTGGCTGCACCGTCACTTAAGCCCTGGAACGTCGGGGCCAAACTTCCTCCTCCAAAGTAGAGAGGAAGTAGAACCTGCTATTTCCTCTCAACTCTTATGATGCATAGTGGCCAAAAGAATATTTTTGAATGAGTTTTTTCTTTATGGGGTTGATATGGGAAGTGTAACTATCTGAAAGAATGGGGAATACCTTTTCTAGTGTGACTTCTGGACGGCAGGCACTGGGCTGTGTGAATTCCTACATGGTATCCCATGTGGTGTCTCCTAATCTCTGTAAGGCATGGAGTCTGATTCCAACACACAGATGGGATGTTGAGGAACTTGCCCAGCCACTAAGGGTTAAAGCGAGGCAGGAATGAGGATCCACCTGCCCTCAGAGCCCGCGTTCTTCCCACCAACGGGACAGCTGATGAGTCCATCTCCAGCCTTCACTCTGATCCCTCTTAAACGGCACCCAGTTAGTTTTGTGCCATCAACCAGGCCAAGGCAGGCTTAAGAGCCAGAATCCTGATTGCGTTACTGGCTGTACTGGGCACCTGTCCCTGTTTCAGGCCGTCCTTCGATGCATACAGCTTTAGGGTCACAGAGGAAGGCTTCCTCCGATTTCTCAGCGGGGGCTTCAAGAATAAGTAGGACGCGGCCAGAACAAGAGGTGAGGAGGAGGACAGCCCTGGCAGGGTGTGTGAGAATGTGTGCAGAGGCAGAGTCCCAAAAGGGTCAGGGCCTGGAGGAAATGTTGCTGAACACCCAAACACACGGAATGTTACATGTGTAATTCTGTTATATTTGCACATGTAAAATGGTGTATTCAAAGATATCCCTACATGCTAACTGTGGTTACCTTTTAGAGGTGGACATAGTGATTTTCTTTCCTTATTCCATTTCCTATCTGTTCTATAATGAACAACTATTACTTGAGTAACAAGACACGAGGGAAAAAGAGAACAAAGGCTGTGTGCAATGGAAGTGGGAGGTGAGCGTGGGCTGGCGGGCCAGGAGAGGCGAGCTGGGGCCACATTTGCGTCTCTTGTCTTCTGGCTCCCTTTCCCTGGGCAAACCCAGAGGCTCAAAGGAGCAAGCGCTACTTTCCTTGCAAGTGAGGACAATGGACATCCAAGCAAGAGGGCGTGGAGGCCGTGGCCCACACAGAGAACAGGAAGCACCAGTTAGCTGCTGGCTTCCTGCTGCCACAAGCCATTCACTGAGCACCCTGGGAAAATGGAGACCCAGTCCAACAACCCTGGGCGAGATGACAATTATCTGGTTCTGTGATCGCTGCCCTCAAAGGAGGCAACAGGCAAAGGACCCACGACTCTGAAGCCCATCAGCAGGAACAACGCTCATCTGGAAACTGGGGCCAGGGTGCTGATGGAGGCTGCATCTCTCAGAACTGTGCTTGTGGAAAAACACATCTACAGAAGTCAAAGGTACGTGGGGATGCTGCTGTTCTCTGGCTGGACTCCACAGGGTTAACACGCCAACAGCACAGAGACATGTCGGGCAGAGCCAGATGGAGTCACTTTCCACGTCCAGGTTACCTTCACTTCCTTAAATGTGCTATGACTTTTGTTCTCTGCACAAAGAACAGGAGCCTGGGAAAATAAAGCCTTGGTTTCCCTCTACCTTAGGAAAGAAGAGGGTCCACGTGCACCAGTCTGGGACGGTTCATCTTTGGAGAACGTAGGGTGAAGCTGTGCCCCGTGGGCTCACAGCACTTAGACTGGTGAGACGATGGGTCAATCTCACTTTCCTCTGTACACCTTTCTGCAGTTTCTTTCCATAGAAACTACTGACCATCACAACAAAACTCCATTTTGGAAAAACAGTGGCTAAGCAGAGGGAAGGTGTCTCTATAAACTCCGACTGCAGGACACCTGCTACAGGGAGGCTGGGAGAAGGGGGCAGGAGGAGAGACCACAGGGAGGTGGCGGTGTCGTTGGGGACACAGGAGATGTAGGAGAGTCTGGCAAACTGGGTTCAAATCTTAGCTGTGCATTACCCATCTGCGACCCTGAGCTAGTGAGCAACTCAGTCTTACTCTCAGCTTCCAAAACTCCTACCTGCGGGTCCCAACAAGAAAACCCATGAAGGTGCAAGGA
Organism: Lepus europaeus; assembly: GCF_033115175.1. NCBI lineage: Eukaryota > Metazoa > Chordata > Mammalia > Lagomorpha > Leporidae > Lepus > Lepus europaeus. The sequence goes on from NC_084833.1 coordinate 68,140,592, forward strand.
TAGCACAGAGTGACATGCAGGGAAGGCCCTATGACCAAATGCTGGCGTGTACCTGCTAAGGACTGCTTGGGAAGGAGGAGCGGTGGGGAGCCGGGAGTGTGCTACGCACCCACCACCAGCCCAGGGTGGAGAACCATCTCAGAGAAAGGTACAGCTGAACGCCCCAAGGGACGCCACACCAATGCCCTCACACACACCAGCTCTTATCTGGCGTCAGTCCTGGCCAGCCAGCCTCATCATGCTGTACAGACATGGGAAGGGAACCCCCTAGGGCTCCAGGAACTTGACCAAGGCCCTACCTTTGGTCAGCAGCCGGCTAGCACCGCATCTTGGCCTTCAGGATTCCAAAGCCCACCCTCTTCCTATGCTCCACCCCACTGCCCCTTTCCATCCCGTGCGCCCAGCGGGTGGTGGGGACACGGCCCAGGGCCTTCACTCTGCCACCCCCGCCCTGCCCTGCGGTCCCTCGTGGCTCACACCTGGTCTCCAGTGGGATGTTGCTGTTGAGTAGCCAGTTGTCCTGCGCATGCGTTGGTTCCGGGGCACCGCTGGCCGGGGGCTCTCCAGAGAGCGAATGGTCCGTGGGGGCCGGGCTGGGGTTGCTTCTGGGAGTGAAGTTGCCCCGGTTCAGGGAGTTGATGGAGGCCGCGTGGTGTTGGTTGGGGGTGTGGGCATGCGAGAGCGGCGGCGGCGGGGTCCGGAGCCGCGGGTGGTTCTGCAGGCCGCCTGGGTGATCTAGGGCACAAACAGGCATGGTCATTGTACCTTGGTTGGAGAGGGGGGGTCTCGGGGATGTGAGCGTGATGGGCACGGCCAAGTGTCCTGAGCCAAGTGGGCCATCTGTACTTATTTGGCAGGCGATTACCGCTGAGCACCTGTCACGCTGGGTACTAGACCTGTATCTAGGAGCAGATACAGGTGTTCTCTTAGCCAAGAATGCAAAAAGTAAAGATGAACTGCCCACATCACCAGCTGCTCAAGGTTTCTTTCATACTTTTAGGCTCTGGGTTTTCCAGGGTGGTCCCAGAGCTGGGGACTTGTCGGGGCTGGAAGTTGTGGAGCTCTGGGGTGGGGCCAGTCACCTGTTTCCCAACCCCTTGGTGACGCCTTGGGAACATCTGACTGTGTCCAACCGTGCACAGCAAATGAGGCACACATTTAAGTAACAGTTCCCTTGGATGGTCATCCATCTAAGACCATGGCAAACCAGGATGGGACCGTGGCCAGCGCACGCCTGGGCACTGGCGGAGTTTTAGATCAGGCAGCCCCTGAGTACCGTGAGCCATGCTGGTGTCCAGATGCTCAAAAGCCACCACTGGGATTTGCTGGGCACCTACTGCGTGCCAGGCTCTGTTCCACAACCCAGCACAGGGTCTTTCAAAGCTGAGCAATCTACAGGGTGAAGAAGACGAGAAATCGGATCCTAGGCCAGATGCTGCCTCCTGACGTGCACCTGACTACGGACCAGTCACTCCACCCCTCAGTCTTTACATCTCTAAAACAGAACGGTTTAGTATGGGGATTACAGAGCTAGGGGGAAATGGAACGGCCGTCACGTGGGAGCTGTTTCCAGGTTCACAGTTTATGAAGCATTTGGCTTCATCTGTTTCTGCCAAGAATCACGTGTTAGAGAGAGAGAGAGAATGGGACTCAAACCAAGGCAGACGCAGTGTTCTGGAGGTGGTGCACCCCCTCCCATCAGAAGACAGCTTTCTGGAAACCATCAAGCACAACCAAGTGGGAAACGCTATCAGTGTTACTGATATGTTTAGTGGACGACGCGTCACTCTGCTTCTTAGGTAATCCAATCTTCTATGGCAAAGTGTTATACAGCAGATCTGGTGGGGAACTGGGGGAGAGGAGGCAGGGGAGGGAGGCAGAGAAACAGAAACCATGGTAAGTGGCTCACGTCCTTGTACAAGCAAGCTGCTACTTGCAGCACAACGCCACACTGGGCCGACAAAGCCCCCCGGAACCTGATCCATACTGCCTGCCTCATCTCTCCCCGGCCCCCTCTGCCCGCTCCTGCTGTTCCTTTCCACCAGAGGCCAGGGGAGTTGCTAAGGCTGAACCTCCAGTTCCAATAAGGGTGCCTAGGAAGTCCACACAATGGGAAGGGTACCCCCCGGAAGATGTGCAATGCTGAAGTCCTGGACTAGAAGGGAGCTGGTGGGGGCGCCCCTTGAGGGTAGGAGAGATCCCAGAAGCCAACACAACCTGTCCAGGCAGAAGGTCCTGCTCAGGGACAGATGGCCTTCCCTCCCCACCCCTTAGCTGCTCATCCTGGGAGCTGCAGGCCAGGGCACCAGAGCAGAGAGGCAGTGACTGAGCCCCTACTGTCCAATGGTTGTCAAGAGGTCAGTAGAGAAGGGTGACCCAGTCCTCATCCCTGCCCTGTCCTAGGTTTCACTTCATAGGCATTAACAGTTGCTGCCCTGTACCTACTGGAGCACCTACCATGTGTGCTTCACATCCTTAACTTTCCTACCCTCACAGCGACCCTAGAGGTCAGTAGTAGCATCATTCCCATTTTATAGATGAGGAGGCTGAGCCACGCAACCAATAGTGAGTGGTCCTTATAGAGTCAAAGCCTGAGTTCTGTCGACCAGACACCTGGTGGCTTTGCATGAGACACAGACCCCATCCTGGACTGTGTTGGTCCACAGCCAAGGGCAGCAAAAAGATGCCCAGTGAGGGGAGCAGCCCCTGAGGTCCCCGCCACAACCTGTGGACATTTGCTCTGTGACTAAGTGAGGACACCAGGCTCCGGCTTGATGACCGTCCAGAGTCCTGCAATGATGATATTTCCAGGATAAGATCCCTGCTCAGAAATCTAAAAACGAACTTATAGAAGGAGATTCTCCTACGCCGACAAGGCAGGTTCTGGTCCAAATCCTCTCTATTTTTTGATGCTCCACTCAGCTGCTACTCCATCCAGGGAGCTTTCCTTGGTCTCTCCTTGCCCCACTTCCCTTCTCCTTTGGAACACTTGCAACAGGCAACCCATATCTCCCACCTGCATCTCCTTCCCTGGTGCTGGCCTACCTGCATCCCCATCCTGCTGTCTCCAGGAGGCTGCAGGGTAAGGTTCCTGCAGGGTAGGTTTGCATGCAAAACACATTAACACACCATCTGGGGTCCTGGAGCCAGAGCCGCAGGTCCTTCCTTCCCTTCCCCGGTTCCACCCTGAGCACCTTAAGAAAGGGCACCTTGGTGTTACCCAGGTTCCTGAGGGAGGAGCTCTGCACAGGGAGCTTTGCAATGGGAGCCCTGCCTCACCGCTCACCCCGGAAGGAACCACGACCCCCTGAGTGAGCAGTGCACGTTTCCCTCTGGTCCTGGGGATTTCCCTTGTGCTTCCCATGGGGAAGACAAAGGGGCGAGGCTGCAGAGGGCCCTTCATCTCGCACCGCCCCAGCATGCATCCCCCCCCCCCTCACAGGGATCTCTGAACTGATTCGCTCACTGGGCAGTTACTGAGTGCCTGCTTTGTGCCAGGTCTTGTAAACTGGGTGTTGGGGATAAAACGGTGCATGGAATGGATATGGCTTAGGGCAGAATGCTCTCTTCTGCTTTCTGTTTACTGCTGGGTGACTTCCAGCAGCTCACTTCCCCTTCTCGGTGGGTGCACCTATGGCAGCGTTCACCCTCTCCTACTCCACCACTTCCTGGGAGGTAGAGTCAGGGCCTGTGCTCAAGTATCAATCACTGGGCCCTGAGGCAAGGGTCCATGTGTTATCCATTTCCATTTGCCCTGTGGCAGCCCCGAGCTGGGCCTGGTGCACAGCGGGCCCTCAGTAAACACCTAAGCAACCTCGGGAAAGCCAGCAAGTCGGGCAGCTGGACATGCTGCGTGCACAAGCAGTTGCTTCCCTCCTGCTATCTGGGAGCAGGCACTGGTCTGCGTGCAATGCTGTGCCATAAATGCCAACTCTCTGCCTCCGCTCACAGCAACAGCTACCAAGTGAACTGAGCCCCGAATCGAGCCCAAATGTGAGTCCTTTCACTGTTATTTGCATGCACAGCTCTCAGGAAAGGCCACTTGCTTATCTGAGTTCTGCAAGCCTGGTTTTCCAGGCTTCTTGCTTCCTACAAGTTCTCAGATATATTCAGGGCTGCAGGTGCCCTCTTTCACGTTTATATGCACAAAAATCCAGCACACTGCAGCCTCCTGGCTGTATCTCACTGAACCTAGATCACACTGAGGCTCCTTCGTGGAGCTGCGGGGAGCAGTGGGTAAGAGAAATGGACTAGGCTTTGGTGTGAGATGGCCCAGAGTTCATGTGTTGACTCTACAAGCTGTGTGACCTTGGTCAAGTCAGTAATCTTCCCTGGGGCGTGGGGATTCTTACCACTAAATGGAGATAAAGCTCCCCTTCTTGGATTGCTATGAGAATTAAATGAGATAATGTATGCAAAATGTTTAGCAGAGTGCCTGGAATACAGTCAGGCTAAAAAATGGGAACTATTAATTCCGTAAGTGCAATAAAGGCATGTTGAATGAGTAAATCATAAAGCACTACATTGTCACCATGGTGATCACTCTTCAGCATTTATAACAGCAGTAAACCTTGAGCAAGAAAGAGTAGGCAAACAACAGAAGCATGATCTTTCAGTGCGGCTGAGTCCCGCTCTGGACACCTGCTGGCTTCCAGGTGCCCTGGTCTCAGGAGGGTGCCCGCAGCTCAATGTGCACATCAGAAGCAGATGAGAACGGTGGTGGGTCTGACAATCAGAACAAGACCAGGTACAAGGGGCATCCATACATTCAGGCAGGAAGGCTCCTTTCTGCGTGGGATCAGTAGGTCAGAAGGAACCAGGTCGCGTCACATAGATCCATACCCCCCGTCCTGGGTTTAAGGTGAAACAAGATCAAGAGGGCCCTTGACGTCGATCATTCCATCAGCAACATGAAGCAGTCCTTTGCAGTGGATAGGGATTTGACGGATGCTGAGATTGGGATGAGGTCCAGTCTTGACAAGTAGCCAGTGTGTGTGGATAGATCCTAAACAAAGGTACTAAGGTCTCACAGAACCATGGTCAGTCTTAGCTTTCTCCTATAATCTGTGTGATTTGGGGCAAGTCTCTCAACTTCTCTGAGTCTCTGTAATTCATATAGAAGAAGTGTAAAGCAAAAAAGAAGGAGAGAAGGAGGAGGGCTACCACAGACTGAATTTGTAGTGATTCAGAAATAAAATACACATTGACTTTGACTTTGGGATGCTCATAGATAACAGACATCCAGAAACTCCAAGCATAACTTCCGAAAGTTCATGGAAAATAAAATTTAATGATAAATTAATTTTGGTGCAAAAAAAAAATAAAACTATGCATAGTTTTTACATAAAATGAATTTTTCATGAACTTGTTGAAGCCCATATACCAAATGGTCATTACTGTGGGCTGTATATCATCACACATCACCAGGTGTAGCAGGTAGTATTTACTGAGTACCCACTGTGTGCCACATTCTTCCTAAGTGCTTTACTTATTCAGTCCTCAGGGTACCTCGTAAAGAAGGTAGTATCATGACACCTCCTTCCGCAGATGAGAAAATGGAGGCGCAGTAATGGTAAGTGCTCTGCCCAAGATCAGGAGATCACCCACGTTGGAGCCAGAATCTGAACCCAGGCAGTCTGGTCCCAGACTGCACTGTGGGGCCCTCTGCCTCCCAGACCTTAAGTGAGATAATATGGGTAAGGGGCCAACTTCCAGCACCCGGTGAACATCTCACAGTGGTGACGGCTGTCAACCCTGGGGGCTGGCACTGCAGCCCCACTGAGCACCATGGGGCACCTACCAGACCGTGGCTTCTGATGTGAGGGAAGGCTGCACGAGAAGTGACCTTCGTCTAAGGATCTAAGGCAGTTCAGAAGTTGAGAGAAGTCTGGCTGGGAACACTATTTGTTAAATATTTATTTATTGGGAAGGCAGAGTGACAGAGAGAGAGAGAGAGAGAGAGAGAGAGAGAGAATGTCTTCTGTCCATGGGTTCGTTCCCCAAAAGGCCACAATGGCCAGGGCTGGCCCAGGCCTAGAACTCCATCCTGGTCTCCCATGAGGGCAGCAGGGGCCCAGGTACTTGGACCATGTTCTGCTGCTTTCCCAGGTACATTAGAGGGAGCTGGATCAGAAGTGGAGCAGCTGGGACTCCAACCAGCACTCATATGGGATCCGGCAGCACAGGTGGCAGCTTAACCTGTTGTACCACAATACTGGCGCCCCTCCCCCGCAACCTGTTTTATAAGGATGGCGGGGAGGGAGCAGAGGCTGGGATTGAGGGGGGATCCCAGGGGCAGGTATAGGTGGTGGTTAACCTGGAGGTGCCAGGCTAAAGAATGCGGCCTTTGGCCGGCGCCGTGGCTCAATAGGCTAATCCTCCGCCTTGCGGCACCCAGCACACCGGGTTCTAGTCCCGGTCAGGGCACCGATCCTGTCCCAGTTGCCCCTCTTCCAGGCCAGCTCTCTGCTGTGGCCCGGGAGTGCAGTGGAGGATGACCCAAGTGCTTGGGCCCTGCACCCCAAGGGAGACCAGGAGAAGCACCTGGCTCCTGGCTTCGGATCAGCACTGTGTGTTGGCTGCAGCATGCCAGCCACGGCGGCCATTGGAGGGTGAACCAATGGCAAAGGAAGACCTTTCTCTCTGTCTCTCTCTCTCTCACTGTCCATTCTGCCTGTCAAAAAATAAAAAAAAAATAAAAATAAAAAAAGAAAGAATGTGGCCTTCCTCGGCAGGACGAGATGCAGTGCCTTGATGACTGGAATATTTGAGGAAGATTCCAGGTGTGCACCTGGCCAGGGCTGGGCGACAAATATGCCTCAGACTGACTCCAGTGTTTTACGTCACTGTTCTTTTGCAAGATTACAATCCTGAGCAAAAGGCATAAACTTGCAAAACTTTGGCTCAGGCAAAAGAACTCAAGCCTGTCAAAAGCCCTGTGATCTAAGGCCGGCATCGGCTCCACGAAACAGTGCCAGGCCGGGTGCCCACGCCCAGCCCTGCGACACGGCAGCTAGGTGCCTGAAAGTCTCCTTGCTTCAGAGTTAATGATGACCCCAGCGGGCACTGCAGTCATTCATCGGGCCCTACAGACGGTCAGATATGAAAGATGACAGCGTTTAATTATCAGAAAGCAACAACTCCAGCTGCCTGCGAATGCCAGCAAAAAGAGTTATTCGGCTTCCATTAAAATGCCATCGACTACCACTGACACGGGATGGTGATGTAGCAGTGCTGAGAGCTGAGCTAATGAACCTTGGCCTACAAGACCAATTTAGAGAGGCCGGAAAGCTCTCTGTCACCGCAGCTGGCAGCCGGAATCTGATGGCCTGACGTCTGGTCTCAGCCCCGCCTCCTTCAAGCTGCAGAGTCTCAGCCAGTTTATTTAACCTCCCTGGATGTGTTTCTTCACCTGTCAATGAGACATGAAGGCATCTTGCACATTGTAAAGGCCTGTTCCAGAGTCAGAGAAAACTAACACTATTATTATCATTACCTAACCTAAAATGGACTTTAAAAAACAAAACCCTGAAATTCAAAATGTGGACACGGGTCTGAGCATGAAGCTCGGGCTGGAATTGTGTGTCACGTCATTGTCTTAACCCGTTCATTCTCTGCCTGAACGAATGTCTTCCGTTCACTTTCACTGATGTCTTTGTGCATCACGGCCAGTGTGCAGGGCTTCTAGATGGTCCCCAGATGCATCTCGGAGAGGAACAGGATGACAGGGGCTGGGACAGCACAGATGGGGCTCCCCCAAGGCCACGCTTCCACTGTTCTCGATGGGCACTCAGAGGCCGTGCCTGGGAGGCACACCACAGCTGTCTTGGCCTCTTCGTGCACACAGTCAGGGCAGAACTGGACACAGAAAATGAAAGTGCTCTGCATTCTAGAAGCTGTACCAAGGAGTCTGTGTTTTCAGAAGCTTCCTTGTCTGCTGTAGCGGTTCTCAAATGGGTGGGAGGGTGTGCAGGACTGTGGAAGGTTTCCTGGTTGTCACCATGGCTGGTGGGCGCACATCTGGCCAGGGGTGCCAGGGCAGCCACCCTCACGCCACGACAGGGCTGCCACCGTAAGGCTTTAGTCTCAGCTTGCTTCCCTTGCCTCTACTCTGAGTTCCAGATCATTCTCCTCCCTCTGTCACAGGAGGCTGATCCCTAAGGACCGCCTCCCCAGGTCCCTTGCCTTCCAGATGGGGTTGGCTATCCATGGTGAGCACAGGGGGACGCTCCAAGGCAGGAGGGGAGCGAGGCTGAGATAGCACCTCCTCCTACCTCTCCGCACTGCAGCCCTGCTTCCGCTGTCTCCAGCAGCACCCTCAAGGCTACAGCTGTGCACAGATACAGTGGTGTGCGAAAGCTTCTGGAAGAGGAAGAGCAAGGCTACTGGAGGAGAGGCAGGATTGAGGTATATCCCAGGGCAGCCAGAGGGCTCCAGGTGGCAGGGGGTGGGGAGGTGGGGCACTGGCATAAACAGAAGCCCATGGGCTGAGAGCTACAGGCCCCACAGGGTGACGAGACAGCACCAGACCTGTGCACCTGGGTCGGAGATCTGGAGAGGGGGTGCAGAGGAAGACGGGCCTGCAGCCGGACGGCTCACCCTCATTTCTGGGTTTTCAGAGGCAGGAGCAGTGACAAGAATGAAGTAGAACCCTCAGGCCCACTAAAACGTCCTCAGATTTCTCATCCAGCAGTGACGGCTCTCTGGGGTGGAGGCTGGGAGAAAGGACCCTGACAGCTGTGGGAGGAGCTGAGGTTCTGGGTCTCCCTCAGAGGAGGTGCAATCCCCACAGCTGTCTGTTCCCAGGGTCACGGTCATTTACAGACAAACTGAGCCAAGAGTATCAAAGCATCTTCTCTGGAGTGGGCATTGCGGTGCAGCGGGTGAAGAGACCACTTGGGACACCCACATCACGCATCAGAGCGCCAGTTCCAGCGCAGGCTACATTACTTCTGAGTCAGCTTCCTGCTAATGTGCCTGGGAAGGCAGCAGATATTCGCTCAAGGTCCTGGCTTCCTGTCCCCAGCCTGGGAGCTCCTGGCTTCAGCTTGGCCCAGCTCCTGCTATTGTGGGCATTTGGGGAGTGAACCAGAGGATTGAAGGTCTCTCTCTCTCTCTCTCTCTCTCTCTCTCTCTCTCTTCCTGTCTCTGACACTCTTTCAGTAAACCATAAAACCGTATCTTTTCTATGCGTGGTACATGAATATCCTGGCTGAGTCACCATTTGAGCCTAGAAGTATATGTCACTCAAACTCTGTGTGCTTGTCCCCATCAGTCACCAATTTGCTGTGTGACCTTGGGCGAGGCACTCAATCTGAGTTCCAGTTCCTGCAGTTGAAAAATCAGGGAGAGGAGATGGTGGGAGACCTGTGCAAGTCTGAAATCGAGGACGACAGCAGTCTGGCCAGACGGACTTGCGATGCTTGTTAACGACATTTGTAAGTCCCATGCATGGCAAGCTCTGTGCCCGACTGTGTTGGATGACTGGACCCGAACAAGCCAGGGCGATGGAAGAGGAGAATGAGAAACACAGGGTGGCTCTCTGCCCTTGCCAGCCCTCACCACCCTGCCTCCCTGCTCTCAGTCCATTTACAAACATCATTCTGTGCAGGCCTGGTACTTGATGCCCGAGACACAGATGCCATGAGACAAAGTCCCTGGCTTGCTGGAAAAGGGCAGCCACAGCCACAGGGTGTCTTTTCTGGGAGTGAGCTCCTGACCGATTTAGAGCTGCGCCCACCCCAAGGCAGAACTGGTCCTGGGAAAGAGACAGTCAAGAGCGTTTTCCTTCCCTCTCCTGTCACCTTCTTACCCTTTTCAAAAATGGTCTGACCCGTACACAATTAGGTCAAGTCCCAAAGCAACAAGGAGCCACAGTTGACAGGTAAGATGGGATGTGTATGTGTAGGGGTGAAATTCCATTCTACAGGAGTCAATGGTGTGTTACAGCAGGTAAGAAGCTCATGGAAGTGTAGACAGGCTGCATTTAATATCTATCTATTGATCCATCTACCTACCTACGTACCTACGAGGTAAAGACAGGGTCAGAGAAAGACAGTGAGTGCCCATCTTCTGAATACCCTATTCCTAATTGTATCACTAAATGCCTACAATGGCAGGGGCAGGAACTGAAACCGGGATCTGGGAACTCATTCCAGATATCCCACATGGGTGCCAGGGGCCAAACCACAATGCCTCCCAGGATGTGCCTTAGCAGGGAGCTAGAGCCAGGAGTGGAGGGGCTGGGCGCTGTGGCACCAGCATCCCACATGGGTGCTGGTTTGAGTCCCAGCTGATCCACTTCTGATCCAGTTCTCTACTGATGGCCTGTGAAGGCAGAAGATGGCTAAGAGCTTGGGCCCCTGCACACACATGGGAGACCTGGAAGAAGCTCCTGGCTCCTGACTTTGGACTGGCCCAGCTCCAGACATTGTGGCCATTTGGAGAGTGAACCAGCAGATGGAAGACCTCTCTGTCTACCTCTATCTGTCTGTGACTCTGCTTCTCAAGTGAATAAATAAATCTTTAGGAAACAAAAATAAAGGGGAGAGGAGCTGGGACTGGCACCCAGGCATTCCTTATGGGATAGAGGTGTGTTGACTCCTAGGCCAAGAGCAGGTCAGCACTGGTAGAGATAAAGCACTGAGAATGCGGGAGGGGAGTGTGCTGTGCTGATGAGCACTGGCGGGCCCAAGGCGGACCCTGTATTGAGTCACTGCAGCACAGCAGAGGATGACCCACTCCCTTGCTCCCTTGGGTGGTGAAGGGTTTAGAAATTGTGTTCCCACGAGAGTAGGCAGAGGACTGCCGTGAGCCTGGAAAGATGGGTTGGTGGGAGGGCTCACGGCAAGAGTGTGCATCCAGGCGTTCAGCTTAAGCTGGAGTTCTCCCCAAGCCTCACGGCTATGCCCACACAGGTCACATGGGAGGGAATCAGACACCCAACCACGTGTGGGAGTCGAGATTCCCAGGGGGAAGGACTGCTCCCAGCTTTGCCATCAGCTCACTCTTGGCTTAGGACAGTCCCTCCGGATTCCTGGGCCTCCATTCATCTCCCTGACGAATGAGGTTCCTTCATTTTACAGACGATCTCCTGCCGTTCCTTCCAGCCCTGGACAGTCCGACTCTTCCAAGCTTCCCATGTGCAAGCAGCTACAGGTGGGAGAAGCAGCAAGCTGCTCCCTGGGCTGCGGGAAATTGTTTTCCCATGAGAGTAGGAAGGCCAGGACGTGACCTGCTGCAAACAGTAGCATTCAAGTGCAGAAGATCCTGCCCACCAAGCTCCCTAGTAAGCAGTGGGCTACCTCGCAAGGCGGTGAGCTCCTTGCCAATGAAGTAGAGGCCACAGTGATGATCCTCACCCTTTCCCCCGAACTTCAAGCCTCTGCCACTCCAGCTAAGTAAATGCAGACTTAAACTTCATGCTTCCCTGTCCATCACTCCACAAGTGCTCACAGTGGCCAAGAGCTAGGAGCTGGGAACTCAACCTAGGTCTCCCCTGTGGGTGGCAGGAACCCAACCACTTTCAGGGTTCACTGCTGCCTCCCAGGGTCTGCATTAGAGGAAGCTGGAGTCAGGAGCCAAAACCTGAATGGAACCCAGGAACTCTGATGGGAGGTGCAGATATCTTACCCAGTCTCGTAACTGCTGGGCCACGTGCCAGCTGCCCCAGGTGTGACCATAATATACCCCAGGCAGTGGAGCCAGAGTAGGTGGCTCCTCACTCTGGGTTATGTGGCAGGCCCCTGCCCCTGGGCTCATTCACCCAGACACTGCCACTGATTCCCAAGAGGCATGGGATGACTTGGGCACTCATCTTTCTCTCTCTCTCTCTCTTTTTTAAAGACTATTTATTTTAAAAGTCAGAGTTATAGAGAGAGAGGGAGAGGACTTCCATCAGCTGGTTCACTCTTAAGAAGGCCCCCACAGTCAGCACTGGGCCAGGCTGAAGCCAGGAGTTCTATCCAGGTTTCCCAGATGGGTGGCAGAGGCCCACACCCTTGGGTCAACTTCTGCTGCTTTTTCCCAGGCCATTAGCAGGGGGCTGGATTGGAAGAAGAGCAGCTGGGTCATGAACTAGCGCCCATATGGGATACCAGCATTGCAGGCAGCAGCTTTACCTGCTACGCCGCCGCGCTGGCCCCAGATCTCTCTTTAACCTTGACCTGATAGTCTCCAAAATGCACAATGAAGATGGCTCATAACTGAGGTGGGCATAAACGTTGCATATTTTTTTCAGCAGTTGCAGATGCTATGAACAGGAAGTCAAAACGATGAATCTAAGGCTCCTGCTGGGAACAGTCTGCCTCGTTGACTGACGCCAGCACTGAGGGTCAGGGCAGTTTATCAGGCAGTTTTCCTAATTCTATAGCACCCCCAGCTTCCTCCTGCTCCTGGGCCTACACTGCCTGGGCCCTGCAGGAGGCTAAGAGCAGCACAGGGAGAGGTGAATTCTCATCCATTATGTTCACATCCCTCCCTCCTGTCTATATCCGTCACTATTCTTGGAAGAGACACTGACGTCCTTTGTTGGAAGTGACAGGTTGGCAAAAGGCTGCCAGACGCCACAGAGCAGCACTGCTCAGCATTGGCTCGGCTCAGGCTCAAGCCGCCTTGAGTTCAAATCCCACCTCCCTTGTGTACACACTGGGCACAACACAACCCTTTCCTGGCTGTCAAGTTCATGCCATGAACCTCATTCAAATAGCACATGGCCAGGCAGGCAGTGCTGAGCCATACAGGGTTGAGTTCGCAGCCAGGCTCCACCATGCCCCAGCTCGGTGGCTTTGACTGCTCCTAACCTCTGAAAGCTGTGACTTCATCTGTGACAAGGGGACAGCAGTGCCATCTATTTCTTTGTGCTGCTGTAGGATTCAGTGAGGCAGGGGGCATAGGGTTATGAGCATAGCTCCTCAGAATTACCACTACTTCCTTTCCCCTTGGGCTGTGGGACCTCCTGGGGCGGAGATCTTACCTGTCTTTCCTGGTTCTCGGTCTTTCCTGCACCTTTAGCTACCGTCCCTGGAGAGGCTGCTAAGCCAACTATAAGTGTTTGTCGTGCATGCAGGGTCTCTGAGTCTGGACCCTGGGAGGTTGTCAGGAAGGAAGAGGATGAATATTCCCCGGCCCACGGCTAAGAGCAAGGCTCCCGTGAAGGCTTTCTGCTCTCGCCCTCAGAGAGACACTGGAACGTGCTTCTGAATTTCTCCATGTTGCAGACAGGTAAACTGAGTGTCAGGAACCTGCTCATGTCTTTGTTTATGACATTTTGCAATTTTTTTTTTTTCAACAGAGGAACGTCCCTGGCCCTGGCACTTGGGACAATTTTATTAAATGTGACATCCTGACTTAAAACCCCATAACAAACAAAATGAGAAATCTGCTCATAGTCACCTTGCCAGGGAATGATAAAAGCCAAGATCCTAACACAGGTCTCTCTGCTTCCTCTGCTCTTGATGCCTGCTACAGGCAGAAGCAGCCACTGATGCTGCAGTACTAAAGCTTATATGTATTAAACAATTTTTTTAAACGCAAAAACCTCTCATTTTCATTATGAATGAATAACTGTCACAAAATAGCTGTAGGGCTGGGATGTTTCCAGGATCACAAAAAGCTTTAGTGTTGGTAACACACCATAATGAGCCCCAAGAGGTGGGTGTTACGACCCTCTTTCTATAGACAAGACCTGCAAGGCTCATTGGCTTGCTCAGGGGGCAGGGCTCCTGCACAGAGACGCCACACCAGGAGTTCAGACCCCAAGCCCAGTACCCTTTCAAGCTTCTCCAGAAGTTGCAGGCAAACCCCTTCCACCTCAATGGAGAGTGCCCATTCCAACCCAGCAAGTCCCAGGCAGCACGGTGGTCCCCTGCTCATGTGACTGTCACCTTCTTCCTCAGGACCTACAAGGCCCCACTCTGGGGGCAGAGCAAAAAGCACCCAACTAATCCTATCCATCAGAGAGATGCTTTTCTTCCCAGACGACGCAGCCACACATGGGCTTTCTGATAGGGGCTCAGGAGATGCCAAGCAGGTGCTCTATCTATCAGCATCTCCAAGCCAAGTTGTACCAGAAACAGGTAACAGTTTTGTGCCCCGAAGTCCTCTGCAGGGTGCCTAGCTCAGTCCCCAGGCTCTGGAAAGCAAAGGGCAACACTGACAATGGCCGTGCAGCACTGCAGGCTGGCAGGGCTGCTCCTGAGCCCTGCTAAGCCGTGTTCGTGCACTTTCTTTCATGCCATCTTCCTAGGAGTCCTGGGAGGTAGGGCTAAGAGGAAGCCTATGCTTTGAGCCCCAGCTCACCCATTCCTCAGCTGTTGCAGCTTGGCCAAAGTTACTCAGATCTCCTGTGCCCACTTTCCTGACTCAAAAGAGAGCAAGCAGCCATCAGATGGGGGTTGGGGGGATTTACATAAAGTGCTAAGAACATGCAGGGTGCATAGCAAGGAGTGTGAGCTACTGTTCTGTTTCCCAGAGGAGAACACAGACGCTCAGAAAGGGAATTTGCTCATGCTCCAGACCAGACTGGAGCCCAAGCCATGCTTGTGGCATCCTTTCTATAATACCTGCCTGTTCCCCTCACCTGGCATTCAGTGGGTGCTCCCAAAGTGCTATCGCCATCATCACCACTATTATGACAATTACTGTCCCTACTGAGAACGCTCACTTTAGTGCTGTGCTCCCCGCCAGTGCCAAGGTTACCAGCTCCCGGCCTCTGCCCTTGCTCTACCACTGTGTGAGGTGCTGCTTCCAGAGCTAGGGCCCAGATGCTGCCCACTTTATTTCAATGCTGAAAGTGTACGTTCTGTGGGTGCCACCTGGCTCATTCCCCAAGTTAATTCTTTTCTTTCAGAGATGGAATATTTTATTTTTCCAATTTCACAATCTACTTATGTTAAAAAAAAAAAAAAAGGAATAGAAAGAAATCCAATCAGCTCAGCTCAGGTTTGCGAAACAAATAATGTAGCCAGCAGAGAACCTTAATCAAAGAGTTATATTCATAACCAAAGCAATTGCTGCTCTGCCTAATGTATCCAGCTCAGGGCATCCTAAGAAATGTCTCCCGGCAACACAGGAGGCTGTGTAGGGGTGCAGGGGCACTGCTGAACAGGGACACACCCCCAGCAGTGGCACCTTGATAAATCTCAAGCAACTATGGACGGGGAGGATGTTCCCCCAGAGCTTCACCCACACCCGGATGTCCTGTGACATTTTATCACTATAAGGACTTGGGAGATACAGACTTGCACCTGCACGCTTCCTTTGTCTCCTGGAAGAAACAATGCGCAAAGGCCATGCAACCTGAGGGATCTGAGAGGACAAGTACTTCGGAGTCTGGCTGACAGGGGTTGCAACCCCGACCCTGCCACTCACCCGCTGTGTGACTCGGATGTGTCCCTTAACCTCTCTGAGCATCAACCAGGAAATGGAGGTGATCACACCTACTGGAGACTGACGACTGAACAAGAGAACAATGAGTGTCCTCCTAGACGTGAACTTTGTATACCCAGGGCACAAGGAGCACAAGGCCCCCTTTGTTGTAAGCCTAATGCTTATTGTCTATGCTAACAATTCCAACGTGTGCTGTTTACTGGGTAATTACTTAGAGCCAGGGATCATGCTACGCTCTGTACATGTATGAACTTATTTTATCCTAAAACACCCCCTATGAAGGGATGGACAACATCCGACCCATAGGCCGTATAAGGCCTGTGAAATCATTTGATCTGGCCCTGCCAAAGCCACTGCAGGCAGGACTCAAAATTAATAAATGTAAAACAGGCTAATGTCTCAGTTGACCATTTTGTATGGCCTGTGAATGATGTTCTAAATATCCATATGGCCCTTGGCAGAAAGGTTTCCCTATCCCTAAAGCATGCATTGTTCTCCCCTTTCCAGCTTTGAGAGAACCAAGGCTCCGAGAAGCCAGGAGACTTTTCCAAAGTAACCCAGCTGGAGAGCAGGAGGCAGGGAGGCTCCCAGGATCACAGAGCCAAAGCCGGGCTTCAAACTCTGGCCCGTCCACTCTCCCCCTTGGTGCTGCCCCTCGTTCCATGGCATCCATCACACTCCAAGCCGACTCCTGAGGAATGGGATTTCCTTCTCTTTCTCCTTTCAGCCTCACTGTCTAGGACTCCTCAAAGCAACAAAGAAACCAGGGGGCTTGCTCCGAGTTACTGAGCAGACACCCTGCTACCCTGGCTGCGGATTCCTAGGCTTCCGGACCTAGGGAATCGTCCTCCCCTGAAAGGCTCTGGAGGTCGGGGGGACCCTCTGGCAAAGCTGACCTGGCCTGCTTGTCCCAAGATGGCAGCTGGCAGGCCTGGCTCTGCCCCTGCCCTGATCTTGCAGGCACTGGCTCCAATCCCCCCAGGCTCTCCAGATTGCAACTCACTCCTGCACAGGCTGGATTCATTTGCTCAGCAAACATTTCTGTCAGCTGCTGCCCATCTCGGCATCCCTAGGATCCTATTAATATGGCTTTCCCCATGTTTATTTCTCACATAATCTATATTTGGTAACTAATCACTAATCGTTTCTCCATTTTTAATCAAACGCATTAGAGCTGGCGTGCAGAGCGTCTGGTGGCAGGAGCTATGTGACTGGGCCCCCAGCACCTGGTGCACTGCCGATCTGAAGCAGGCCTTGTGTTTGCTGAGCGAAGGAGTGGACAGGTGAAGGGATGAATGCTTGATCCTAGGCAGGAGAGCCTGGCCGGTGGGTACACAGGGTCAGAGAGATCTGGCCCCAGATCCCAGCTGGACCATTTACAAGCCTTTGGATCTTGTGTGGGTCACTTTATGTTCTCTGAGGCTCAGCTAGGAGATGACGACCATTTGACCCCTCTTGCATATTGCTTAATGCTGAAGAGTCATAATGACAACAATGAAAAGAAAAATGGCAGCCAATGCAAACATGGGGCACTGCAGGTGGTGGGCTGTATTCTAAACACCGTACCTGGACTAACCCAACCTGCATAATAACCCACACGGTCGTTACTGTCATTATTCCCATCACTTGACAAATGGAGAAACTGAAGTACACAGTCACCCAAGGATGGATCTGCAGGACAGAGACGGGATTCAACCCCAGGTGGTCTGGCTCTAAACTCTGTCCCTTCACCCTCAGGCTGTGCTGCCTCGGCCTGTAGGGTGCCCTGGAGTGCCACTGGTTGCCTGGTGCAGCCCTACTGCAGGATGGTGAGCCATGTTCCCTGGGTTTTGTGCAGTCCTGTCAATCACTCACAGCCTGCTCCACGGGCCTGGGCTGTCGTGGCCTAGGAATGGTGGTCTGGGACACAGTGTGAGATGCTGCTAGAACCCTGCTCTGCTGGTCACGACACCACAAAGGCCTCCATGGGCAGGAGGGAAAACAAGGCGGGTTCTGTCCACTCTGTTTCCAGTGTCGAGAAGCCCTGCAGGACCCCTGTGGTCCCAGCCGATCCCTCCCACTGGACCTTTCCCCTTCTGAGAACCTGCTGGCTGTTGGATGCCCACCGTTTCTTCTAATACAGAAAGTTATCCTTTTGTCCCAGGGTGAATTTGGGTGGGACTGGTATCCAGTGAGAACACCCCCTTCTCCCCTGGACAGAGCGTCCCATTTGGGCAGTTATGCAGCCTGGTGGCTTCCCTATCCCTCTCCTCCACCCCTGAGGCTGAACTCAACTCAGAGAAGACACACCCCACAGTGCCCTCCCTTCAGACACACCCGACCACACCCTCCTTTGTTGCTGAAACCACAAGGAACCTGCATGGCTGCTACCCTAATGCAGATGCATGTGTGCATTCTCCCACTGATCTATGGACCCTGGAGACAGCTCCCAGTCATTGCCATGTCTCTGGCACCCAGCCCAACGCCTGCCACATGGTAGGCTGCCCCAGTGGGGCCAACAATGGAACAGGAATCACTTCAGCACCATTTGAGCCCATGATCACAAGCATCCTCTCCAGGACTGGAAAGTGGGACCATTTCTACTTGGTTAGAAGTGTCCTGTGATGACTGGTGGATGGTAACTCATAAGAGACCGTCCACTGCTGGGTGGAGAGACCACGCCCTGTGTGCACGGCCAGGCCTGGAGGCAGGGCAGGGCGGTGCAAGGCAGGCTGGGCCGCATCCCTCGCAGGCACCGTTACTAATCTCACTTACGCATATTTGTCTTCCTCCCTGAGGACAAACTACCTCATCCCTCCTTAATCTAATGACTGGAATTAGGCGAAAGCAGCCATCTGATCCGTGTTAGGCATCACCCGAGAAAGGAAGACATCAAACGAGATCTTGCAACAAAACCTTTTAACATCTCCTTTCTCCTAACTGCCCATGCAAATCAGGCAGAACAATTCCAAATGGGGACTGGGGTTTGAGGCTGTGCTTGTTGGCCCGGCCCGTGCCTTGGGGGGTGGAGGTGGGGGTCATCCAGGGAGCACGCCCTGGTGGAGCCGGTGCATCCTCCTCAGCCTGTGCACAGCCTCCAACACCCTGCACACTGCTAGGGCCTTGAAATCTACGTTCCCTCATCCCATTTCACAAGTGAGGAACCCGGAGCCCAGGGAGCAGCAGGGTTCGCCTGCAGACGGCCAGGAGCTGGTGGGTTCAAAGCTGGGGGCAGCTTGGCCTCCCTGGATGGCATGTGTTCGAGGATTCAGTGACACTGGGCAGCCAGCCCTTGGCAGGCCGTTCTTCACTCGGCATGCTGGGTCCCACCTGCATCTTGGCACTGCACAGGCCAAGAGGGGAGCGGGGCAGGTGCAGCTCTGTCATGTATCTGGACATCCCGGGAGCTGGGTCTGGGCAGGGAGTCCAAAGCCAAGTGCACTGTGTCCAGGGGACTCCAGAATGGCTCGCGGACCTCTGCTGCTCCCTCTTTAGAACTCAAACATGGCATTTCGGAATGCCTCTACATGTCAGAAGCCTCTGTGAGCGTGGGGTCTGGCTGGCCCCTTCACACACACTGGACGTCCCAGCTATAATTACAGATAGCTCCTCCCTCACCCTCCCTGTCTGCCTTGTCTGAGCCCATCTGGGAGACGAAACAGGGCTGTGACCGACGCAGGCTGGCATGGCAGGCAGGCTCCCCGGGGGAATCCTGATCTCCCAGGCACGGATCCGGGAGGCCTGGAGACAGAAGGCATCTGGCCAAGGCAACAAAAGGGTGTTGGTATTGGGGAGCAGCTGTCTGGGTGACAGTTCAAAGCCATTCTGGTCAGGAGCCCATCACTAGGCTGAAATCCCACACGGCCTGTTTCCCAACTAGGACCTGGGAGTATGGAGTCAATCCATGGACTTTTTTTTTTTTAAAGGCTGAGCAAGGGAGGAAAACAAAGAATGAGACAGAGAAAGGGAAAAGGAGAGATCAAGAGAGTTCTTCATTTACTGGTTTACTCCCCCAGATAATCACACAGCCAGGGCTGGGCCGGGTAGAAGCCAGGATCCGGAAGCTCTATCCAGGGACCCAAGCATGTGGGTGGGCCTTCATCTGCTGCCTCCCTTGGAACACATTAGCAGGAAGATGGGGGGGGGGGGGGGGGCAATGATCCAAGGCATTCTGATCCGGGGCGCAGGTGTCCCAGGTGGCAGCTTAACCCATGGCACTACAACAGTAGCCCCAAACCAATGGGCTTTTGCTGGTACCTACTCTGTACAAGGCCTTGTGAAGGGCACAGAATAAGGGAGGGGTGGCACGAATGTCACCCCATGTCAGGTGAGCAGTCAGGCTTCGGTACAATGGCTAACAGAATACAGTGTGGGAACTGCTGTTGTCCACGGGGGGATGCTTAGTGTGATGGGGCTGCAAGGGACTGGTGTTCCCTTGGGAAATTGATAGCGTGTGGAGAAGGCAGTACACGCCGACCAGGTGCCACTGTGCAGCAGGCACTCTGCAGAACACAGCAATTCCAGGCATCAGGGGCCATCTCTGGAGACTACGCAGGATGGGCGGGATTAAATGATAGCCACAAGGTTTAAGATATGCAGGGACAGTGTGCGCAAAGGCAAGCAGGCGGAAAATAAAAGGACAGGTTTGAACCATTCAAATTCACTGAATTAGGCCTTCCTCTCACGATGTGGTTATGACAACAGCTCTGGCTACTGAACTCTGCCGTGTTTTTGCCCAGTGTCTCCAAAGAGGCCAACGTGTCTAAACGCTTCGTCAGGTCTCCACTTCTCCCTGGAGTCCACCCAGTGCTCTGCTGACTCAGTTGTTACTAACAAAATGAGGGCTACGTTAGTATAGGAGATTATGCTGACCCAAGAGCCAATCCTATTTCTGGATATCCTACCTATAAGTAGCTTGACCATCAGGAAGAAAACCCTTTGCAAGGTGACTGACTGAGTGAATCAGTAGCGTGGACACGTTGGTCAAATGTGGGAGTAGAGTTTGGCGTTGGTCAAATGTGGGAGTAGAGTTTGGCAGTTTTTATAGCCCCAAAGGCCTATTACGTGTGAGACATTAGGAAGCGAAATCAAACAGAACTGTTCCCAAGCATAAAGTACAAGCAGGTGCACTAGGGCAGTGCGGTGGGGAGACAGAAAATCCCAAGGCTGACAGAGGGGTGAAGGAGGAGGGGCACAGCACTTAGGCCACCCTCAGCACCACATCCTCCCTGTCATCACCCCCAGGCTGGAGGATCCACTCGGCCAGGGGCTCCTTTCCCAAGGACCCTTTTCCTGGAGCCCCTGTGATGTGGCAGGCATTGAAACAGCAGACAGGACACAACGACAAGACACTTGGTGTCTGCTCTCAAATGGAAGGCAGAGCAATGAACACTCAGAATCCATGACCTCATCAGTCACCCAGGACTGCACACTCAGAGAGCTTCCAACTTGGTTTAAAGCAAGGTCCCTATCTTAGAATTCTGTTATTTTTAAGTAGAGAATCATTTTAAGAGCTACAGAAAAAGCATTTGACAATATCCATTATTTTACTATTATTATTATTTATTTGAAAGAGTGACACATACACACACACACACAGACACACACAGAGGGAGGGAGGAAGGGAGGGAGGGAGGGAGGATCTTTTATCTGCTGGTTCACTCCCTAAAGGGCTGCAACAGCCAAGTCCAGGAAAGGCTGAAGCCAGGGTCCTGGAACTGCATTCTAGTCTCCCATGTGGGTGGCAGGGACCCAAGCACTTGAGCCATCTCATGCTGCCTTCCCAGGTGCATTGGCAGGAGGCTGGCTCAGGTGTAGAGCAGCCAAGATTTGAATCAGCCTTCTGATATGGGATGCTAGCATTGCAAGCAGTAGCTTCACCCACCGTCGCCATATGCCAGCCCCTTGAAATTCTTCAGACATTTATAACGAGGGGCCCTATGTTTTTGTTTGTTTGGTTGGATTTCCTTCAGAAGCAGACGGAGAGTCGGCACGCGAAAGAGCAAGCATAGGTGCTCCCGTCAGCTGTTTCACTCCCCAACTGCCCACAATGACCATGGGGCCAAAGCTGACAGGCAGGAACTCAACACATGCCTCCCACATGTGTGGCAGGAATCCAACCACTGAGCCATCATTGCTGCCTCCTGCGGTCTGCAGGAAGCTGGAATCAGAAGCCTGTGGATGAATTTAATTAAGCCTTGCCAGGTACTCTGGACATCCTAAGGGGAGTCTTAAACCACCAAGCCAAAAGCCTCCTGGGCTCTGTATTTCCATCATGCACAGGGCCCCATAAATTATGTAGCTTTTGCTACATACAGTGAAAGAACTTTGTCATCCACTTCCCATTCTACCCTTTCCCTGAGTAGCAACAATGTGGTTTGGGGACCTGAACCCCACCAAAGACGTCTGGGTGCCCTAAAGGTGACCTCATCTCTTAGGCCAATGAGTGGTTAAGGAATGGGCATGTGACCCAGTTTGCACCAGTGAAATTTTGCAGGAAAGTTTCCTGGAAGTTTCTAGAAAAAAATTCTTTGTTTTCCATGCTGAGCAATGGGAGTCGGTCTCTTGTGGCCAAAAAATGATGGCTACTCTGAAACTGCAAGATGATACCAGCCTGAGACTAGCAGTGCAAAACCATGGCACAAACTTGGGTCCTGCAGGATACTGCTGGTTTCTGGAGCAGACAAGCCTTGGGCCCACGCTACATCTGGGCTTCCTTTTATGGACACAATTTATATGTCATAATGCTTGGTGCTTTCTGTTCATCACAGCCCACAGTCTCTCCACTGGCACAGAGTCAGACTCACTCCTTTCCAACAGTACACCATTGGGCAAGTCCCCTTTTCCCTCCTCCACTAGAAAAATGAGGGCAGAGAATCATGATTTAGAAGACTGTGGTGAAGATAAAAGGGAGTAGTGCTAGCGAGGGTGCTTGGCCAGTGCCTGGCATGCAGCGGGGGCTCAATGATAGTTATGATTACAAGGCCAAAGGTTGGACCCAGGAGAAAACTGCACTGCATTCTGTGTTGATGAGGAGTTAGGAGCTCGACTTCCCAGCTATAAGAAGCAGCAGAGCAGAACTATTTTTAAAAATACCTTTCTTGGTGTGGGTGTTGTGCAGCGAATTGAGTCACTGCTTGGGACACCCACATCGTGTATTTGAGTGCCAGTTCAAGTCCTGGCTTCTCCTCTTCTGATCCAGATTTTTGCTAACGCACCCAGGGAAGGCAATGGATCATGGCCCAAGTAACTGGGTCCCTGCCAGCCTCGTGGGAGACCTGGATGGAGCTCCTGGCTTTTGGATGTGGCCTGGCCCAACCTCAGCTGTTCGTGGGCCTTTGGAGAATGAACCGGTGGATGGAAGATCTCTCTGTCTCTATCTCCTTCTCTCTGCCTTTCAAATAATAGGTGAATCAGTCTTAAAAATACTCCTCTTGGCAAACACAGAAAATTTTAACTAAACGAATATAATGAAAGAACTTGACAAGCAAGTTCAATGACTTTGCCCACTATGACAGCAGTTAGTTGGTAAGTTGCTTTCTTAGAAATCTGTATATTTCCTTATTACTCCTTACAGTGGGGGTTTCCTCTTGACAAATGCTACCTGCAAGGTTCACCCACACAGCCTGAAACAGTAAAGCTGTGACTTGGCAAAATTAAAACAAGCCCATATCCACTAAGAAAGACACAAACCCTTAGTTTCTATTATTATTTGAGTAGCCTTCTTAATTCTTATTCTGCATTTTAACTTTGATCTCTTCAAAATTTCTAGCCTCTTCCTCTGTGTCCCTCAACAAAACAAAGCAAAAAGCACCAAGTGAGGTGTATATAATTTCAGCTTAAGATCTTCATTAGGGTATAGAATGAATTCAACTTAATAGGTGGTGGGTGATACACAAATTCTATGAATTGCTACTTCAGCTATTTGTGAGTGTGTATGTGAGAGAGAGAGAGGAGGAGGAGGAGGAAAAGAGGGGAAGAAGGTGGAGAAAGAAGAGGAGAAGGAGATAAGAGGAGAAGAGAAGAGAAAATGACAGAGAAATAGTTCTCCTTGTTGCCCACAAGCTCACAATCTTGATCATTTTGTGACTGGATAATTCCAAGAGAATCTTGGAAAATTCCAATTGGGTGCATCACAGAGTAATTTTTACCCATCCTTAAAATGTATCTTCATGAGGAAGGAAAGTGCCAGGAACTGGGGTCTGTTAGCAACTTGAAGGACACCTACCCAAGTGTGGGAGTTTCCTAAAATGCAGATGCTTTCACACCCCCTTCTGTGTCCGCTGAGAAGTCTTACCATATGGTCTTCTCATAGCCTGCAGAAGGATGTTTCAGAAGGTCCTTCCCCTGCCCAAAGCCCTCCCACAGCACCTTGATTACCTCAAGTCCAAGTTCCTCAGCCTGGCATTGAAAGTCCAGTAAGACTCAGCCCCTTCTAAAGCCTTGTCTGTCACTACATGCCTTATATTAAGGATCCTGTCCCAGCCACACAATCAGCCATTTCTCAATCAAGAGTTAAAAAAAAGGCAATTAGCAACTCCAGGAAAAATGAAGGCATGCACAAGGAAGGAGTGATGGTTATATAAGGTGATGGTTATATAAGATGATTTCAAAAAGTTTATTAAGAAAATGAAAGTAAAATGTAAGTTTGTTTTGGTAGAGTAGAAAAGATTTTTGAAAGCCACGCATAGTGTCTTCATAATGTGCGTTTTTCCATGAATTTTTTGGAGACCCTTCATAGTATAATACTTGGTTCTGGAAGCAAAGAGAGCAAACTACACACACACACACACACACACACACACACCCTGAAGCAGATACATTATATAATCATAACTCTATAACCAATAACTTCATATTTAACACAAAATGGCTATGGCAATCATGTTAGCCTGATGGGAGAGGCAAACAAGATAGGAGTATAGTGTGGGGGTTTTCCTTCTATTGCACAAAGTCAACAGATAACGTCTAAAATTGACAAATGAAGAATTAGCAGTCCACACACATATTTAGACATAGAAGTAAGCAACAGAGGAAACAGCTAGAAGATACCAAAGTTGTTGCCTTCAGGGGGTGGGGCCAAGAAATGGGGTGGCTGGGGTAAGGGACTGCTATTTTGTTATTATAAACCTTTCACTAAAATCTGACTACTAAGCTTTTGTGCACACACCACTTTCATTAAAAATAATTACAAATAAAAGGTTTTTCTGAGCACTGTAGAGGCATAGCTTTACCGTGGAGTTTGATGTTGATGTTACAGACATTGTAAGAAAGGACACAGTAAACAGAGCTGCAGGGTGGTATTTTACAGATCAAGATAACTGGCTTTCTAATGCGGTGAACACCAGTGATTAGAAGAATCATCTGGAAGCCATCAATGACATGGACTTTTGAAGGCTCTGGAAATGCTTATTTACCTGGCTTTGCAGATGATTATTTTCTAGGTTTGAGGGATAAAGATTAAAATCTTTATGATGCTGTACATTTTTGCTGCTTGTTATAAGGCACTGATAGTCACCAAAGTATGTTTCTCATGTAGGCCATTGAAATTGTGTTTCTTTGCTGGCTGTGCTCTACTCCTCAGCGGGCTCTTTGTAGTCTGCGTGTGAGCACGATGTTGGGATCCCTACACATGGATTGCTTTGCTGCATGCCTGGAGCGTGTTCCTGATGAATTATGTGCTTGCATGCACTGTGGCTACCGGCATAAGAACCGATTTAATGCACAAGTAGTTTGCTTGCTGCTGTGTGTCTGCCATTTCTTACTGGTATATTTGCTTTATCTACACAGATTGCATAGCAATTTATTCCACTTTATTTTCCACAAAAAAGAACCAATGATGTATTGCTTTTGTATTAGGAAACAAACACTATTTGTAAGGAAAGTAGCATGCTCTCCTCTACTCTTCTTCATTCTTCTACACAGAAGAATCCAGCAGGTGACAGCACATATTAGCACATGGTCAGGGACAGGATATAAAAGAGGGAAAGTTGACACAGATAAAAAATAATAAAAGCAGTACTGTGGGGAAGGAGTGGTGGGATTTGAATAGTGGCTGCTATGGTTGAACACAGAGGGTCTCAGAGTCTCCCTGTTGCTCAGAATCAGGTTGGCTCTATCCCAAAGCACTCGGCATCCCCAGCCCTTCAGATGTGATGGTCATGTACTCCTGTGCTAATGGCACAGGGTGCTTCCATTTCACGGCTTAGAAGACGCCCGCAGAGCTTTGTGTCAGCTGAGCGGACGATGTCCCTCAAGCCAGGAACCACGTTAAAGCTCTGATCTTCTCAGGGCCGGCACTTGCCTGGCTCAGCTCTGTGCCTTCCATCCCAGAAGAAGACAAAAAGCCCTGTTCTCTATCACCACACTCTATTCAAAGCAACCCTCCTCGCTGAGAGCCTGAGCTTCCCTTCTGAACTTCCCTGCACCTGCTGGGATGAGCTGGGCCCGTCTCAGTCTGTCTAGCCATTATTCCCACACCCTCTCCTGTGCAGAGCACCAAAGCCAGGTCCCCCTCACTGCCCGCTGGTTCCTGCCATCCGAGGATGGTCCTGTAGTGGGGGTCGCTGCCTTCTCTGAGGCTGTCACTATCATCGCACCCCCACCCACCCATACTGCCCCAGCAAGCAGAGGGTCCCAGCCCTGCCCACGATCCTACTACAGGCCGCAAACACAGCAGGTGCCAGGGATCTGGGCGCTATGTGTGCAGCCTGGAGTCCAGTGGCTGGCAGCAGCTTCCTGGAAGAAGTCTGGAGGCCATGGCGAGGCTGTCTGCCACCCTCCTGCTGGAATATCTAGAGAGGGCGACGCGATACTTGAAGAAGCACAGAAGGGTCCCCCCCCACCCAATAGTCTAGTCTTGACCTGAAAGGCAGACACAGGAGCCTGGGAGGAAAAGTAGTGGCGCCCTAATGCAGGAACAGCTCAGAGATGTGCAGGCAGCTGGACAGGATAGGCTGCACAGCCTTGAGAAAGATGAGGGAATACAGGAGAACCGCCTGTGGACGGACTGGACGAGAGGCGAGGGCAGCAGAGGGGCTGCAGTGTGGGCTTAGCAGCCTGATCCACATGGGTGCCGAGTCCACCTCTCCCATCTGCTGGCTGTGTGACGTCACACTGCATCACTCCCTGGATTCCATGTTCCTCATAATGAAAGGGAATAACTATGCCTAGTCCATAATTGCACAACAAATCACTGTTCGAAGAGTTAAGTGAGGAACAGAGGAGAGGTGTCCCTGGTGGGCTTCCAGGGAGACAGGTGGAGGCGATGGCTACTTTTTTGAATGTGAGGGTCCCAGGATGGTGACACTGCACGCTTGTGACATCTTTGAGTCTGATTTGCAGGATAAAAACTCACCAGTGGGATAATAATGGTGAACAGAGTAACTGTGACCCTGATGGTGGGGGCCTCGGGCTCACAAAGCCACCCCATTCTGGCTGTTGCAGGTGCTGGCCTGTACCTGCAGCCTGTTGGGCCACCGTGCGGATGGGGAAGCCCCCCTCACCCTCAGGATGCTCGTTACCCATGCCTCTGGCCCCAGCGCCCTGTGCATCTGGATTCCTTAAAGGGCGCCTTGTGATTCACTTCATGCTGGTGCCCTCCCCAGTGTCCCGGCCACGTTCGTGGTGAGTGAACAGCGCTGTCGGCTGAGGTTGAAACAGGCAGGACAAAGCAACAGCAATCAAACCGCTTCCGTGTGCGGCAGGTAATTACAGAATCTGCTAAATTACAGTGATTAGGCATCGCCAAGGAGAAGTCAAAAGAAGTCTCCAGCAACTTCGGAGGTGGGAGCAGGGAAAGTTTAATTAAACAGCTCTTTGCAACTGATTTAATCTCTCCTTGGAAAAATCCACAGGTCCAGAAGAGAGCAGGGGGAGAGGGCTAGGGGAGGGAGCTCAGGGAAACCGCTGGGTCTCTAAAGGGTTCTCGGGGAGTAAGTGATGACAAGGGAGCTGGTGGCCTTTATTATGGAAATCAAGGACTTAAACCGGGGATCAGGGCGTCTAGGGGAGGTGGCCCAGAGGAGGCCGGGGTTATAATAGCTCCTAATATCCTGCTGGGGCCTATTTGCATAAATACAGGCAAGCCAAGCTTCAGGTGCCTGTGGATTTTCTAGGGGAGGATTTATTCTCCTGTGTCAAAAGTTCACCACCCCCAGACTCTGTCATTTTGGTGTGAAATGTGCCCTTTTTTAAGCCACCACACATTGAAAACAAAGGCCTCGCTGCTGGGAGCCTATTTTACCAGCAAAGGTCTCTTTGAAGACTAATTAAATTTAGATCCTGGACGGAGCAGAATTCTCTGCCCAGTGTAGGGTGGGGACGGAAGGAAGGAGCAACCCAGAGGGGGCGGGGCAGCCGTGTACCTGGTGCTGCACCAAGTGTAATTTTTGCCCAGGGCGGGGCCGGCTTCTAAGGACTTGGGAAGAGGCTGTTGAGCTGGCCGGCGCTGGTTTTAGGGAAACACAGTTCTAGGGAAACCATCTGTGAGCACCTGGTGTCCTGCTGACCTGGGCAGCTTACTTCTGTTTTTTAGGTCTCATTGTGCACACCTGCTCTGAGGACCTTCCGTGATTTTAATATGATGGAATAATATCGAGATGATTAATCACCAGAGACTTGGGAAGGAACAAAGAGAAGCTAACTGACCAATGTCCCGAAAGCTCTATGCATGCCATTACCCTACTCAGAAACCTGCTGTAGCTCCTTGTGGCCCGCTGCACACTGCTCGACTCTCCCCAGTCAGTGAGCTGTAGTGAAATAAGAACGGCAATGGACTTGGAGCTGGTCCTGCCTGCAGACAGACAGGTCCCTCTGCCTGAAATTCTTCATCCCTCCCCACAGGGCTGTTTCTCA
The DNA here is from genome assembly GCF_033115175.1 of Lepus europaeus. NCBI lineage: Eukaryota > Metazoa > Chordata > Mammalia > Lagomorpha > Leporidae > Lepus > Lepus europaeus. The sequence continues at coordinate 68,168,813 of NC_084833.1, forward strand.
TCCATTTGCTGTGTGTGATTTTGACAATGACTTGCCCTCTCTGAGTCTTGGTTGCTTTTTCTATGCAGTAAGAAAAGTGCAAAGCCTCAGTGGCAAAGTTCCTTGGGAAGATAAAGTTCAGCGGCCCACGGGAAGTGTCTCCTCCGGGCTCTAGCGGCTCCTCTCCGTGGCAGCCTGTGAGTGCGACAAAGGCTGCACTGGCTACCAACAGGCAAAGGAGAGCAAACCTTACCCCAGGCATCTTGACTGCAAACTCAAAGAACATCCCAGAAATTCTAAAAAGGGAACCGTGTGAATAAGAAGCCTTTCTTCTGATGGTGGCAATGATTGAAACCAGGCCTTCAGCAAAGAAAAATTCGACACACTCTAACCCTTCAGAGGCAGGAAGCTATCACACAAAGGTCATCTTCTGGGGCCAGACATCACGGGGCTGGGGGCGGGGTGGGAGTGGGGGAGAAGGCTTCCCAGTCCTTCCGCTTTCATTTCCCAGTGTTGCCGGGAGCGCTGGAGAATCCACAGGGCCTCCTCTGCAGCTCCTTAAGCAAACACCTCCTGTAACTCCAAATCTCACTTTGTCATTTTGATGACCGCCGTCCTAACTGCCCACGCTTCCTCCTTCGCTGGCTTAATGCCCCTACCCGCTACTCCTAGAGGGCCGAGGGCACTTTTAGAGCAGTCCAAACATACCAGCCTCTCTGCCCACCAGTCACGCGGAAAATCATCAAACGGGCTATGGAGAGGGGCCCTGCCTACGGTTTCCCACGTACCAGGCAGGGTTCCCCCACCCTTTCCCTCTCCATCCCTGCCTGCCTCCCCCAAAGCCACTATTATTAAAATGCACAGAACCCCCTGGTCCTACGGGCAGCCCCAACATGGACTAGAAAGTAAGGACAGCCAGAGCCTGGCCAGGAGGAACAGCGAGAAGGCAGCTGGGGCCGGGCGGTTGCCCGATTCACCGGTCTGTTCTCTCTGCCATCATATACAAAAGAGGTACAGAACACGGCGTGGGTGTGTCATTGGTGTCGAAGCACCTACAATCACTGACAGGAAATAGCAGCCACTCATCCTGTGAGGAAGAAGGACAAAGACCCCAGCACCCTCTGACTTTTGGCAAACAATTTTACCAACGCCTGGCCAAATACCTAGCGAGGTAGTGGCCTTGTTCCCCCACTGGGGTGTCTGGTTGAGTGACAGCCCTGATCGCCATGCTGGTGAGTGGTGCAGTCTTAGTGTGGGATGGCAAAGGCTGTTGGTTCAGAAGCCAGAGTGGTTGTATGGCCCTCCCCAGGCTAAGGAACCTGTGGGCTTGAGTGACTTCACTCACAGATGGCAATGACAACACAGGTGGAGTATCCTTTATCTAAAAATGCCTGGGACCAGAGGTTTTTCCACTGTTGGAGGGTTTGTATGTGTATTTTGGATTTTGGAATCAATTTTTACCAAATGAGCACCCCGATGTTAAAATTCCAAATCCGAAATACTCCCACATCTACCTTTTGAGCACCAAGGTGACACTCCAACACTGCTCAGTGTATAGTAATAACGACCTCATGGGGTTACGGGAGGCCTTAGAGGCAGAATTCTCGCAAAGCACTTTGTGGACGGCCTGGCACACAGCAAGTTCGCCAGTGTCGCCTAATGGGACAACATAAATGTGAGCCGCTGTCGCCTAACAGACTAATAGAATCACACAGCTTTCCTGGAAGGTGACCTCTCTGAAGGCCTCAACTCAACTTCCAAAACCCATCAAAGGTCTAGATCTTTGCAAAATGAAACAAGTGACAAAGCAAACAAACAAACCATTGCCGACCACCCCCACCCCCGCCCCTGCCCAGGCTATGGGGCTCCAGTCCTGAGGGACACTGGTCAGTCCATCACAGCAGTTCTGTACCACTGGCCAAGGAACAGCAGGTACAGTCCCCCAGCTTGATGCCGCCATGGCCTCCCACTTGCCCTCTGGTCACGAAAGGGCTCTGTGAGCATGCGTGGGACAGGGGAAGGGAGGAAGGGCTTGGAACACCCTCTGAGGTCTTGTCCCTGCAGGGTGGCTGGGGCTGAAAATCGAGCCTCCACAGGGGAACTTGGCCGAGCTCCACTCAACACCTCTCTCCTGCTCGTTTCCCACCTCTGCACAAATGAGGGAAGTGAGAGAGACATGGCAGAGCCATGGGGCTAGGCTTCAACACTCTGGCCACCGAGCTCTTCCAAAAGGGACAGCGATGCAACCTGGCGGGCTAGTAGAGGAGGGGCAAAGACTCAGCCCTGCCCCCCCACTTCTCCAGGGGCCATGCTCCCCAGGTAGCACCACTTATCAAACCACCTGTCAATCAGGAGCTGGCATTGACCCTGGACTGGGCTGCCAGTGCTTCTCCTCTGGCCCAGAAAGACTCGGTTTCCTTCCTTGGAAGAAAGGGGAATTCACTTCCCTTACAGGGTTGGGGAGAGAAATGAAGGAGATGTGACAAAGAACTTCACCTACACCCTGGCACCCCGCTGGGGCTCAGTCAATGGCAGCGATTATGCTAATACACTGGGGATAGAGTTTGGGACATTAAAATGCTGTATAAACTCAACATATTATTATTCCTCTTCCTATACCTATTTCACAGGTCCTCAACTGCAGCATAATTAAAGATGAGCTCAGGTTACAAGGTTGGCTGCCCACCTGCTCTTTCTTGGTTTGGTCTTCAGTGCATCTTATAACTTTGATTCAGGCCCCAGGCAAGACATAAAAAAATACTCTCCAACACCAGAGCACGTTAAACACAGAGGCGATTTTGCAACATCGAAACCCAGAGAAAAATACAGCAGCAGAATTGTTCCGTTGACCTCTTGGAAGCCTCAGGCTGCCAGGGAGACAGTGCAAGGTGGTGGTGGAGGGCAGACAGCCCCGAGCTAGACCTCACGTAGTCCCCTTCAGCATACCTGGAGCTCACCGCAGGAGGACGGGAAGACTCCAGGCCTCTGGAGAAGGGAGAGCACATGCTGCTGCTGGCAGGTGCTCCGTACATGTGAGCTCCCCTTCTGTGCTTTGTCAAGAGCTCAGGGCCCCATGTTCGCTATTTCTGTCTGCCAACTGCAGACACAAGGTAAAAATATTCTTCTTGGGGAAAGGGAAAGGGGACAGGATTCCTTCACCAGGCTTCTAGAACAAGAATGTATGGGGAGCTTACTTCTGTTGCGACACTGCTGGGGATGTAAAAATATCCACCTTCGTGCCGTGGAGGTGGGGGGGGGGGCACCAGCATGGGAAAGCCAGGGCTCTTCCGGTGGGTCCAGCTGGAGCGAGGGAAGGCCAAGGAAGCAGGGGCTGGCGGGACGCTGCCCAGGGGGATTCTGCAGAACGATGAAGGGGGCTGTGCGCACGACACAAGGGCTCTGATCCAGGCCCCGTATGCTCACAGATCTGTTCATTCAAATCTCAGAAACCCGCAGATTTCCAGGGACAGAGGAAGCTGAAGGGCTCATTTTCCAGGGGGGAACCATAGCCTGAAACAAAGGCGTGAGCAAAACCCGCAGAAAGAACCTGGCCATCGGCCCTCCTGGTTGGGCTCGGGAACACATGTGGCACGCTGCATCTGTCCCAGCCTCTGCTGTGGGACATCTCAGGGGTCCTCCCAGGCCTGTGAGGCGTGAGACTGCAGGACCTGGACTCTGTCCCCCAGCACCCGCGTCCTGCCTCCCTGAGTCTAGGAAAGCCACAGCGCCATTGGCCGCACTCACGCACATCACCAGAGACAAGTTCTCTGTTTCCAGAGTGAATTTCAAACAATTGCTTCACAGAAGGTCAAATTTCACTGACTTCGGGGATTCAGCCGTTACCTCGAGCAAGCTCACCTGATTTGTTTTTATACGAGTTCATAAAGCAGGCGGTGGGAGACGTGTTAATAGTTTTCATGAGGTGCCACGGCCCAGGATCTGGAGATGATATGAATTATGCGTGGTGTTAAAGCCGTCTTTATCCTCCTGGGAGGAAGAACCTAGACATCCTATACGTGGGGGCTTGGGGCGCAGGGGATTTTGATTTACGATGCAGGAAGGGGGTGGGTTTCATGACCAACACTGATTTTGGTTTGAATTCATTATTTCTGTGCACTTTGTGAGTGAGGAAGTGTGCCACTTTTAAGAGCTTCTTGAACACTTGGCAAAAAGGAAGGGCAGAAAAGAGCCAGGCGCCTATTAAGTTGCAGGCGCCTTTCCCTCCCGGGCCGACCATCCTATGCGATTTACTCCCCTCTGCCCATTTTACAGGTGAGGAAACGGGTTCAGGGAAACAAAGTGGGCCAAAGCGAATCAGCCAAAGGAGTCTGTTTAACTGTAGATTCTCTATGTTTTTTCAATTTGGTGAGTCTATGTGAGTATGAAGAAAACCTGGAAAATGATTCTAAGGGCTTGGAAATGACCTAACGAGCCTGGGTAAAAGGAAGCTGTTGGGCCACAGAGGAGAGTGGACCCTCCTAAACCACACCTAAGAAGGTACAAAGTAAAGGGAGCTGGCGCTGTGGCTTAGCGGGTAAAGCTGTTGCCTGCAGTGCTGGCATCCCATGTGGGTGCCAGTTTGAGTTCTGGCTGTTCTACTTCCGGTCCAGCTCTTGCTATGGCCTGAGCAAACAGTGGAAGATGGCCCAAGTCCTCGGGCCCCCACACCCATGAGGGAGACCTGGAAGAAGCTCCTGGCTCCTGGCTTTGGATGGGCGCAGCTCTGGCCCTTGCAGTCCTTTGGAGAGTGAACCAGTGGATGGAAGACCTCTCTCTCTCTCTTCTCTGCCTCTCTGTAACTCTACCTTTCAAATAAAAATAGATAAATCTTAAAAAAAAAAAAAAAGGTGTAAAAGGATAGTGGTGCCCCAGCATAGTGTCATAACGCCGACACCAAGACATTTAAGATGGAAACCAACCATAGGATACAAATCTGAAAGAAATACGTATTTTATCTTACTTAAATGGTTGACATATGTTTAAGTTCCTAGACAGGAAGTCTAAGGCGCTGGATTCGAGTCTTGATCCTACGACACATGGACAGAACCACCTCGAGTGGAACATCCACTGTCCTCAAGTCAGCATTTCTTCTTCTTAGAATAACAAGGATGTGTTCTCCAAGGCCCCTCTGACTTCAAGTTCCACATTCCATCTGTGAACGCCACTGCACACAGCAGCTCACTCCCCAGCAAGGGATAAATGAGGTGTCAGCACAAACTGTCTCGCCCTAACTGGAAGGTGAGTTCTTGGAGGGCTGGAATGCATTTTGTAGCTGGCACCCAGCAAACGTCGGTAACCGCTGAGCTGACTGCAAGGGAAAAGAAGGACTGGATCTCATCACTCCAGGTACAGTACTAAAGGACATAGACTTGGCTGTCAGATCTGAATTCTAATAGAGCTTCTCTCTGCGTCTCACTCTCCCCATTTATTAAATGGGAGCAGTGACATCTACCTTCTAGAGTTGCTCACTGCTTATTATTATTGCCAAGTTAAGTGTTTTTATTGAAAGAAAGGCAAAAGGGAAGAAATAAAGCTCTTAAAAGGTGCAATTAACTTCTTTATTAATATCTTTATTAGGCTAATGGCAGCTATGTAGATATACCTGTGTTCACTCAACGTGCATTTCTGAGGGACTGGTAAATACAGAGTACAGTGCTAATTCCTGGAAAGAAACCACCAGAAAGCCTACTTCCTACCTACCCAAGCAGACTGGGTGCCTAGTACGTTTCTTCACTAGCTGGGAGACAGGAGCTGCTCTTCCACTCTGAAGATAAGAAAAGCAGTGCTCCAAGAGGTTAACTAACTCACTGAAGGTCAACCAACTGGAAGAGGCCAGCAGATATGACAAGAGCAGAGGGGTCAATGAAGTAAAATGGAAATGCTGAATAACTCGCCCATTCCAATAATCACCCTGCGGGTGGGGGAGTAGGCAGGCGCAGGGGTTAAGATGCTCGCTGGTACACCCACATTCCACCTCAGAGTACTTGGGTTCAAGTCCTGGCTCCCCTTCCCATTTCCTGCGAATGGGCACCCTGGGAGGCAACAGATGATTGCCCAGGTACTTGGGTCCCTGCCACCCATGTGGGAGACCTGAATAAGTTCTGGGTTTAGGGCTTTAGCTTGGCCCAGCCCTGGCTATTGAGGGCACTTGGGGAATGAGCCAGATAGAAGAGTCTCTCTCTCTCTCTGCCTTATCAAATAAAGTGAAAATAAACAAATTTTAAAAAATAATGACTACTCTGTGCTAGTGCTAACCACAAGGCAGAGTGCTGCACTGAGAAGGTGGGTGGGAAGGAGCGGAGGCCACCTTAACTAATTACAGCACGTAGGTCAACATCAAGGTGGAGTTCACTTATAAGGGAGAAGAGGATTAGAAACTACCATCTATTTTCATTCACACACAGAAAGAGGTTAATTAAGGGACTTCCTCAATTGGAAAATGACATGTAAAGAACTCTTCAAAAATGTTTCCTTCCTTAGAAAAACAAATTATTTCTCATTATTGCAATCTTTAAAACTTGGGTTGGAAATGTGCCCTAGGCATCTGTGACGATATTGTCCCCCTGCTGCTAACAAAGCCACAGCAGAGCCTTCTGTGCACAGGGGTGACAGCGACCCCAGGCCTGTGTGACTTGTGGGCTCAGACAGCTGGCACAGGATGGAGGGGTCTAGTGGGGACCAGCTCCCCCAGTGTACAGGCATCCAAGCAGATTAGGACCACAGCTGACAACAGGCAGGGTTTCCACTGGGCAGACTAGAGAAGGAAGGATTGTGCTACAAATACCCGCTCTTCTCATTTTCAGAGCTGGCCAGCATTTCCCAGAGTGCATTTCTGAATACAAGTCCTATGAGAAGGTCCTAAGAGGTTTCCAGGGTCAGCATATGTGTAGGAACACTGCACGTCACTTCTCCCGCTTAGAGGATCACAGTATCTGTTATCTAACACGATTTTGAGAAGATTTTTAAAATTTCACCATTTTTTGAAAGGTGCTCACAGCAGGGGGGATTGGGCAGAGTACATCCATTTGCTGATTCACTCACCAAATGCCTACAAGAGTGAGGGCCAGAGGAGACTGATGCCCACAGCCTGGACCTCAACCCAGGCCTCCCATATTGGTGGCCCAAGTGCTTCAGCCACCATGTGCCACCTCCAGGGTGTACATTAGCAGGAAGCTGGGGCCCAGACTCACCTCTGAAATGGGATGCGGGTACCCCAAGAGGCATCTTAACTGCTGCACCAAATTCCTGCCTTGAGTTGATGCCTCTGCAAACTCCTGCAGCCAGGAATGTTCATCCTGAACATTTCCCAAATGGATCTGTCCGTGGAACCCCGGTTCCTTTTTTTTTTTTTTTAATAAAAGATTTATTTATTTATTTATTTGGAAGTCAGAGTTACATAGAGAGAAAGATAGGCAGAGAGAGAGAGAGGTATTCCATCTGCTGGTTCACAGTTGGCCACAGTGGCCAGAGCTATGCCAATCTGAAGCCAGGAGCCAAGAGCCAGGAGTTTCTTCTGGGTCTCCCACATACGTGCAGGTACCCAAGCACTTGGGCCATCTTCTACTGCTTTCCCGGGCCACAGCAGAGAGCTGGATCAGAAGTGGAGCAGCTGGGACTCAAACCGGCACCCATATGGGATGCCAGCACTGCAGGTGGCGGCTTTACCTGCTTCAGCACCGGCCTGAAACCCTGATTTCAAGTAGCTCCCATCAGCATCCTTCAGAGCTGGGGATATTTTCAAGGTCACCCTCTCCTACCTTTTTTTTTTTTTTTTTTTTTTTTTTAAGATGAGGCAGAGTTACAGAGAGAGAGGGAAAGGGAGAGACAAAGAAAAAGGTGTCCCATATGCTGGTTCACTCCCCAAATTGCCAAAATGGTTTGAGCTGGGCTGATCCGAGGCCAGGAGCCAGGAGCTTCATCTGGGTCTCCCACATGGGTGTAGGGGCCCAAGCACCTGGGCTACCTTCCACTGCTTTCCCAGGCCATAGCAGGGAGGCTAGATCAGAAGAGGAGCAGCTGGGACACAAACCAGTGCCCATATGGGATGCCAGTACTGAAGGTGGAGGCTTAGTCCACTACACCACAGAATTGGCCCCATCCCACCTGGGTTCTTGCATCTATCCCCAGGCTCACTTCTCTTCTATCAGTCCTTGCTCTGATCACTGAGCGACCTTTCTTATAGGAGGACTGGCCATGTTTTCCCGTTCACCAAAACCCTTCCATTCTCTACATTACCTATAGAACAAAGCGTTCAGCCTCATAGTCAAGATTCTCCCTAGCATGGCTTTCAGTGATAGCTCCAAGCCACTCCCTTCTATGTTCTACCCTTTGGCCTCCTGACCATTCATTCACCCCAGGTGTCAGCCTCTTAATTTTTATTCTGAAATAATTTTAAATTCTCAGAAAAGTTGTAAAAATAGTAGGCAGATTTCCTGTGCACCTTTCCCTCAGGGTCTCCCAACGACAACACTTAGACTTTCCTGAGCCAAATCCATCATTTCCCACCTTGGGTTAGCACTCACAAGCATCCGTCTGCAAGGGCCACGTCCACGTCTGATTCATCATTGCACCTCTCCCAGATCCTGGCACTACAGATGCATCACTAAGGCACAGCTCAGTGGTTCCCTGACTTCTGTGTATCATATTAAAGTTTTAGAACAACCGAGAACCAAAGCAACAACAACAACAGAAACACTTGTCCTTCGCTCACCATTCTTTCACTGATACAGAGATATTTTAACAGGAGGGGCAAAGTAAGAAGATGATGCAGACCTGAGGCACTGCCTCCATCACTCTGCTTGTCTCTGTTGTCGCAGGCAGGACCCTGTGGCCACGCACTGCAGACCGTCATCCGGTGGGCTCAAGGCATGGCCAGGGAACCCAGAAGGGGCACTCCAGCTTGCGAGCACTGTCTCAGGTTCATGGGGAGGGGTTTGGAGACTGGTATGATAGACACAGCTCCAACCAAACTCGGGACACAACTACTCGCAGCACTGCCACACAAGACTTTCCCTTGTCCTTTTAGCATAAGCAGACGTGAGCTAGACTAACTCAGCGCAGAGACAGTGTGGAAACCTAGAAGTCCGTCTGGAATTTCCCAGTCTCCCAGGGGCGGAACCGCTTTTCACAGCCTGGGTGGAAGCACTTTTCGGGGCACATACAGCTTCCACCCAGGCTGGACTCCCCATGGCTGCAGTGACTTTCGGGGAGCAGATGAGGGTAACGGAAGCCACACGTTCCTATGGCCTCCTGTGGTTTCTGTTCTCCTTTTCTGCCATGTCAGCTGGGCGGAGATGAATCTCACTGAACACTGCTGTCTCCACGTGCGGCTGAGCACCTTGTGGGTGGAGGAAGCCCAGCCTTGTCTTTCTCCAGTGCAGAGCTGCCCACGGCAGAGCTCCGTGATGGCACGCTGCTGCCTAACAGAACCCTGCTCAAAGTTTACAGCGACCTGCTCAAGGCACTTGGCCCATGAGCCCCAAGGCCCTTCTAGCATCTCCATAGTGCGGAAGGGGCACAGGATCAATAGTTGCATCCCATGGTTTCTTCGTTCACCACAATCCAGGTAAGCTTGTCCTTGCTTAGTCTGCCCGGAGAACTATCCACACTGTAAGGATTAGCACAAGTGTCAGCTCTCGGCCACAGCCCTCCTGACGACCCCAGAGAGGATCCATCTCTGTCCCCTGAGTCCTGAGAGAAGCGTGCATGAATCTCCAAGTGGGCTAATCACCACCTGCCTCACGGAGCTACGAGGCTTAGCTGCAGAGACACATCTGATGCCTCCAGAACAATCCCTGGCACTTAACTGACACTTACTGTGTCAGTATAATCACTACAGTTGCTAGAAACAACATATTTTTGTTATCTGCTTGCCAAAAATATTTACTTATTTGAGAGGCAGAATGACAGAGATAGTGAGAGAGGGAGAAAGAGAGTAAGGGGGTGGGAGAAGAGAGAGATCTTCTATCTCCTGGATCACCCTCCAAAATGGCCACAAAAGCCAGCTGAAACCAGGAACTAACTCCATCCTGGTCTCCCAGGGAGGTGGCAGGGGCCCAAGCATGTGGGCCATATCCCACTGTCTTCCCAGGGGCACTAGCAGGAAGCTGGATCAGAAGCAGAGCAGCCAGGACTTGAACCAGCCTCCAATATGGGATGGTGGTGTCACAGGTAGCGACTAACCTGCTACACCATGCTATAATACCACCGGCCCCTGCTTGTACTTTCTTATGCCTTACTAGGCTTTGAGCTCATAGTGAGTAGTGATCAAGTTCTCCTAAATCTCTTATCCCCAGCATAATGACCTAGCATTTTGTCATATATAAAAGCAAAAAGGAAAAATACCCCAAATCTCTGGCAGTCCCACAACACTCAGGATAACCACTGATAACACTCCCTGGTTTATTTCTTTCTAGTGTTTTCTTATTCATATTTGTGCCCACATGAGAACATACTTCTCATACGAGGTTCATAGGATGTGTACAGTTTCTATCCAGTTTCCGCGGAACATTTTTATGCTACAAGTGTTCTTCTATCTGTAGACACTACCTGAAAACATGCTGTTAGTGGCTACTTAAACTTGCATCACGTGGACAAAGAAACGTAGCTTTACTAGCTTCCTGTTACTGGACATTCATGTTGTTGAGCCGAATTGTAAGCTCTGCCAAGGGGTGGCCTAAGCCCCAGATCAGACGGGGGGAGTCCTGCCCCTTTAGGGGTGATGTGCGGGTCTGGGAAGAGTGGAGGATGGAGCCCTCCTTCCCGGGCAAGATTAGCACCCATTCCCCGCTGAGCTGACTCAAGGGGCTGATGGCAGAGGCAGAGCGGGCTCAGACCCACTGCAGCCTCTTCTGGCTCCCCACCCCCCTCCCCATCCCATTAACATTCCTCCTGGGAGATGGCATTTCCAGAGGACAAACAGACATTGTTGGGAGTCAAGGCCCCTGAGAATGGGCCCTGTAACCTGAGCCCTGTTGGTTTGTCTAAGCCTGGACAGGTCACCCTGGGGACACCCTGGTGACAGATGAAAGTGCGTCTCAGGGCCCTGGATTGTGTTTCCAGGGCACAGGTGTGGGGAGATTATCTTTCTGACAAGCCAGACACTTAGTCCAATCTCTCCAGCTGCTTTGCTTTCTCTTCTCTCCCCGGTCCCCAGGCTACCAGAAATAGCACCCTCAAGCCATCACCGTGAAAGCCCCAAGCTATCTTTCCCTGAGCCCCATTGCCTAACACAGTCACCCACGGCACCTGACAAATTGCCTCACTTTGTTGAGTGAAAGGGTGAACAAGCACCCTGCTTTCGGAGGCCTGGGTGGTGCACCCGCCAAGCTCAGCTGCGGCCTGGAGCCCCGCTGGGAGCTCACAATGTGGCCTGCCTTTGGCTTGCTGCCTGACCATGGGCAGACGGCATCTACCACCTCCCCCGTGAAAGTGGAAAGGTGCTACAGTCTCAGAATTGCCATGAAGAGGAAACGAGGCCAGAGATGCCACCGCTCTCTGTCCATGTGTCTTCCCATGGAAGGTGACAGAGCTGTCAAAAAGGGCCAGGTGTGTCTGAGGGACAGAAAGAGGCACTTTGGGGGCTGGCAGGTGGGCCCAGGGAGCTGTGTAAGGCACTTGCCCAGGCTGTGAGGGTGGCAGGGGCAGGAGTGACCTAGCAGGGAGAGGCTGTGCTGTCCCGGCCTGGGCAGCACCTGGCCTCAGGCTGGGAGGCAAGCCCTGGCAGGGAGCCAGCGGGGACCCCACTAACAGCAGGTGCCTGGGCAGGCAGACGTGGGAACACGAAGCACTTAGCTCTCAGTGCCCACCCCAGGGTGTCGTACAATCCAGAGCAGGCACTTCTCGCTGCCCTGGGGGCTGCCCTGACTCACTGTCACCTCACAAAGCTGTCCCTGATGTGGGCAGGGAGCTGACTGACAGAACCCAGACTGCATTCTTTGGCTTGTCTTTAAGCAGATTTTGTTTCTGCAACATTCAGTGTTTCCTGAATACCTACTATGTGCCCAGCACTATGCTTTATGCCTGAGCACACAGGATCTCACTAGACCCCCACGGCAATCCCGCAAAGCACTATTCCCATCCCGGAGCATGTGGGAAATGTGGGGATGAGGTCTTCTACGCACAGCATTAGGCACACTGGCGAGGATCTGCTGCTGGCGTGGACCAGCGCTACGGCCGGCATTCCCAGAGCACAGAGGCTGGTCGGCTTCCCGCTGCTTGGAGCGCGTGGTTGCTGACTTCACGGAGCCAGTGGGCCAGCGGACTGCCTGTTCTGCCTTCTCTGTCCCGGCTCCCTGCTCATCTTTGCACAAGCACTACTTCATAAGCCCTGCCCACTTTCCCACCACCCTCTGCCCAGTTGTTATTCTTGTTTTGCAAAAGACAAAGAGAGGGCTCAGTGAGGGAGAGAGTGCAGCGCAGGCCAGGTGGGCACCGTGTAGAGAAGTGGGGAGCTGAAGGCTGATTCCACGGCACAGCGGGCCTTTCCACAACAGCCCCTATAGGAGTGCTCACAGCTGCCCCAGGATCGCCACCCTTCAGACCACTCCTAGCTCCACAAAACCCCGCCTGCAAGAGTTGGCCCAAGGCCCCACGGGGGACTCCGGGGTAGACTCTTTCTTCTTCTGAAACCTGTATCTGCCACTAGCCCCAAAGAAGAGGATTTTAGCTAAAGGCCCCCAGGGACTGTGCCCCTCCAGACGACCAACCCTGGGCTGTGTGCTGGCTGCGGCAGGGACCCTCGCGAAGGGGGTGACGTCACACTGCAGCACATGGGCACTCGTCCAGCCCAGAGGAGGCATGGCGTGTGTTCCAACAGCTCTGGAATGGAGAGACACAGAAGAGGAGAGGAAACCCCGGTGCTGGGGTGAGGGGTTGGGAGGGGCTGACCAAGGAACGCAGAGGTTGCAAATGTTTAACCCACCCTGCAAACGAGCAGGAACCAGCTCTGGCGCCTGCCTCCCCTGCTCTGTCCTCCTTTATATACGACTTCCTCCTCCGCCTCGCCAGGAGAAACTCACATTCAGCAAATACCCATCCTCTAATTGCTGGTCATAAATTCTCATCTGTCCAGCGGATGGCGATTTTTAAGACATATTTAAAAACCAATTTTTTTTCTAGTAGGGGATTGTACCTAGACCTTATTTATTTATGTTTTTGACAGGCAGAGTTAGACAGTGAGAGAGAAAGACAGAGAAAGGTCTTGCTTCTGTTGGTTCAGCCCCCAAATGGCCGCTATGGCCGGCGCATTGCACTGATCCGAAGCCAGGAGCCAGGTGCTTCCTCCTGGTTCTCCATGCGGGTGCAGGGCCCAAGCACTTGGGCCATCCTCCACTGCCCTCCTGGGCCACAGCAGAGAGCCAGACTGGAAGAGGAGCAACAGAATCTGGTGCCCCAAATGGGACTAGAACCTGGGGTGCCGGTGCTGCAGGCGGAGGATTAGCCTAGTGAACTGTGGCGCCAGCCATGTATCTAGATCTTTAGTGAGATTGTAGACCTATGTGGAAGGCTTGACAATGCAGGTGTGCTACTTTCATGCACGAATACACACACGGAAGAATCTAGATGCCAGACCAAAGAAAATTAAGGGGAACGGATGGTAGGTAAATATTAGTTTTTTGGATCTCCTGTTCCATACTGAAAACACTTGTATTTACTAAACATTCTATTTATCAGGGACATACTTGGTTTGGGAATAGCTTTTGGGGAAAAGACTTGCCCGTTGCCCAAAGGTGTGCCTGTATCACACATGCCTCATCTCGAAGCATGCTGGTAGGGGCTGCCTCTCTAGACCTGTCCTATAGACCCTCATGCTTTCACCTGCCAGGAGTGACAGGCGGGAGGGGCCAGCAGAGCAGGTGATCTTCTTTGTTTATCCATAAGGAAAGGAGGGCCCATGAGGCAGACCGATTTCCCAGGGTCCCCTGGCTCACAGGGGCTCAGCTTGTGAACGGTAGTGAAAGCCTGGTTAGACTGAGCTGCAGACACCGTGGTGACTCTCACCAAGACACTGAAAGTGGCAGAAGCAGCGCAAGGTTCTTAGTCCTGACTCGGGCAGGAACAAACAAGGAACCTGATCCCCGCCCATCCCTACCTGGCTGCTGGATGCAGGTTCTCTCTCTTGCACAACCATGTGCCTGGGGACCCGGGCTCTGCACCACGTGCTGTGTCCCCTTGGAAGGAGCATCCTGGATCTGCAGCAACAAACTGATGCTCCCTCTCATCCTTAGGGTCCTCCCAGCCCATCAAACCCACGGTGGCTTAAAGGGCTGGGCCAAGAAACAGCTTCAAAAGGGCAGCTAGCACAGTGCGTTTCCATCATCCCTGCAGTGGAGGGGCTGCAGGGCAAGGCTTTCGATGTTAGCTGGCTTCCCTTGGTCTGTCATTCCCGGGGCCCACGAGCAAAGCTTGAGAGCCAGATCTGGACAGCAGGAGGCTTCCTGTTCTTCTCTGGTTCAGTGCTAATGGTAGCCGCAATTGGCTAGGTACGGGCTAAGAGCTTCTCACAGTGTCCTGCTGTCTCTCTTGGCCCTGCTAGGTCAGTGATATTGTCCTCTGGTACATAAATGAAGCCACCACCGAGGTGGCTCCCAAGTGATTGCTCTTGGGCCCTGGTCACTGCCAGTATGTGGCAGCACTGGGATTTGAATCCAGGCCTACCTGGCTTCAAAGCCTGTCCCCCTTTACCAAAAACTCGCAATAAAGGAATAAAATCAGATTCTTTCCCTGCAATCTCCCATGTGATTGCTCTTCCTAAGAAGAACTGTACTTCATCCATGTCTCAGATAAAATCAAGAGTAATTTCAGATGATCTGTTCTTCATGATCAAAACAAGACAAGCATTCTCTACAGAGCTCTGTGTATTGGACACATGGTGATCGAACCAGTAAGTATCTACAGAGGGCCTACTCTGTCCACAGGTCCCACAAACCCAATGGGATAGGCAACCTTGTACAAAACAGTGTCCAACAATAACCAACAGGCTGAGGCCCAGAGAGGGGAACCAACTTGTCCAAGGCCACACAGCTTCAGGGCTCAGACTCAGAAACAGGGCTGTGGCTGCAACGGAATCCTGCAAGCACAGACTGCAGCAGCTGCTGTGTTTGATTGGATTGTGGTCTGGGCTGGAGGCTGGAGGCGGGGTGGAGACAGAAATAGTCTCTTCCCCAAAGCTCCTTTCCTAGAAATCTCAAGGAAAGTTTGCCTTCACGACGTGGGCGAGTTTCTCAGGTCTCGGCTCACGCGGGATTGTTTGCTGCTTTCACTGTAAACCTCCAGCGACGGAGAGGGGCCGAGGCCAGGCCGCCCCAGCTGTAGCTGCGGCTGTGCCTCGGGAAAGCTCAGGTTCCGAGCGTCGCTCCTGGTGCCAAGGCAATTTAACAAGTACGAATGCACATAATTCGTTCCAGTTGTCCTGCCTCTGAGCCCTGGCTTGCTCGGGTGGAGCTCCCCACACTCCTGCCAATGTGGTTCCCATTACAGGCTCCACGCCCCGCCAAAGCCCCCACCGTGCCCAGGAAGGGTCTGCTTTATCACAACTGCTGAGCTATCAATTTTCTGTAGCGGCTCCGAGGGGTCCTGTGTTCCTGGGGGTGGGGTGGTTGGGAGGCTGAGCTCCCGCGACAGAAAGGGTCTGGTCTCAGCCGTTCCAAGAAACCTTTTCCAAAAATGCAGCTGCTCTTGTCTACTCTCTCTCCAACCCAAGTACAGTCTCCTCCACTTTTTATCTTGCACAATTTCCACCCCATAGGAAAGCTGAGAGAATAGCATAAAACGCCCATTCACGCTTCACCTACATCTGTCAAATTTGAGGATGTTGCTACTCTGCTTTATTTCTATATGCAATCTGTTTTCTGAACTATTTGAAAGCAGGTTGTAGACACGGCTGCATTTCAGATCAGCACACCTGTAAGAATAAAGACACTCTCCCATACAACTCCAATTATTCCACGTATCACCTGACACATACCACCCTCAAATTTCCCCCAATTCTTCCCAAGTATCTTTTCTATAGCTTCGGAAGAAACAAGGGCTCAACTGGTATTCAAGTCCTGCATTTAGCTGCTGTGTTTTTGAGAGTCTACCGGAGCCCTCAGCCACCCAAACACCCTTTCTTTTTTGAAAAGCCCAGACCAGTTATCCAATAGGAGGTCTGACATTCTGGGGGTGTCCCTTTTCTGATTAGATTCAAGTTAAACATTTGTGGCAAGCACATCTCATGTGTGATGAGATACACTTCCTAGTGCATTCGCATAGGGATGGCTCACTAACGGAGTGGAGCTGGGTCCTGGTTAAGGTGACGATCCTGTTCTCGCCACCGTAGAGGGACCCTCTTCCCTGCCACCCCAGGTCTGGTCTCTTTGCCTCCACCTTCTCATGTCCCAGCTACCATCTTCTGGTTTTAGCTTCCACACTCCGAAGACGCTGTTACCCAAGGTCACCCCTAGAAGCCCAAGTCAAGGGCCATTGAGCCTCCAGCAGGACCGGATGTTAATGTTCAGGCCCTTCCTTGAGTCCAGGATTTTCATCTTGCCTGTGATGGTACTCTAGGGACTAGTTCAGGGTTTGGCACACGATACATGCTCCAGAAATCTTAGCAGGATGAATCAATGAATACTTACACTGAGACAATCAGCGTTGGGAATCAGGAGGCCTGGCTTTGAATCCTAGCTCCGCCACTCCCCGTATAATGAAATGGTTTGTTTAAATCAGTGGCTTTCATTATTTGAAAAAAAAAATTCTAATACTAGAAATGTTCTTCCAAGTGGGTCTTCTTCCAAAGCAAGCGTGAGACACTGATGAGGGGAGCAGCTTTAGCTGGAGCAGGAAGTGAAAGCCAGATGATGTGTCTCTCTTCGGGGGGTGGGGGAGGTCTGGGGGAGCATCAGAGGGGCTCAAGAGGAGGGCAAGGCTCAGTTTTAGGGGGCCCCGGCTGCCAGGTGAGGAATTAGAACTGTCATGGGCAGCACCAGGTTGTGGCAGTGAAGAGGAGCCGCTGGGAAGGCGGGCCTGGTCCCGGATGCACCCGATGCCCGTGGAGAGGGAAAGCGGGGTGCAGAGCGGGGGGGCAGGGTCTGGCAAGGGTGCGGAGGCAGTAAGGCTGCAGAAGGCCTGCAAAACCCTCTGGGGAGGCCCCGCAGGACTGGATGCTCAATGGAACTATAGCCGGTTCATTCTGAATTTGGTCATTTCGTCTGGCCTGTGAATGATATTTTAAAGATCCAAGTGGCCTTTGGCAGAAAAAACGTTCCCCAGCCCTGGTCCCGGAGGAAGTCAGCAGTTTTCAGTGTTCTCTCAAGTCCTTTGTCATTCCAATGCTCTCCCATCCATTCTCCCCATTATCTGAGGGTCCCTCCTGGCTGTGCGGGGAGCACCCCCCTAGCTGACGCTGGGCATTAGCAGGGAGTGGAGGCAGCAGAGGCCTCTTGTGCTCTGAGGGGCTCAGAGCCCTTCCACTGAGTGAGTCGATGACCTGAGAAGCCTGCCCATTGTCCAAGTCTTAAAGGGCCACTGCCCCTTACTGTTAACCCTCCTCCGGACAAAGGCCATCACCAGCTCAGACAAATAAGCTGCTTAGCCAGACCTCATGTATCATCGTGTCACCCACACAAGGGGCCCAACGGAGGTGTCTCAAAGGAGCCGAAAGCCACAGCGCAACTCAGCAGTTTCCATTCAGGGGGCTTCTGGCCAGGGGTCGGTGGCCATGGCCCAAGCGCACACGCACGCAGCGGCATCCTCAGGGCAGGGCGTGAGCTGCAGGGAGATAAGTGTCTGATCCCTGAAGGGGGGACAGACTCCCCCGACTCCATGGCCTCCTGAGGGGCATAAGAAACGGGTGTAATGACTGACAGATGAGGGGAGGCAGCCCGGTGGGGTGAGAAGAGCTTGGGTGGAACTGGCAGGCACACTTGGGGTGCACAGGGCCTGCCTTGGGCAGGTTATTGTACCTTTCTGAGGCTCAGTCAGTGAGAAGAGAACAATAACAGAGGCTTCTTTGATACCTTGACGACAACTAGGCACCAAGCTAAGTTCTCCACATACAGTATTTCACACAGAGTTCTACCACCACCCAAGGAGTAGGCACGGCGAGCGATGTCATTATCCCCTTTTCATACCTAAGGACTAACATGGAAACTCAGGGGACCAATCATTTGCTAAAGATCATGGCTACTAATGATGGAGCCCAGATCCAAACCCACACTCAGCTCTTCTGCCCTTGAGCCTCCTGGCTGCGCAGATTCAACGGATGTGAACGGTGGAGCACCCAGCACAGCACCTGGCACCCTGGAGGTGCTCAGTTACAAGATTCGCTCTTCCGCTACTCAGTCCCAGGTGGGACCAGGCCCCTCCCAGTGAGCTGTGGTGCAAGCTGTGTGTCCCGGCCCCACGTCCAACCCCAGGAAAATGGTGTGTGCTGGAGGGCTGCTCCCTGAGAGCGGGAGGAGGACGGGGCAGCCGGGCACCTGCCACAGCAGCTCTGTCCTCCCGGCCGCCCCGGCCCCTGCAGAGCACCCTGGCACTGCCCTCACTTGTTCCCCATGTACGTGGAAGCAGGGAAGGCTGGGACTGGAGTTTCTTCCCAAGCAAACAGCCCACGTGAGCCCACCCCAGGAACAGTCTGTGAAATGAATGGGCCGACGAGTGCACGGACGTCCGAGGAAATAAACACCTCTAGACCCCCAACTAGGCCAGGAGCATTCGGTCGCACACAAACAGCTGGCACGCGAAGGATACCCATCTCAGCTCATCCTCATGCCAGAGCCCTTGACTGGTGTCCTTGAGCTGCCATCACACACCCACAGGCAGGGCAGCCGAGACAACAGAATCTCAGTTCTGGAGGCTGGGAAGTCCCAGATCCCGGCTTTGCTTCGTCTTTTTTCCCTTACCCCATACTCCTTAGAGGAGACTCTTAAAACAAGTATTTATGTTTCTATTTGAAAGGCTGAGTACTGGATACACACACACACATCTTCCACCTGCTAGTTTACTCCCCAAATGGCTGCAGCAGCCCTGGCTCAGCCAGAGAGGAGCCAGGAGCCAGGGCCTCCAGTCTGGTCTCCCATCTAGGTGTCAGAGGCCCAAGCTTTTGGGCCATCCTCTGCTGCCTTCCCAAGTGAACTAGCAGGAAGCCAGATTAGAAGCAGACTCTGGGACTCGAACTGGCACTCAGATACGGGAAGCTGGGGTCCTACACAGAGGTCTAACCTGCTGCGCCACAACACCGAGTCCCCGAGACCAAGGTTCTGAGAGGCGCTGGTTTCTGGTGAGGGCTCTCTTCCTGGCTCGCAGGCCACCTTCTGCTGTGTCGTCACACACAGGAGACAGCGAGCTGCCTGGGCTCCCTTCCTCTTTTGTAAGCACGCCAGTCCTATCAGCTCAGGGACCGGCCCTTACAGCCTAATACGACCTGATTCACCTTGCTAAAGGCTTGATCTCCCAGCCCCATGGAGGGCAGGAAGCTGGGGGTCCAGTTTGGTCTGTAACAGCCCTATAGACCCACAAAACCAAAGCGCACTTCCAGCTGGAGCCTGTATGCGCATGCGCCCTTCAGCAGACACCCCCTTTCTCCAGCAAGGGCCCAGGATCCTCCCAGGTGGTGTTACAGCTCAGCAGCCCCACCCACCCCGGCACATCCCTTACCCCATTGCCCTCACAGACGCCTGCTTTAGGGCAGAGCGGCTCGGCTGTGTGTCTGTTTCCCACACAGTCAAGGAGTGAGCCGACTGCTTTCTGTTCCCCAGGGTCCTGGCACACAGTAGGTTCTCAATCACAGTTTGCTGAATGGAATTAGTCAAGAGGGCAGACAGAACTCCCACTCCGAGATACCTGCCCTGTCTTCACTCTAAAGCAAGGCGGCTTTGCTGTGGGCTCCCAAAGTCGCCAGACGTCAGCAGAGGCCCTGTGCCGGCCTCCAGGGACGCTCTGTTTCCCTGAGCGCTGTGGTAAGCCTGCACCGCAGCGAGCAGCTAGAGAGAGACAAGGGTGTGAGGCCTGAGATGCCAGCAGCGGGATGGCACAGGGACACTGGCAGGGCTGCTCTGGGCGGGGACCCAGCCCTTGCGAGCCTTGCCCTGGGCGGCGGAGGCTCAGAGGATGCTCTGGCTGTGGCCCGGGGTTGGGGTTGGTGAGGAGAGGCGCAGGAGGAGGCACTGCGGCTAAGGGCACCGGCCCAGCAAGTCAGTAGCACCTCAGCTGCCACTTTTGCTCTTCCCAGGATCAGACAACCTCCCTCCTGCCTGCAACACGCTCTCTGTTCCTTGCCGAAGAGCAAGAGGGGACAGGCAGGGCAGACCAGTGAACACTGAGCACCCAGCGTCATCTCGGGGTCCGGGGTATCCTGTTTGAACACTGAGACAACCCTCCCAGGTCACTGTTCTGATTCCTGCTTGACCAGGGTGGGGGGAGCACTGGGGGTGAGAGATGGGCTCAGTGAAGTCTCCCAGACCCTGTGGAAGACAGCGCGGGTCTCAGCAGGTGCGCGCTCCCACAGAGCCTCTGCCAGGCGCCCACAGAGAGGTTCAGGCAGTGCAAACGCGTGTTGCCGTTGCAAGCCAGTGTGGCAGCTCCCCAGAGCTACACACAGAAATGTGATCCACCAGGAGGGACAGAGTAGAGCATAAACGAATTAGCAGTCATTTTCCTCTCCTTTCAACTCCGGGGGGAAGGCCAGCTGACCAGACGGACAAAGCATCAGAGCGCAGCGTCTGGTCCCAGACATTAGCGCTCGGTGGTGGTGGCAGCGGGAGCCCTGGGCCATGGGAGCTGTGCACAGGCTCCAGCCAGGGGGGCCCACACTCTTTCTCGAGCCTCCTGCTTGTGTTTGCTTAGCTGCTGCCTTGCTCTCACCCCTCACCCCAAGTCTCTGGAAACTGCCCAGCAGTGGGGGGCGGGAATTCAAGCCCAGGACTCACAGGCAGAGCCTTCATTGCTGTGGCTCCTCCAAGCCCAGAGGGCGGAGCAGGAATCTGCCTTCCAGGGATGCCTGTCCAAACACTTCTGGGTTCCAGAAGGGGAACAAGGAAACCACTGGGCACCTACTACTATAGCAACCACGGGGCTAGAAGCCTTGCCTGTAATTGCTCAACAGACCTACTTTGTGGTGTCCTATTAAACATGATCTCTGTTTCATAGAGGAGAAAATGGGAGCCCAGAGAGGTTATGCAACCTGCCCGTGGCTACACAGCACAGCAAGGACCTGTGCCTCACTCCTATCTTCCCCTACCACAGTTCCACATCGCACAGTTTCTGCTGTCTTCCGGCCATGGTCCTTGCAGGTCTTGAGGAGTAGAGGGATTGTATCTTATTTATTTATTTATTTTAGCTGTTTAATCTCAAACACCTATATAAATAATGGCAGTTCAGAGGGAGAGGGAGGAGGGAAAGCAAGAGTGGTAGGGAGAGCCAGGAGGGAGCCACATGGTTCCCCCGCCTGAACTGGGAGCCATTAACCACAGTAATGGGGGATCCAGCTGAGCTCAAAGCACCCAGCTCAGACCTGATGACAGGGGCAGAGGGCAGGACGCTGCTAGGGGGGAGGCTGGGAACAGATGGCTTGGAAAAGACCACATTTAGGAAAGGCAACAAGACAGGGCTCTGGGAGCAGCAAGGTTTGGTTGTTCCCAAGGTGGGCAGACCATGGGGGTAGCATCAGAGCTGTGTGCCCTACAGACGCGATCTTCGGTGCTACACCGAGGGGACACGCGTTAACACTGGGAGGCGGGCAGCACATCTCCCACTTCCTGTCAGCCCTTGGGATGATGCGAGCAGAAGCAAGTGCCAGTTGGTCCCAGGCTGTTGGGAACAATGACGCTCCCCGGCATCCCAGTGGACCCAGAGAAGCCCGCCCCGGCTCAGCGTCCTCCAGCAGGCATTCTCTCCCAGAGCGTGATAACCTGCTTTCCCTGTATTTATTTTGACAGTTACCTTCTATATACGGCAAGGCATACCCTTGCCATATGGCAAGTGAATTACAGCAGTAATGTACAATTTCCTGTTAAAATAAATAAAGCCACTTATGTGAGAAGAGTTCGAGGAGGCAGTTTCAAGGAGCACAAATTACAGTGTAGGTGGGCACTCTGCTATGTCCCAGACTCTGCCAGTGACACATCAATGGGTAACATTTGGGAAATGGTGGTACAATCCTGTTCTCCCACTTCGCAGACTAGAAAGCTGCGGAACCTTGCGAGGTCAGAGGCAGGGATCAGAAGCAAGGTCTCCCTCCCGGCAAGCGGGAGTCACATGCTAGCTTGGGCGGGAGGATGGGGAGGCTCCTCTGGGTGAGGACCTGTAACCAGAAAACGGAGCGGACACGGATGGCTGTGGCCTTCGTGGGTTGAACTGATCACGTGTGAGTAAAGCCAAACTGGTTCTGGGCTGGGAGGCCAGGGGTGGCTCTGTGCTCAGCTGCTGTCCGCACTCAGCCTGTTTACTCTGCGTCCCTGGTGCGCCCGGCACTGCAGAGCAAGCCAACCTCCCGGGGCGGTGCGGTGTGGGGCAGCCAGCAAGATGACGATGGGAACGCACTCTGGGATGGCGAGGGCCATGCAAATGTTAGTGAAACTGATCTCCCCGGCGCCCCTTGGCCTCCTCCTGGGTGCTGCTTCGGCAGCACCGAAGTGTCAGGGGACGCTTTCAGAGGCGGTCTGGTGTCCACTGGGCTCGGAGGAGCAGGCCACAAACCTTCAGCGGGGACACAGACCAGGCTTAGTTTCCAGATGGAAGAACCCACACGCCTTCCTCAGGGGGTGGTCTTGGGATTCCTGGACGCAATCAAGCCAGACAGCCCAAATGTTATTTTGGTACCTTTGACTGCTGCGGTACTTGGGGAAATTAGTAGAAGAGGAACGACCATCAGGTCACGTGAGTGACTAATTACAGGGCCTAGCTCTCCCAGGATGTTGGGTTACCTGAATTCAAAGTGCGGCCTTTTATTCCTGCGAGGTCAGGAAGAAGCCCTTCCTCCTAGAAAGTCAGTGAGAGTCCCAGGAGTTGTGAATGATGAGAAAGGGCTCTGTAGTCTGTAGAAAAGCAGCGTGACCTCGGGGAGGCTGTCCCCACTGCGCCCGGGAAGGGGGCCACAGGTGTGGGCTTGTCTAACTAAAGGAGCACCCGGCAGGGTAGAGAGGACACCAGCGTCTGGGGCCATGCCTTGCACCTTGACTCTGTACTTGGGCAAATGGTTTCCTCTCAGTGCCTCTCCACAGCACATGGCTCCACGCATCACTCCTAGGGGAGTGGGGGAGAGGGACCAGCACTGGTGCACAGGGGGAAGTGAGGAGAGCAACTTCCTCTTCAGTTCTGAGTACTGAGCTCAGCACTGAGGATGCAGCGTGGCCAAGGCCTGCCTCCAGGAACCTGGAGGTGAACGGGGAAACCAGACCTGTGCAGAACCAGGTCCCAGGTAGTGAGAGTGGTGTCTGTAGAGAAGGCAGTGGGGGCATCCAAGAAAGGGGGTCATATGCTGGAGGGGCTCTCAGGAAAAGTTCCTCACACACTCTGAGGGGCTGGGTTCCAGGCACTGGAGAATCGACCGCTTGGCCTCTTTCCTCCTGAACTCCAAGGTCTGTGCGTCAGTCAGCAGGCAGGTGCCGGCCTTCTGAGCGCTCCTGTCTACAGTGGGGGTGAGGGAGCAGGTGTGTGAGCTGGGCCTCTGCAAGCTGGAATTGTGGACCAACAATGAGTGCCTCTATAGAGCTTGCCAGGCAGCAGCTTGCACCTGCAGCAGGCCTTTTAGTTTTCCAGGTATCTAGTTATCTCTTTACCCATGCACAAGCTATCAGGCCTTTCTGAGCCCTGGTATTCTCATTTAAAAAACCACAGGGGAGGGCACTGTGGTTCAGCCTGCTGAGTTACCCCTTGGGATACCTGCATTCCACACTGGAGTGCCTGGGATACAGGCCTGCCTCTGCTTCTGATCCAGCTTCCTGTTAATGCACCTGGGAGGCAGCAGATGATGGCCCAAGTGCTTGGGCTCCTGCCACCTACCTGGGAGACCCAGATGGAGTTTCTGGCTTCTGGATTTGGCTTGGCCCAAACACAGCTATTGCAGGCATTTTGGAAATGGACCAGAGGATAGATCTCTTTGTCAGGGGCCAGTGCTGTGGTGTAGAAGGTTGGGCTGCTGCCTCTGGTGCCGACATCCCATAAGGGCACTGGTTTAAGTCCTGGCTGCTCCACTTCTGACCCAGTTCCCTGCTAATGCACCTGGGAAAGCAGGTGGAGGATGGCCCAAGTGTTTGGGCCCCTGCCCCTACCACCCATGTGGAAAACCCAGAGGAAGGTCCCGGCTTCTGGCTTCAGCCAGGCCTAGCCCTAGTCATTGCAACCATTTGGGGAGTGAACCAGCAGATGGAAGATCTCTCTCTCTATCTCTGCCTTTCAAATTAAAAAAAAATTTGTCTTTCTCCTTGACTTTCAAATAAAAAAAATTAAAATGGCATGGGAGTGGGATATTAAGATGTTGCTACACTACATCCAATGTTGGAGTGCCTAGGTTCAAATCCTGGCTCTAGGGATTAGGCCCCTGCCATCCATGTGGGAAGGAGCTCCTGGCTCCCGGCCTACAGCATCTGGGGAGTGAACCAGCAGATGGAGGATCTCTCTCTCACTCTGCCTTTGAAATAACATGAATAGAAATAATTTTAAAAAAGGAAACGTTTCAACTGTGTCTAAGAAAATGGTAAAAAGGCACATTTAGGATCACTGCTGAGCCACTGTGATAAAGCTCCAACACTCTGTGGCTACATGTTTGCTCAGAACTCACGTGGTGGCAGAATCTGACCTCAGCTGGCACCGCACTTGCAGCCTTTTTTCAGTCCCACTAGCGTTAAGCATTTCCATGTGTCATTGGGGAAGGGATGGTGTGCCCGGTCACTGTGAGCGTGTGTGAACACAAAAACATGAATTCGATTTCTTTCCTAAATCCGAAAGTTTCCAAATTCTGAAACGCACCTGATCCCAAGGGTTTCATCTAAGGCATTCCGACCCCATCGGTGTGACCTATGTGATGGGGTCACTCTTCTTCGAACACCCATATTTAAAAAATGCCATCCTGAAGGGAGGAGGAAGAAATCCATTTGCTTTGCTCCCGGGAGTTAGGAACGTCAGTCCTCACATAGCTGGGGAGTAAGAAGCTATGTACCCGTGAAAGTCTGTTGATGCAAGAGGAGCTGAGAGAAAGCAAGACCCCAGCCCCTTTCCCCGGGGGAGCCTGGCAGCAGGAGCCCCCAGGGAACTGCTGCTGCGAGGGGCGACAGACGGTTCTAGTAGATCTCCACAAACAGAGAAACACCCCACAGAAGGACATCCCCACCCCCACAGTGGTTGCAAACAGGCTAAACTCTGCCTTCCGATTTCACAGACTGACTACCACGACCCTGGCGGGCTCCCCCAGAGAATCTGCACAGGTTCTAAATTCAGTTGAATTCTTGGTTCTGAGAGAGCCCTTGCAGAAGGAGCTCGCATGTACAGCAGTGTTTCCTATTTAGAAAGAACAACAGACACTCCTCCACTGGACTGCGAGTCAAAACAAAACAATCCCAGCTGCTCCAGACCCGAGAAAGTCGCTGGGACTGCCAAGCACCAGTGATGCTGACCAGTGGGGCGATTTTCCAAGGCCAGGCCAGCAGGGCCCAGGGTTGGGGGCAGCACCAGCCGGTGCCGGCCTCTCAGGAAGCTGCAACAACAAAATCGAATGTCTGTGATTTCTGCTCTGATTCACCCTCGAAACTCCCACAGTCCCCACAAAAACACAACTGAGAGAGCACACACTGAGGCGGCTCGCAGACCTGGAGTGCACATCTGGCTCTACCACTCAGAAGCTGTGTGATTCAGAGGAAGCTAGAAACCTCTCTGGGCCTCTACGCCACAACAGGCCACCTCACAGCTTAGAGGAGAGCGCCTGGGAGCCCAGGAGACACAGCGCCTCTCCCCTAAGCGGTGCTCCATAAAGGAATGAGGTGAGGAGCAGGGATCCTTCCAACCCCATTTCTTCAGAGTTCCTCTCATTTTTTGCAGCTTCCCATGAAGGAGGAGACAGAAATGACAGAACCTGTAACCGGGGACAAAACAAAAAAGGAAAAGAAACACTTGGGCCATCTTCTGCAGCTTTCCCAGGCACATCAGCGGGAAGCTGGATGGGAAGGCGAGCAGCTGGGACTCGAACCGGTGCCCACACAGGATGCTGGCATTGCAAATGGGGGCTTGACCTGCTGCACACAACACCACCTCCTGCACCAAGCCCCCTTTTAAGAGCACTTGGGTGGGCAGAGGTTAAGGCTCTGCGTGGGATGCCAGCACCCACATCAGAGGGCCTGGGTTTGTGTCCTGGCTGGACTTCAGATTCTGGTTCATCTTGGGAGGCAACAGGTGAAGGCCCTGGGTCCTTGCCACCCACATGGGAGACTTGGGTGGGGTTCTGGGCTCCTGGATTTGCCCAGACCCAGCCCTGGCTGTTATGGGCACTGGGGGAATGGGATGGGAACACTGTCCCTCTGCCTTTCAAATCAAAGAAAAACACAACAGCAAAGAAAGCAGTAGGGACAGGTCCCCGCCGCTCACAGCGCCTCCGTTTCCTGGACTGAGACGTGGAAGCTCCAGCAAGACAGTGCAGATAAACAAAAGACTCAGGCACAGGGAAAGGGGAACTCACCCACACCTCTCCACCCCCACCTCCCCAGGCTAGGAGAAACCAGACAGCCTCCCCACAGCTATTTGTTCCTGGACCATCTGAAATACCAACCCCTAGTCTGGAAAGTCTCTGCTTTGGCGTGTGGATGACAGCGGTCCATGAAACAGTCACCATTTCTTCTGCAGCGGATCTAGGGGGTGGGGACGAAGGCCTACTTAATCCTCCCCTCTTCCCTAGCTCTTCCACTGGGACCCTTGATATTTCAGCAAACTCTTCCTTTGCACGTATCAGTGATTTCTGGATGCTCACCCTTGGGGGAGGATTAGGGGCTTGGGAACAGAAACAGCTCTTTGCCTTGTGTTCTCGTCCACAGGGACAACGGGCTGGTCTGTGGCGCTGCACGCGCGCTCACTCTGCACTTTGCATGGGGATTGTCACAGGGCAGGTCTGAGGGGACGCAGCGGCCGGGGGTGGGGAGGGCTGAGTTGACACAGCTGTGGGCCCAGGGCCCACAGGGGAGCCCTGGGGAGCTGACAGTATAGTCCTCCTGGCTGGGGAGGCTGGTCCAGGCCTTGGCTGCTACCCCAGGAAACTGCCTCCCTGCCCCCAGGAGTCAGAGCAGTGTCCTTTGTCATTTAAAATCAGTTCCTAATCAAGTGGCTAGGGAGCTGGACCTACAGCAACTGATCTGTGTACAGTTCTCTCTAAAGCTCTAGGTTGGTGGAGGGGGATGGAGGTGTGGAGGCAGGGATGTTTATCAGCTTTATCTTTTTTAAAAAAATTATTTCTTTGAAAGTCAGAGAAAGAGAGAGAGCGAGCGAGCGAGCAAGCGTGCACACTCTTAGTTCACTCCCCAAATGGCAAGGGATGGGCTGAAGCCAGAACTCAGTCCAGGTCTCCCAGGTGGGTAGCAGGGACCTAATGACTTGGCCCATCACCTGCTGCCACCTGGGTCTGCATGAGCAGAAAGCTGGAGTCAAGAGCCAGAGGGGGGAGTTGAACCCGAATAGGAAGCAGGCATCTCAAGGGCTGGCCCCAGGCTGGCCCCAGCTTTGTCATCTGTAAACTCCGCGACAACCTTGGGAGGCTTCCCTGTTTCACAGATGATCTGAGTGGGTAGGAACCCTGCCCTGGGCTCACTTTCAGGTCTGACCCTACAGCCCTTGCTGTTCCTTCTTCAGCATGGGCCTCAAAAGTCAGCCTCGCTCGCTCACTGCTTCATGTGTTCACTCACTAGACGAACACTACGTGGAAAGCGCCCGTGGAGGACCCTGCACCCATCTGCTTAAAGTGGCTTCTCCAGGAGGATTACAAGGGAACTTCACATTTTACCCTTCTGCGTTATGTGAGTGTTAACAGGTACTATCACTTTTATACTTAGCAAAAGCAAGGAAGATAATCCCATGAGAATACTTTTGCAATTTTTCTGTGAAAACAAACACGAAACAAAACTCTACAAATGACTATTGGGCCCATGAGGTAGCCGGGCCCACACTTCTCTCCCAGCTAGTGTTAGGTCTGTGTCGGTTCCAGCAGATCCTGCGGACCCCTGGGATTTCAGGGGACAGGATGACGGCAGGCAGCATCCAGCTTTGGGGTGAGAATCAATGGGCTTTCTTGTGAACCCAACCCCAGAGCAACAGACCAGAAAGGACCCAGCCTTCACCCACTTCAGGCAGGGGGCCCATTTATCCCCAACCTTTATGGTGACACTTGGAACCAAGCCCCAGAGAGGGAGTGCGGAGGTCTCAGGCACCCCGGGGGTGTGCATAGGAGCACACAGTGGCAAGACTCAGCAGACAGCCCAGGGCCAAAGTGCCCCCATCTCCCCTCCCCTGCCCATCGCACACGCAACAACACCATCAGCTTACCCCAGAACTTGCAACAAAGCCATTGCTCTTGTTTAGTTAATTAGCAAAGGGAGAGATTAAGGACTTTAATCTCCTGCCTTTTCTTTTGCCTGCCAGGCTTATTTGCTCACAAAAGAACAAATGGACAAAGAATATTATCATATATATATGTGTGTGTGTGTGTTGTGTGCGTGTATGTGTGTGTTGTGTGTGTATATGTGTGTGTGGTGTGTGTGTGCTGTGTGCATGTATGTGTGTTGTGTTGTGTGTGTGTGCATTCTCCCTTCTCCCATAAGCTTAAAAGGCCACTGGTGGCAGGGACTGTTGTGTGGGTACCACATGGCACTCATGAATCAGATTACTTTAGGCAAGATAGAAAAACGGAGGCATACAGAGGAACCGTGGTGTGCTGAGAACAGCCAGTGAGCCGCAGAGCTGGGCCTGGAACCCTGGTCTCTGCATCCCCAGCCCGGGCTCCTGTTTCTGTGCCAAGTGTGAAATGCCACAGGTAACTACAGGCGGTGAGGTCTGGTGTGGCTGCCCCCCCCCCCCCCCCGCCAAGTGTGGCACACTCAGAGAGCCCAGAGGGAAAGGGCCCTGAGCATGCTTGAGTTCCTGGAGAAGGCAGTGCCTGAAGTCCTGTTGGAAGAGAAGCACAGGGCCGGAGACCCTCACCCCTGATTTTTAGCGACAGCAGAAGTGGAGAGGGGTCCTTGCTGGGGAAGGGGAGCGGTCACTGGGGACGGGGTCCACTCAGTACCTAGAGGAGTGCAGGTGCCCACTGCCACGTGGTCTTCCACATACCTCCCAGCCTCCAGGTCTAAAGGAGCTGGGCTGGGCTCCCCAGCTCCCTCCTCCAGGTGCTTTGTCCCCAAGTGAGTCTCCTCTGCCCAAGTTGCCCAGTCTCCCTAGGCCCAGCCAGCGCCTGCTCCAGGAGATATTTCCTAAGTCCCTCAGCTGCACCATGGTCCCTGCTCGGTCCCACCACATGCCAGGCCCCTACCTCCTTGGTTACTCTGAGCTGCCACAATCTGTCCCCACCAGGCACAGGTGCCAGGCGGCGTGCCGGGAGCTTTCCCATGTGGGCTCTCTGGACGCCCACTGGAGGGAGGTGCAGGCACCTGGCCAATGACTAACATTGACTACACTTGTCCTTCTGTCCCAGACACGGTGCAGGGTGCTCACCGCGAGCTGGGTACCCTACTGCCTACATTATTTATGACAGAGGACGCTTTCTCTGAGAGACTTGTCCGAATCCATGGCGATACAGCTTCCATTTAACTCAAAGCCACAGACAAGGCTCCTGCCTCCTTGCATTCCCCACCTGCTTTTCCAGACTCTGACCTAGCATTTCCCATGACACGGGCATTTTTAAATAAACATGTGTGGCATTAACACAGACTACAGTGTAACTTGCAGGCAAACAGTCTCACTTCACCTCTTTGAATCAGGAATCGTGGGGCCAGGGACCATCCAGTATGTCTGGGGTGGGGGTGGGGTCTCTGTGGGCCCCTCAGGCACAGATAGAATGTCCTCCACAAGCAGGCTGCCAGCTGTGGCTGGAAAGCCTGTCTCCGGACCAGCCGGCATCTCCCCACTAATAGCTTTTTGTGCTGCACGTGTGACCTTCTGGCTTTAAATCACACCTTCAGAGTGGATGCAATCTTTCACCCAGAGCTGGCAGAGGAGGGGGCTGAGACCTTAAGGGGGAGATAGACTGTTTCCAGGAGACCCCCTCCACTGTCTCCATGAGCCCCAAGCCAATCAGCATACGGATGTGAAAACCCCGTTCAATGCGCTCCCCCCCCCAACAGAATGACCCAATGAACAGAGTAATGCCCTAAAAACCCTGGACAGTCCCTCAAAGCCAGTGTCCCACTCAGCCACTCTGCCTGGTCTCCTCTCAGACCAGACACTTTTCTGGCAAATAAAAGTTTCTGCCTCTTTGCAAATTGTTTCCTGGCTTTTTATTTCTATACTGAGCCGAGGAAAAGATTCCATGAAATTCACTCCTGCAACCGCCCTCCCCTCCGCAACCAGTAACCATCACGGTGATCCCAGGGCACCACACCCCACGTACACCACCCCTCTCCTGAGATCTGAGGCCCCTCCTGGCCATCCTTGCAAAGAAGTGGACTGGCCTCTGCTGGACACAGGCAGGGCAAGCACCTGGAGTGGGGGTAACAGCAGTGGTGAACCCTGGTCAGCCCGGAGCTCCTGCACCGTCTGCCTGCCCGCACACCACCCCTCCTCTGCTCAGAAAGCCAGGGCAGAGCTGAGCAGCAGGGAGCTTGTCCCGGCAGATCCAGGCTGAAACTCAGGGCTGCCTCTGCGGCGGCATCGTAGGGCTCTGGTCTGCGGGCTGCGTGCAGGGCTTCAGGCGGACCTGGTCCCTGCGGGCAGTGCACCCTACGCGGCCATGCAGGCAGGGCTTTGAGGAGGCGCCACTCAGGGCGATTTAGGTCTGAATTTTTTTTTTTGTTGTACCAAACTTTGTCTCCACCTGTTGCTCCCTTCTCTCAGGTCTGTCTGTGCACCTCTGTTGGGGCACCTGCCTGGGGGACTTGTGCCATGGGGGCGTCGCACAACAGTTGCCCCCAACCCTGCACACCCCGGGTCGCACGGTGTAGGCAGCTTGCGGCCGACAGAGCCAGGGCTCCCCCACCCTGCCCCATGACCCCCCACTCCCACCCCCTGCCGGAGCCTGTGGGGCCCCTGTCCCTCTGCCCCTGCCAGCACCTCGGCGCGCATCGCAAAGTTAGAAAGAGAGAAGGACTTACCGTTCGCTGCGACCCCCAGGCTGGCGGAGCCACTTTTAACTAAGAATGAATTAGGGACAAACTCTTCCTCAGAGTCTGAGTCCGGGGTTGGCGGGGCCACACCGTTGCCTAGCAACCGCCTCTGGCTCTCATTGGCCGGAGGGGAGGGGGGCGGGGAGGGGGACTGCTCAATAGGGGTTGATGAAGCGGACGAACAATGCAAGGGAGCACCTGCGAACCACAAAGACAAACACAGACAGAAAAAAATAATCAAAATTGATTTTAAGGCACACGGGGAGGGGGAGGGAGCAAAAAATAAAACACG
Source organism: Lepus europaeus (assembly GCF_033115175.1). Lineage (NCBI taxonomy): Eukaryota > Metazoa > Chordata > Mammalia > Lagomorpha > Leporidae > Lepus > Lepus europaeus. The sequence goes on from NC_084833.1 coordinate 68,200,352, forward strand.
CAAACATCATCAGGGTAGGGGGATCCAACACTGGGTGATCCACTGCACACGCGGGCCTGGGGCGGGGCCGATGGCTCCATGCACGGAAAGTTGGTGCAAACTCCTTCTGCAGGGCTGGCTCAGTGTGGAAAAACGCAGGGCTTGCAAAGCAGGCACCTCACGAGCCCAGCAGGACGCCTTCCTCTTTCTGTGGGCGCTGCAGACCTGGCTGGGCTGTGTTAACTATTCAAGAGAGGTGCCTCTCTGAGCTCCCCAGGGAAAGCTACTGGCCAGGACTGGATGATCCCTGAGCCCTCGCAAACTGGCCATTCTGTGATGTCTCTGAGCTGAACCAGCGTTTTTGTTGCTGCGGTTTTAACCCCACGTGAACATAACTGGGGGCTCTGAGCATCATCAAAGGCAGAGAGAGCTGCAGAGAACTCTTTGGGGGGGGGGTTCTCCACCTTTGGCATTCTGAATTTCAGCACCCTGATGTTTCATTTCCCTAGAAACCTAGTACTTCGTGATTCTTGTATTCAGGCACTGTCTGCAAATTCCCTGAAAGCGAGACCCTTAGAAGTCTTGCTCACTTCTTTAACTCCAGCTTAAATTGCCTGGCACAAAAGAGATACTTGCTGGAACAGGCAGATTGTAGGGCTCTAATAGTTGAAGGGGAAAACATTCTATCATTCTAGGGTGCTAACATTCTGGGAGCTCCACGTGGCACAAAGTCACTAAGTCTGACTCCACGCTTCTACTCCATCAGAGTGTTAAAGTGCCAGCTCTCTCTAGTCCTCTATGCAAATCCCAGCTCTTCAGAGGGAGGAGGCCACAGCCTGGGACAGGTGTTCAGCGCTCACACACTTTGCGGTCTTATGTGGGGCGACATTTCAGCATGTGCAGTACATCGTCTACAAGGGGACAACACAAGCACAGACACAGAAAAGTGTACAGTACAAGACAGTGCATCCACTGGACAGCAAGACTGCTTGTCTGCTCCTGCTGTGATTCCTAGAACGTAATCATACCCAACCAGTTTTTCAAAGAGATTCAACCTCAGGAAGCAAACACGTAGCCCAGAGGGGCCACCCTCAGATCTGGTAGGGCTCTAAGGGGACGATGACATAGAGAGCTGCGAACGCCGAGGCGGTCTGTCCACATAACAGAAGCGGGCTCAGTTCACAGCCACCAAATCTCACAGGAGTTTGCAAGTTCCATTCCTCTTAGTATCAAACCCAGATCTTAACTGCGCATGGCAACACTGTATAGGGTTGCAGCATAATGCCACTTGGCTGGTTCATTTTAGAAATTCAGTCACAACAATCCAGGCAGCAAGGATCAGTGACCACAGTGCAGTCTCTGGGTGGCTTCGCCCCCGTGTTTCTGCTAATTTCCCAAAAAATCAGGCTGTGACTCATCGTACAATTGTCCAATCCAGAATTCCCAATTCACAGCGAGAGTGACACCACTTATCAGCCTGTGTGTTCAGCATTCCTTTCTGTGACCCTGTCGGCAGGTCTCACATAACATCTGCCCTGCTCTAAGAGCGAACGTCAAAGAGTTCACCGAAAATGGAATTAAAGGATAAATTCATTTTGGTGCAAACAATTTGAAGTCCATACATGGCTTCCTCATAATATACATTCTCCATGAACTTTTTGAAGATCCCCCCATATTTCTAGTTAGGTGTATCTGTCTTCCACATAAAGGCACTCAGGACATTCTCAGAGCATAGTGTGTTTCGGGAGGGAGCTCTGGAGTTCAATAGAATTAGGGTGTGCATCACAGTCTGGCTGCCTATTAGCTGTGCGATCTTGGGGAAATTACTTCCAGTTCCTCATCTGTAAGCTGCCCACCCCTCTTCTCTCTCCCCCAACCCCAATCCCGCTAAAGGATTTTTTTCTTTGAAAGGGGGAAGAGAGAAAGAAAGACACATACATTCCATGTGCTACATCATTCTCCAAATGCCCATAATAGCTGAAGTTTGGCGGGGCTGAAGCCAGGAGCCAGGGAGGGACTCTATCTGGGTCTCCCACAGGGGTGGCAGGGATCCAAGGACTTGCGCCATTCTCTGAATTCCCAGGCACACCAGCAGGAAGCTGGAGTAGCCAGGCCTCGAACCAGCACTCCCATACGGGATGTGGATGTGTGAGGGGAGGCTTACCCTGCTGCGCCACATGTCTGCCCCTGCTTCCCTCTTTAAAGTAATTGCTGTGAGGACAAAATTACATGTGAGGGGGCAGGCATTGTGGTGCAACAGGTTAAGCTGCTTGGGATGCCTGCATCCCATACTGTTGTGTGGTTCAGGTCCCGGCTCCTTTGCCTCCCATCCAGCTTCCTGCTAGAGTGCCTGGGTGGTAGTGGAATAGGGCCAAGGTGCTTAGATCCCTGCTACTCAGATGGGAGACCCTGATGGAGTTCCCGGCTCCTGGTTTCAGGCTGGGCCAGCCTTAGCTATTGCAGGCATTTGGGGAACGAGGCAGTGGATAGAAACCTCTCCCCCCATCACTTTGCCTTTCAGGTAAATAAATAAACAAATCTTAATAAAGAGACATTGTACGTGAGCACACAACTAGGAGTCCACAGTAGGAACTCAGCAAATGTTTATTAAACTGAAGGAAAGCACGCCACCAAGAAGCCCGCTCCTAACTCCCCTTCCTGCAGCCCCAGGTGTACACAATTCTTGGCTGTGAGGCTGCACTTATTGAGCAAGTATACACCCATTTCCTCATCTTTTCTTAACCAAAGACATCACATAACCACCAATCACAGCTTGTGATGAGCTGGGGATAAGCAGTGCCATACTATGCTGAGTTTCTGGGGATCTCAGACTAAAGTTAAGAAACACGATCTGTTGTTCCAGGGGGTTTGTTACAGCCTCTTGCTGAGTGGATCTGCCAGGCTGCTGGAAGTAAACCATCCCAGAACTAAGTACACTGTTCCATCGCCAACTTCAGGGACCCTGAGAGCAGCATCACACTGGTCCCGGGGCCTCATGCCAGCCTCCTTTGCCTTCCAGCCAATCTCTGCCAGCGTTTCTCTGAATATTCCTAACCTGTGAAGCCCTGAACAAGGTGCCAGGCGTTTAGCAGGTGAATGTAGTTTTTCCCATTCAAGTACTAACCAGGCCAGACCCTGCTTAGCTTACGGGATCAGAGAAGATCGGGCGCCTGCAGGGTGGTGCAGCTGTAGATGGTGAATGAAGTTTCTATGGGATACAGATATTATAGGAAATAGGCTAGTTCCTTCCTCTCACTCACAGGCAGTTTTAAAGTGGTATCTGAGATAGGGTACACAGAACCATTTCCTAGGATGCCAGGAAATATCAGAAAAAGTTTTAAATTCACCCAACACATATGCCGGAATTATATGTCCTAAAACCCATGACCACACCAACTCAAGGTATACAGAAACAGGCTAGGGCCCAGTTGAGAGTGTGGGCTCTGGAGCCAGACCGCATGCACTTGAATCCAGTTCCATTACTTACAAGCTCAGTGAGCTTCAGCATATTACGTCACCCTCTGGATCTCAGTGCCGTATCTGTGCGATGGCGATATCAGGAAGTATGTATGTATCTACCTAAAGTTCTTGTTACTTTGAGGATGAAAGGGGTTAAAACGAGTGCCATGTTGAGAGCAGTGTGTGGCAGCCAGCAAAGGCATTGCTATGAATGTATGTGTAGCCATCAAGTGAGGGGACACTGACTTCATCTTCTGTAACAACAGTGCGTAGCTGTAAAGGGATGGTGAGCACCACTGCATTCATGGACATTTCCTAAGCACCCCCGATCAGGCTGGAAGGTGAGGCGTCCCCTCGGGAGAGACACAGCCTCACAGGAGCTGCCGAGGAGCTCAACTCCTTCAGCAATCTGCCACCCCACCCTCTTACTTCTCAAGTCTTTTTTTTAATCTTTTATGATTTATTCATTTATTGGTAAGGCAGAGTTACGGAGAGGGGGAGAGACAGATCTTGCATCTGCTGTTCAGTCCCCAAATGGCTGCGACAGCTGGAGCTGGGCCCATCGGAAGCCAGGAGCCTCTTCAGGTCTCCCCCATGGGTGCAGAGGCCCAAGGATATGGGCTATCCTCTGCTGCTTTCCCAGGAGCACTAGCAGGAAGCTGGTTCAGAAGCAAAGCACCTGGGACTTGAACCTGCACACATAAGGGATGTGGTGCTTATACCTGTTTCACCGCAGTGCCAGCTCCACCTTTCGAGTCTTGTCACCCTTAGCTTCTTACCCAATTCACTGAGCCCTGTGAAGCCATGCCAGCATGCTCTCATTTGCAAAGACCCAATGCTCCCTCTTTGCCCAAGTTGGCCAGATGGCAGGATTCCAGGGAACTGTCTGTAGGGAATCTATCTGAGCGCCACCTCCTGGGGCACAACTTCAAAAGTTTGGCCTCTGAGTTGTACACACACTGTTCCCTCTCCCTGAAGAATTCCCTTTTCTCTCCATCCTCCTCCTCACTACCACCCCATATGTCTTGTTAGCTCCCATTGGCACCTAGGGCTTAACATCATGGCTGCCTCCCTCAGAAAGGCTTCCCTGATGCCTCCACCAGGGCTTGGTAGCTCCCTGTGGCAACGTTTCCTACCCTGCAGGGTCTGTGTCCACACACCGACCTGTGTGGCTTGTCTGTTACTACAGAGAGGTCTTCAAAGAGTTCACGGAGAACATACATTCTCGTTTCCTTTCACTTCCTGTGATCTTTCTGAAGTGCTCTTGTATTTCCCATTGTCTAGCACAGTATCCTGCACAGAAAGCCCTAAGAAGTATTTGTTAAAGGAAGACAGGGTAGAAGGCAGGCAGGATGAAAGGAGAGTACCTCCAGGGGCCGGCACTCTGGAGCAGGTTAATCCTCCGCCTGCAATGCCGGCATCCCATGTGGGCGCCGGGGCTGGTCCCAGCTGTGCCTCTTCCTATCCAGCTCTCTGCTACGGCCTGGGAAAGCAGAAGATGGCCTGAGTCCTTGGGCCCCTGCACCTGTGTGGGAGACCTTGAAGAAGTGCCTGGCTCCTGACTTTGGATTGGCCATTTGGAGAGTGAAGCAGCAGTTGGAAGACCTTTCTGTCTGTCTCTCCTTCTCTTTGTTTGTAATTCAACCTCTCAAGTAAATAAATAAAATCTTGAGAAAAAAAAGAGTACCCCGATTATGGCATGGAAGGCCTGTGTGCACAGCATGGTGAAAAATGAGTCAGCAGTGGAAAGTGAACAGCAGGTTCAAGCCTTGAGCACTAGAAAAGGAAATCAGACCTTAACTGGGAGCCCGGGGAGTTCTTAAGGCAGGAAGGTGAGAAGCCCAGGGCTGTGCTATAGAAAGAACTGCTCTCTGAACTGAAGGCTTCTTCTCATCTCCCAGATCTCCTTTCTCACTGGCTCAGCTCAGTTAGGATGTTGAAAATCTACATGATTTAGATGTGTCTTCAGGGGGAGGGGAGGGGGAAGAAGCGAGGGGCAGATGCATGATAAAGTAGCAGATCAGGATTTCTCATTCCAGGGTTAGGGTGCCTTTCCATGGATCCAAGTTATCAGCAGAAGGGAAGCTGGCACTGCAGATGCTTCTATGGCAGTGCAGGTTCGTGGTAGGGGGAGCTACCCAAGATTCTTGATAGGAGGGCTCTGAAAGCCCTAGCTCTGGCTCATGGCAGGTAAGGGCGGAGGACGAAGAACACCCACTCAGGACATGTACACACCTGCGTGGTTGGGTGGGCGGGACCAGGCATTGGCAGAGTTCCTCCTGGATGCCAGGGGCCTGGCCAGATGCTTTCCTCATAGCAGCACCACGGCAGGAAAGCTCACCCCCATATTTAGGGCCAAGACAAACAAAGGCTTAGAGAAGTGAAGACCTTTGGGGCTCCGGAGACAAATCCTAAGTACAGCTGATTCCACTGAGTGATGAGATTGAACATTTATCAGCCTTGTCAGGGCTTTCCACTAGGTGAATAGAAAGGGTGAGTCCTGTCCACCAGGGAAACACAGGGAAGGTGGAAAGGCCAGGAAGTTCCTGCTGGGCACACCAGCGGCCAAGGTCTGGTTCCACTGCCATGTGACTTTGGACGTCCCTTTACTTCTCCTAGCCTGAGTTTTCTCCTTTGCGTAAGACAGTGGTAGAATACCCACTGCAAAGCATGGTTAGGGGCTGGTGTGTTCCCGAGGAGCTCGGCAGTCTGCTTGCTCGTGGAAAGGGTTTAAGCACTACCGGCTCCTTCTGCCATCCCCCTGGCTACGGCTTTGGTGTGGGGAGAGCCGTGTGGTTTTGGGGAAGAAACAACAAATCTGCAAGTCCTCCAGTGACACAGCGCTCAGTACGTGGGACCTGGTGATTTCAAAAACAGGGGAAATGTAGGATACAGAACAGAGGATCCCGAGACGCACAGGGAGTACAGCGTCAGGCGCTCATGCCATTGTACGCATGGTAGCTTTCCTTTGTAATCTGAAATCTAACCGAGAGCTAGAGTGGCCCCATCTCCAAGGGAAAGCTTCCGGAGCTCTGGGGTCTGAGGGTGACTTTGGACGACTCCATGAGGCTAGACGTGTGAAGGGCTGGCTGGCAGAACAAGCGGACTGCTGTGTCAAGGAAAGCCCGTTAGCAACAGGTGCTGCCTAACGCTCTGCCCAGCAGCCTGAGAAATCCCTCTGAATGCACGGAATTGCATGGATCCATGTGAAAACCCCATCCAGGATGTGGTAGGGAAACTCCTGGCGTGCTTACACAGTGGGGAAGTGTGAGTCCCATCTGGAAAACGCAAGCGCCGATGGGAGCTGCAGGGAAAGTATTTTCTTCCCAGACAATTCCCTGGATTATTGGAAGCATTTTCAACAACCCTTCAACTGGCAGCCCTGTAATGTGGAGGCCTCTATATAAAATGCCTAGCCCAGTACACAGCCAGTACTCCAGAAATGACATTCAGAAACACACAAACCAAACCAAACCAAACCCTCAGACCTGCACAGGCACCGCGTCTCAGTGGGCACTGACGTGATACATTCATCCTTTCTGCAGCAGACAGCCCTGATTCGCCTCAGTCTCCATTCCAGAAACACTTCCGGCTCTCTCCCTAGAATTAAACGCATCCGGCCTCCTCCCATGTGCCAACCCAGGGCATCCAGCCGACTCAGTGAATGAGTGAAATCACACTCAGTTCTGAGCAGAGCATGGGCTGTTGGAGAAATCGGATAGAAAGGTTTGGGCCCCCTCGGGGTCAGGCACCCTTCCATGGTAGTGTCATGTCCTGCCTATCATTCCAGGGAGTTCTGTGCATCTCGGTCGCTTGGGCAGAATACACTGCCCAGCAGGAGCCAGGTACTGCTCATTGCTGAGGTCTGGCCAGGCTGGGTCTTGGTTCAGCAAAGCATTGTGGAACTGGTTCCCCTGGCTGTCTGAAATGGATTGCAATCCAGTGCTAGGAAACATTTCTAAGAGCTGGAATCTGAAAATGTAGAGTGGTGATACATTCGGATCCGTCTGCAAGAGCCCCAGTTTGCACACTCATCCTGTGTTAATTAATAGCAGTGCTCCCTTTACTGTAAAAATGCCTTGAACTGGATGACTAATCACAGGACCACCCAATATGGGGCTGTGAAGTACAGATTCAGCTGCACATCGGAAGCGGAGTAATTCTACCTCTAGCAACTGACCCCTGACCATGACTTTTCAAAAGATTTACTCGCAGTGATATCTATCACAACATGTAAAACTTTGAAAAAAAGTGAAAAAAGCAAAAACCTCCTTGATGTTCAGATGGAAGTGCCTAATTATGTAAATGAGGGCACATCAATAAAATGCTAATATCACACAGGCATTATAGGCCATGTCTATAAGAACAGTGACTTGGGAAATAGGACACACAAAAAAATCAAGATGCAACTCTTTGTAAAAACCACTCTCACTTCTGTGCATGTATGTGTGTGCAGGTGTGTGCAACTGGCACAAAGATGTTTGCAGTAGTTACCTTCAGGTCATAGAATTATGAATCCATTTTGTCTTTATATTTTTCTAGGTTTTTCTAACTTTTTTCAAGGAACAAATGTGATAGTAAGATTTTTTTAAAATGATAAAAGTTATCTTAAAAAGGAGAAAACACACACAGGCAAAGTCAGCCAAGATGACAGCTTAGGCCAGGGGGCCCTGAGGACAAGCGGGGCAGGGGCAGAGCCACAGCCCTGGGGGCCCAAGCTTACTGCTGTCCAGCCTAAGTCTTGCGGGTCTCACTGCCCAGCAGTGCTCATTCTTAGAAGGAGGTGCTGGGCCATCTGTCTCTGTGACTTACGCTGGGAAAATGCTCTCTGCAAAACAGGACGCAGTAAATTTCCCAGGCTCAGGTCATTTGATCCCCAGTTCTCCTCCTCACAGGTTTCTCAGGGACTTGAAAAACTTTTTTTTTTTGGTAACACTTTCATGGGGAATGGAGCTCTGCTCTCATCCTGCCTGCCCCAGAGACCTCCAAAATGTTGGGACAAGGGGTCCGCAGATCTCCCGGGCTTCACACAGGGTGGATGCTTGCCTGACTCAGTTAGGGTATCTTGATTTTTTGGTTATACAAACTTTATAGAGATATAAATTGCATATCATACAAGTCGCCCATTTGAAGTGTACTATTCTGGGTGGGCATTTGGCCTAGCAGTGAAGACAGCACTTGGAATGCCTGCATCCCGTACTGGAGTGCCAGGGTTCAAGTCCAAGTCTGCTCTGGATTCCGGCTTCCTGCTATTGCACACACATCACTGCCACTCAGTGGCTGGAGTTCTGGGCTTCTGGCTTTGGCCTGACCTAGTCTCAGCTGTTGAAGGCATTTGGGATGTGAGCCAGCCAATGGCACTCCATCTCCCTGCCTTCCAAAATAACTAACAAAATATATAAACTGGAAAAAATAAAGTGCCCAGTGAGTTGTAGTATATTCACAGAGTCAGCAATCATCACCCCAGAAAGAAACCCCACATTCATGAGCAGTCACTCCCACTGCCCTGGGCAATCACTATAATCGCTAAGCTACCCCTGGTCTCAAAGGATTCCGCAAATGTCATACAAATGGATTCACACAATATGTGCCTTTTGGGACTGGCTTCTTTCACTTAGCATAACATCATCAAGGTTCATTCCTGCGGAAGCATGGACCAGGACTCCCTTTCATGTAATTCCACATGACGCTGTGTTCTATGGACATGGTACACTTTGTTGACCCATTTAGCAACCCTGAGCTGCTTCTGCTGTGTTATCAATAATACTGCTACAAGCACCTGTGCGTGAGTTTTTGGGTGGGAACGTGTTTCGGAGGAGGACTGCTGGCACTCTAGGATAAGCCTCTGTGTCGAACCTCTGAAGGAACCAGACCGCCTTCTGAAGCAGCTGTACCATTTCAGACTCCCATCGGCAGTGGACAAGGACGTATCCTTGCCGACACTTGCCCTTCTCTGTGTTTTTGACATCAGCCTCCCCATGGGTGTGAAGCGGTATCTCACTGTGGTCTCATCTCTATTGCTCTGATGGGTCATGATGTTGAGCATCTTTCCACGTGCCTACTGGCCATGCGGAAGAAGAAATATTTATGTGGACATGGTCCGTTTTGAAAAATTAAGTTATTTGTCTTATTTATGGAGTTGTAGGTATTGATCTTTTTTTTTTCCTTCAAATATTTAGTCCGTACCGATGCCACTAGGCACTGTTCCAGCCATCACTGGGGGCCCATGTTCCAACCATCAGGGACTGGCAAGGAGGATAGAGGTCCTGCCCTCAGAAGTTCACATTCTAACAGAGGAAATCAATAAACTAGAAGGCAAGCATCTACACTCACAGAGAAGGCTCAGGTGATGATAAAGGCTATGAAAAAAAGTGGAGTGTGGCGCGGAGCTGGGACTGATAGGGTAGTCAGCAAAGGCCTAAAGCAGAGACCTCAAGTAGGTGAAGAAGGGGGCCACATAGACACTGGTGCATAAGAGCTGCCAGGCAGAGGGCCCAGATGTGTAAATTCTCGGCAGCAGGATCAAGTTCATCTGAGAGTCAGCTGGGAAGCTAACAGGGAAGAAGAGGTGTAAGAGGAGGAGAGTGCCGGGATATGAGCCTGGAGGCACTGCTAGGGCCTAGGCTCCAGGTACATACACATGGCCACCCCAGGTCACTGTGCACCTGTGTTCTCATCAGCCCATCCCCTGTAGGTAGGCACTGGTCTCATCCATCTCCCTCCATCCACAGCCCTGGTACTGACTTCATCTACAGTGGGGACCCAATATACATTAGCATCTACTTATTAAGTATCTAAAAACAAACAAACAAACAAACAAACAAAAAAACCAAAAAACTGCTGTGAGACAAGAATGACAGTTTTCAGAGGATCGTCACATCCATGGTCTGATTCTGATTCTGACCATACCTGCATAAGAATCTGTACAATGGCCTTCACCTCCATTGTACACAGAGAGAAACTGAGGTTAGGAGCCATGATGTGACCTGTACAGGGCCATACAACTGGGAAGAGACTGAGACCTCAACTCAGGCGAGGGGCCCCAAATAAGAGCTGGGTTTCAAATGGACTCTGGTGACTGGGTGTGTTGCTTCACCTTGTGGAGCCCCGGGAGCTCTGAAGCCAGGCCTCCCTTATGCAGGCTTCCAGAAGAGTCGGTAAGTGCATCTATGTCCGACCCACCGTGCACTTGGCAGACAGCAGCTGCTGAACTGCGGGAGCTCTCCACTGTCCCCTTTTACTACCAAGCCTAGCTGTTCCACCAAGACAGACAAGCTGTGGGAAGCTCTGAGCGGGCCCTGGACACGCAGAGAGACGACCTCTCACCCTAGAAGGACACCCAACCTGTCCCCCAGAAAGTGGCATTACGTTCTCCTCTCCCATGAGTGGGGGAGGAGAAGAAGAGAGGCAGGCGGCAGAGCTCCAAGTGGGAGCTGCAACTCCAAGCTTCTCACGTGCTGTTTTCACTTTTCCCAGGAGCTGCTGCCAAAGGAGTTGGGAAGTTCTGTCCAGGCCTTGGGGGTCTGAGCTGGGCTGGATGGAGAGGCCACTTTCCGTGGGATATGGGTGAGATGGGAGGCACGAGGCCAGCTGGATGGTCTCTGACTGTCAACACTGGTGGCAAATGGGAGCAAGGAACCATGGAAATTTATGGTAGGCCTGGAACAATCTGTGGTCACAGTGTGCTCTCTTCAACAGGGAGACTGTGTTGCTTTGCACTTTTGCCCTGAGATTTGATTAAGAAAAGTGCTTCCAAGCAGCTGTGTAAAGTCATTTATTACTTCCTGGGGATCTATTTATATATATGTGATAAACTTATCTTTTCATCCCATTCTCCACGAACATTTTGAGATACCCGCCTCTATTTCCCACTCCTGGCCCCTGCTGCCAATTTACACAGCTGCAGAATTTCAGGCCCCAGGACGACCTGAGCGTCAGGCCCTTCATCTACGCAGATACGGGAGAGATGACGGAAATGTTTGGTGCAGACGGAAAGGCAAGGGATGTAGCTGTGGATGGAAAGCAGCCAGTGGCTGGGGCTGGGTGAGAACAGACAGTAACTGGGCACCCACCATGTGTCCAGCACTGTGCAAGGCGCTCACATAAGTTAACTCCATCAACTCCCACAACGCCTGCAAGGTGTTAGCGCCTCTCCAGCTGATAGAGGCAGAACAGGAGGCTCAAAGAGAGTTTGCTCAAAGCCACTCAGTTGGTGTTGAGCTCTAAGCCCTACCCTCTTCCCTCTAAATAACTTTAATTCATAACAGCGATAAAGCTAAGGATGGCCACTGTAAATCCACAGGTGTACTTGTCTGGTCTCTCCCCAGCCACAGGGAACGGACAACAGGGTTCAGAGTCGAACCTTCCACTCAAAGTCCCTTCAGATCCCTGTCGCCCAGCCGGCAGCTGGCACTGGTTCCAGGGACTCGCTCTGCTGTTCTGAGAGTTTGAGAGGGAGTCACGGATTAGCATAACCAATGAGCCGCTCCACATTCATCCAGACACAAAATAACTCACTAAATACAAGAAAGGCAGAGCTGCATATATACCACTTTTAGAGTTTTCAGAATATCTGTTACATTTCAATAAAAAGCTTTAAAATCTAGCAGAAAGCCATGTGGTATAAATGTAAGCATATAGTAAGAGGCATTTTTCTCCAACAAATTTTCCCTGGTCAAGGCTGATTCGAAACAGCTTTCCCTGAGCCTGAGTGCTGTGCCAAGGCCCCTTGCTCCCATTAGATGTCTATAAAGCATCTTGAAACTTTTCTTGAGAGAAAGCACAAACACAATAAGGGCCAAGAGTTCCAGAAATTCCTCTACTCTGGCTCCAGGAAATCTTGCAGAATCAAGGAAAGTGGGGGAGGCGGGGTGGACAAGTGGAGAAATAGCCACCCAATCTGCCTTCGAGGGACTGGGTCTGGCCTAGGCTGGGAACCTTCCCAAAGGGAGTTCTCTAAGCAGGGACCGCTGAGGAGGCTTTACCCATAGATTAGAATACAACATGGACTTTCTTTTTATCCTAAACTGTGCTGCTCAGCAAGGGGCCTTGGAGACGCTAGGAGAAGGGAAAGGAACAGACATCTACTGAGTGACTCGCCAGGCAGTGGAGTAAGCACTTGCCCCGTCCTTTCCGGCATAACCTTTGCAATGCTCCTCCTCCCACTCAACAAATATTAACTGGCAGTTAACAGGAAGCAAAAACGTACTGCCTCAGTCCTGGAAGAATATGAGTTCAAAAATCAAGATGCTGGCCACAGTCCCTCTGCCAGGGGGACCTGGCCTCTCTCAGCATCTGGTAGGCTGCTGGCTGTCCCTCGCATGCCTTGGCTTGCAGGTGTGTCTCTCCCGTCTCTGACTCTGTCTTCACGTGGCATTCTCCCGTGTCACTGTCTTCTTACATGGATGCCATCGCACTGTGAGGTTCCCACTGTACTCCAGTATGACCCCATCTTAACCGATTACTGCTGCAACAACCATACTCTCTCTGCCAGACCCCTCTGTCTCACTAGTGCAGGATTTCCTCAGCTGGTGGTCACTTACATAAGACATGAACTTGGTCCATGAGACAGCTCTGTGAGATACGTATTATTATTCCCATGCACTGCTAAAGCATGGAGAGGCAGAGGTCCCTCAGATCCTAAGAGGAAGTCAAGGACTGGCCCGAGGGGGCTCTCGCCACTCGTGTTTTTTCTGCAGCCTCACCAGGGAGGGTCTTGGCACTGTGGTGAGGGGGATCGGACACCAGAAATGGGGGCAGAAATCAACATAAGCAGCTAATGAAACACCTGCATCCATCCCCTGAGCCTCCTGGCCGAACTGCTCACCACGACGGAGTGCTGGATTGGCAAAAAAAAGTGTCCCTGTTTTTCTCTTAACCACAAAAGGCTCATCTGGAGCAAGCAGAATTGGTCCTTCAAAGGCTAACACCTTCAACACGCCAGCCCCAGGGTCCACACGGAACCCCACTCCTTTGCCAGCAGAGTCTGACAGTGGCTAGCAAGACAGGCTCTCTTGCTTTCCCAAGGAGGAGAGCACTGGTGAGGCTCGTGCTGCAGTTTCTGGGCACTTCTTGGGCAGCTCCTGAGAAGCAGGGTGCCTGTGACTTGTGTGCCGGCACACGCGGACTGTGTGTGCCTCCGATCTCACACGTTTGGGAAGATGTGGGGAGGGAGGTGCCTGCAGGTAGGAAGTGCATTTACGACATTCTTGCACACCAAGCCCATGGAGCACAGTGGTCTGTGAGGCTGGGAGGGGTGGCGTGTGCTACGCAATTTGTCACAGGCTCTTGAGCTAGTCCGAGAGGGGAATGCCAGCCCCCTACATGCTGCTCATCCCATTCTCAGCAGTCTCACCAGCACCCCAAAGGAGTGCTGGAGCAGAACCCGGCTGGCATCTGGCCTGCTTTTGAGAACCTCCCAGTCTAGTGGTGGAACAAACTTAGATACATAGTATCCCCTAACACTGTTCAAGTGGGAAGCCCAAAGAGCAGGCCCTTAACTAAAGAAGGTTGGGGGCTTGGTGGCACCTTCCTGGAGGAAGTGATGTTCAATGGTGACCTAGGAGTTGACTGGCTCCAGTAGGCACTGTGGGCACACACATGTGGGCTGCTTAGAGTGTCCCAGGTGCAGAGAGCCATAGGTGCCCAAAGGCAGGAAAGAACACAGTACTGCCACCAAACGGCGAGTCTCAACATCTGGAGTAGAGGGCAGGAAATGGTCAAGAGAGGAGCGGAGAAAGAGGCAGGTCCTATATAGGCTTCAGGTACAATCCCGATCGTGGGCTCCGTGCCCAGCATTCCTCCCCACCGGAATTCAGTCTCCAAACCTCTCTGGGTTTCTTGAGCTGAACATTACCACGCTTACAAGGGTTGTCTTGTAAGTTTTCTCCAGTCTCCAATATTAAAGCCAGAAGATGGGTTTGTGCTATTCCATTTGGTTCTCTGAGTGACTCTCCATCACACCCAAACAGCAGATGAGAGGAATGAAGTTCAAAGACGGTTCTGTGAGTACACTGTGTAAGTCTATGATTTTCTGGAAGAAGTAGCCCTCTGGTTTCTGCCCGAATAACTGAATCCTTGGCTCCAGAGGAATTTGATGCTGGGACCAGAAACATGACTCATCACTAACAACAACAATGACAATAATAGCTACTATTGATCGGGCATGTTCTCTTAGCCAGACATTGCACCATGGAGAAATGCGTCCATTTTTAATCCTCATGAGAGTCCTATGAAGCAGAGACTTTCATTATTCTATTTCAGAGATCAGAAGGCGTGGCCCTCCAGTTGTCCACCAGCTTGGCCAAGGTTACAGGACCAGCCAGGAGATGATCCCTGGTTGCTGACTCCACCCACAGTCTGAGTTCACTGATCCATGTTTCTGCAAAGCTTAAAAGGCAAGTTCTTCCAGCTCAACCTGGACATCTACATGTGAGGATCCTGAGGCCAAGAGAGGCGACACATGAGCCCACGGTCCCCATAAGGTAGCACTGCAACTGGTTTTGTGGCATTAATGTCAAGAATCAGGTAAGGAGCGGCAGACTAGCAGAGTGGTTGGGACATGGACCCAGGAGCCACGTCTGAACGCCACTGCTGCCGTGTACAATCTGTAAGACCCTTTTCAAGTTCTCTGAATCTCAGTCTCTGTGTGTATGGAACAGGGATACTGCTAGTGCCTGCCTCACGGGACCGCCGACTGGAGATCAGTGAGTTGAGACATGAGAAGCTCCACCCAAGGATGGGCAGTCCCTGACTTGGTACCTGCTCAGCGCCTGGCACTGAACTTAAAGCACTTTATTTCCAATGCTCACAGAGACTTCTGGGGAGAGGTTATCATGCCTTTCTTTCCAGATGGAGAAACAAGCTTAGAGAAATTCAATAAGGTGCCCAAAGTGCCCTGGCATGGGAGCCGCAGCAGCTGGATTAGAATCCAAACCTGTTTTCCCAGCCCATGTCATGTTCCAGAGTAGCCCCCGCCCTGTCCATGGGGCTCTGCAGAGAGCACGGATGCCGCAGGTAGCTTGGTTGCATGGTGATTCAGAGGCTGATCCTGGGTGGGAGTAATGGCACCTGCCTTGTGACAGGTTGTGGGCAGAGAGGGAGTGGTGTCCTCAGTCTCTCCCATGTTCCTCAATCAATACTCATCCCAAGAGCTTCTGGCTGGTGAGGAACTACAAGCCAGGCACGTGGGACTGTGGTGCTAAACTGAGCCACCATGCTTTTAGGGGATTTCCCACCTAGCAAGGCAACCATGTGGGCCCCACATTAGCCCACGAAGGGCTGTGGCCTCTTCTGAAGACCAGTGGCTGGGAGTCACCCTCTTCCTCAAGGACAAGGCCAGAGTCTCAAGTCCCGCCCCCAAGGTTCCCATTTCCTGTCTGCTTCTGTGATTGACAAGTGTAAGCTCTAGCTTCCTCTCCCAGGGTTCCCAGCAGCCAGTCTGCCTGGTGCCCTCCAGTCCTCCTCACACTCCCACTGCGGCCTGCAACCTTGGACCGCATTCACACTCCCCGGGGAATGTTGCTCTTTGTGCTGTCAACTCCCCCCTGAGCTGCAATGCCCAACCATCCAGCCAGGCCTGGACTTATGCAGGGCAACAGATGGCCTCCACGTCAAAAATGATTTCCTGGCACCCCGCTGAGAGATGGCAGACCCTGCAGTACTCACTGGTGCGCAAGCCCTGCTTCTCCTGCTCTTTGGAAGCCTGCTAGCCCCTGAGGTGCTCTGGCCAAAGCCCCTGAGGCTGGCCTCCCACTGGTCCCCTGTGTAGGTCTCCATGGCTACCCTCGCAGTTACTGACCCCACACTGGGAGAGGGCACCTGAGAACTGAGCTCTGGGACCCTTCCTGGCCTCTGGCCTTTGCTTGGGCCGCTCCTTGCACCTGCAATACCCTTCCTGATATCTGTCCCTGCCGGCCCCGTTCAAACGCCACATCCAAGGCATTTTTGAGCACCTAGTGCATACCAAGTGCCCCAGAGCTCATCATGCACTCATATTAATTTGGCGAATCACTCATTCATTCAACAAGCATTGCCGCCCTGGGGAACCCTGCAGGTCAGTGGAGCACCCCAGCAAGCCCAACACCTTGAGTCACACTGAACCTGGGGGTGTCTCAGGGCCCACTGTAGCGAGGGGGACAATCACTGCTAACGCTGCAAGCCAGCTCAACTCTGCCCTCCTCTCTGCTCCTTTACCATGCACTCAACACGTTACTGAGGCCCAGCGTGCACCCGGCCCTGCCCTGGGCCTGGGGCTGCAGACAGATGAGCCCTGGCTCTGCCCTTGAGCGTTCACTAATAGGATTCTGGTGAGCAGGAGACTGAACTCAGCCTGGTGTGGTACGTGCCGAGGCCTCGGCTGAGTCTGTCCCATCCCTGCCTGGCAGAGGTGGAGGCTTTACTCGGGGAGTGTTTCCCAATCCAAGAGATGCGTCCCTAGGCCTGGCAGACAGCCTCTGGAGTCAGCCACCCCTGCTTTAAGGCCTGAGCCACAGGGCATCTCTCCAGGGTCAGTTCCTATGCTTGTGGGGGCATAGGGGGGCCGAGGCCAGTGGGCAGCGGCACAGGGCAGGGCCTCAGGAGCCCTGACATCTCAGCTGCTTTCTTTGTGACCCTGAGCAAAGCAAAGCAGGCTCGCTAGGACTCGGTTTGCTGAGCTGTAACGTAGAGGGCTCAGGAGCTGTTCTCGAGGAAACAGGAGGTCTTCTCCCTGCTGAGGACATGTGGAGGGGATGCCAGGGATGGGAGGAGGAGGTAGGTCAACACAGAGCCCCCGGCCCTCCCGACTCTGGCTAATTCTGACACAGCTCTGGGTCTCAAGTTTATAGATTGAAAGATGAGGGGACCAAGCAGATTCTAGTTCGTCTCTACCTCTTTCTTTGTGCTCTACCATAAGTCACTCACTCTCTCTGGGCCTCAGTTTCTTCCAATGTAACATGAGAATTTAGAATCTTTTTAACGGATTTACTTAGGGCCAGCACTGTGGCATACTGGGTAAAGCTGCTGCCTGCAGTGCCGGCATCCCATATGGGCGCTGGTTTGAGTCCTAGAAGCTTCACTTCCAATCCAGCTCCCTGCTAATGTTCCTGGGAAAGCAGCCAAAGATGGTCCAAATATTTGAGCCCTTGCACCCACATGAGAGACCTGGAAAAAGCTCCTGGCTCCTGGCTTCAGATCTGCACAACTCCTGCTGTTGTGGCCATTTGGGAAGTAAACCAGTGGATGGTGGACCTCTTCTTCTCCCTGTAACTCTGCCTTTCAAATAAAATAAATAAATCTTAAAAAAATTATTTAGGGGTCAGCATTGTGGTATAGTGGGTTAAACTTCTGCCCATGACATCAGCTTCCTATATGAGCTCTAGTTCAAGTAATGACTGCTCTATTTCCTATCCAGCTTACTGCTAATGTGCCTGGGAAAGATGGCCCAAGTGGAAGATGGCCCATGTCCTCGGGCAGGGCCCTACAACCCCCGTGGGACATCTGGATGGGGTTCTAGGCTCTTGACTCCAGCCTGGTCCAGCCCTGGCTGTTGTGGCCATCTGGAGAGTGAACCAGTAAAAGGAAGATCAATCAATCTCTAGCACTCTGCCTTTCAAATAAAAAAAAAATCTTCAAAAGAATAAAAGATTTCTCTATTAATTTGAAAGGCAGAGTGATAGAGGAAAAGTGAAACAGACAGAGAAGGAAGCAGAGGGAGAGAGGTCTTCCACTTGCTGGCTCACTCCCCACATGACTGCAATGGCCAGGCCTGAGCCAGGAGCCAGGAACTCCATCCAGGTCACCTATGTGGGTGGCAAGGGTCTAATTCTTTGGACCATCTTCTGCTGCCTTCCCAGGCCCATTACTAGGAAGCCGGATGAGAAGCAGAGCAGTTGGGACTTGAACCAGCACTTTGATATGTGATGCCTGGGTACTCTCAGCCTTTAAGTCATGCTTAGCGGTAGATGGACAGGATCTTAAAGGCATTTTGATATTCAGGAACTATTAGTGAGGCTGAGCATTTTTCTGTTTTTATCAGACATTTACATTCACCCGCCTGTGAACGGCTATACAAGTCTTTGCCCCCACGTTTTCTTCTTATGGGGGTGTTTTTCTTTCTATTGATTTGTAGAACCCTCTGTCTGTTGTGGAAATTCAGACATTTTATGGGCTCATAATGCAAATACTTTTCCAGGTTCTTCTGATATTGCTTATGTTTTTTATTCTTTTTTTTTTTCAACTACAAAAAACCCTGCCCTTACATTTCACAGTTTCTTTGTGGATTCTAGGTTCAGAGAAGGTAAGCCAGCTTCTCAGATGGCTTCCTGTCACTGGTGTGGCCTAGGCTCCCCCTGGGTCCCATGGCAGGCAGACAGGCACACACAGACAGAACAGGGGCACCACCCCGTGCCTCCCCTAGGACACCTGGGAGGCCCTCTTCTCAAGTCCCTGATCCCCCTTCAGGGCCTGTTAGGAGAGGGAGCTCAGTCCCATTAGAAAATGTGTTTTTCATTTTGGATCTAACAGGAGCAAACTCCCTTTCTCTCCTGGGCTCTCCTCTCTCCCGCCGTGGAGTTAAGATGGGAGGAGAATTTGGAGTTTCCTAGGAAATCCTAGTCTGCGTGCCGGTTGGAGGAACAAATCAAGACTTTCAAGAGTTCTTTACAACGTCAAGAGGCACCTCGGGCATCGAGGATCTTAAACGGTTCAGATGGAAGGAATCTGAAATTAATCAACACACAGCATATTCCAGACACTGAGCTAAGGGATTCTGCATCTCAGTCTCTCAACGGTTTCGCCACTCTGTGGTTCCAGGAAGGAGCCACATTTTCCCAGGAGGGGACTGTGGCTCAGGGCAGAGTCCACGGAGACTGTCACACTGTGTGTGTGTGGTGGGGGGGGACATGAGCCCAGGTCCTGAGATTCTTGGCACAGGGGTCAAAGGGCACCGGGAGCCAAACAGGTAAATTTTATCTCAGCTCCATGGATTATTACAAATTTTACCTTCTTAAAAGTATTCTATTTATTTGAAAGGTAAAGAGACATAGAAAGAGAGACACACACTGAGAGAGAGAGAGAGAGAGAGAGAGAGAGACAGACAGACAGACAGACAGACAGCACACACTAGAAAAGAGATCCCCCATAGGCTGGTTCACACTCTACATGTCCCCAACAGCTAGGGCTGCAGCAGGCAGAAGCCAGGAGTGGAGAACTCAGTCTGGGTCTCCCACATGGGTGGCAGGGACGCAAACCCTTGAGCCATCCCCTGCTGCCTCCCAGGGTGTGTATTAGCAGGAAGCAGAGCCAGGTCTTGAACCTGGGCATCCCAAGCAGTGACTTTAACCGCTGAGCCAAACACCTGCGTCGTGTCAATTTAATTTGAAGCCAATGTCTCTGAGCCCTGTTTCCTTAGCTGTCAAAGGAGCACAGTTGTATTTGCTCATATGGATTCTGTGAGGGTTAAGTAGGAAAAAGAGTATAAAACATGTAGTCTAATGTCTGGCCCACAGGAAAAGCTTAATAAATTTAAAATAACCATAATAATAACAGCAGCAACAACTCTTTTATAGTATCTTGCTCATCATCATATTTCTTTCTCCATGCTACAGCTTCTCAGCTGCAGGTTGCCATGTGCCTCGCCTGCCTGGTGAGGATGATGATTCGACAGCAGTGAAGTTCATGGCGACTTCTTTATGCCCAGCTGCCCATCAACAGGTGAACTGGTGAATAAGCTACAGTTTATTTCTGCAATATAAATTTCCACAGCAATTAGCAAGAACTCTGGATAAATTTCACAGATCTGTTCACGTTACGTGAAAGAAGCCAGGTACGAGAGAATAAATTGTATGACTCCTTTCCTGCCAAGTCCAAGAGCAAGCAAAACCAAGTGCTAAGTGTAGAAGTCAGGACAGTTGGAGTCCTGGTTGCAGGTGCAGGAGGGAAGCACATGAATTTGCTGAGAATGTTTTATATCTGGATCTGGGTTACAGTTCCAGGGACAGACACATGGGCAAACGCCACTGGGCTGGAGACTCACGTACATTCCCTATACTTTAATGTAAGCATGTTATTCCTCAAAAGACTACTTGCAGGAGGGCAAGTAAGGCTGCACATTTAAAAAACATGGAAGTACTCTAAATAAAAGTCATAGTCACTCTTGCCACTTTACACGTGGCGGACACAGGGTGAGGCCCTTTATTTATTCTCTCTTGGATCTTGGCCATGCCTGTGAGACGTAGGTACTACCACTGTGTCTACTTGATGTTTAAGAAACTGGGGATGACATGGGCTGTGTTTTGGGCCCCAGGCCACTCACCCACACAGGATCCAGACTCAGGGCCAGCTCTGTCTCTCTCTCCCTCTCCCCCATCCCCACCCCACGTAATGGGCAGCCACAGCCACCAATGATCTTCCCTTTCTGCTCTTCCCACCCTTGTGCAGTTCCCTCCCACCTGTGATATGGAGAGGATGTTGTGGAGATGCGGAGTGCGGCTTTCCAGGCCAAGTCACAAGAGACGCAGCGGTGCTGCCCGAGTGTTTGCTCAGATCGCTTGCTCCGGGGGAGGTCAGCCGCACGCCCCTGCGAGGACACTCCAGCGCCTACAGGGAGACCCGTGTGGCGAGAAACGGAAGCCAGCTGTGGGACTGAGTCATCTTGGAAGTGGCTTCTCCAGCCCCAGGCCTTCACAGAACGACCGGGCCTGGCTGCGATCCTGAGTCAGACCACCCAGCCAAGCTCCGCGTGAACTCCTGACCCTCAGAAACTGTAACATAACCAGTGCTGAGTTACAGAGCGCAATTTGGGGGTAATTTACTACCTCGCGTTGGAGAACTGATATACAAGGGAGAGGCCTCTTGGAGGAGATGCTGAGAGCTCACTGATAAGCTCTCATCTGCAGGGAGCCACAAAGCCAGCAACTTCTGCCGCTCAGGTGGCTGTTTCTCCACGGCCAAGTTCAGCTGAGTGTTTAATGCCTCCCTCTGGGCTGTATCCACACAGCTGAAGCACAGACCCGGTCAGCGAGAGACTCTGGCTGCCTCCTCTCAACCTTAATCCCACAGGCCTGAGTCATGTCAACCCCTCCGAAGAAGAAAGAAAAGTGTGCAACTTGTTTATCAATAAATTAGCCCTGTTGAGGAGCCAGACCCTAATAACAGCTCGGCTGTGTTGGATACCAGCTCTCCTCATTGGCTTTGATCATCAGGGCCAACACTGGCCTGGCGCTGGTACACATCGTTCTGAACTTAGCATCTAGGCTGTGGAAGGATTGCAGGACGGGGGGAAGCCCGGAGCAGCATCGTTGGCTCAGCCCTGGCGTCCCCAGGCAGGTGTCGTTACTATGTTCTCATCCCCCCAGAGTCAGAGACCCACACGGCAGCCTTTGGTAGCAACTTCTGCTTTCTACGTTTTTGTTTAATCCTGATCATCAAATAGATGTCTTTCCATCTCATACACATTTCTCCTGCTTTCAACTCAGAACTCTTTCTGAAGACATGAAAAGCCAGCGTGAAGTTCTCTGCGGAGAAACCCTTCATATACTCGTGGAGAGTAATTAAATCCCGGTTCTGTCTTCTCACCCTCAAGTTAAACAGCTCCGGCTCCTCTTCACTAACCTCACAGGGGTTTTCCTTCCCTTCTGTCCCACCCAGGGCCCTCCCAAAATACTTCTGCTCTTCCAGGCTGCAGCCCGTAATGAATGCAGCAATGGCCCAGTGTGAAGTACAAAAAAAAAAGAAAAAAGATGATTTTGTACTTCTGCCTGTTTCATTGGATTACAGAATCATTTAAGGACTTACTTTCACAGTTTCAGATGCACAGATCAGTTGGAGGGCTCCCAAACTTCATAGCTAAAGAAACTGGGGCTCAAAGAGGACTGCTCAAGGTTACCCAGCAATCTTGCTACCTCCAGGTAGTCCAGCGGCCTGTCTTGTGACTCCAGTCCCTCCCACCTGTGCTAAATGGCTCTCCTCTATTTCCGCTGACAACACTGGGACCAGACTACAATCACCACAGCAGCCATGTTCGCAACACTGAAGGCAAGGCAACAGGCAGGGCCCTGTGTTCCCGGGAATATCCTGAAGTCATGAACAAGAATCAAAGACTTGCATCTGCTGCTACAGAGACTCATTATGTAGTGGAAAACAAAATCTTGTAGCACAGGAAGTAGAGGATTCCATGCGTGCATACACACACACTCTGCATAGATATAATCTTTACAAAGATACAATAAAACTGCTAGTGACAGAGGGCTGGCACTGTGGCACAGTTAAGCCAAAGCTTGTAATGCCAGCATCCCATAGCAGAATGCTGGTTCCAGTCCCACTTGCTCTGCTTCCCATCCAGTTTCCTGCTAATGACTTGGGAAGGCGACAGATGATGGCCCAAGTACTTGAGAGTCCTAGGTGGAGTTTCTGGCTCCTGGCTTCCGCCTTGCCCAACCCTAGCTGTTGTGGCTATTTGGGAATGAACCAGTTCATTCTCTCTCTATCGCACGCACTCTCTCTTTGTTTCCCTCTGCCATTCTGACTTTCAAATAAATACATAAATCATAAAAAAAAAACCCTGTTAATGACAAGTGAGGTCAGCAATGTTCAGATTTTTAACCTTGTGACTTTTTTTTAAAAGATTTATTTACTTGTTTGAAAGCCAGAGTTACAGAGAGAGGGAGAGATGGGGGTGGAGAGAAAGAGATCTTCCAATCTAATTGCTGGTTTACTCCTCAGGTGGATGCATGGCCAGGACTGGGCCAGGCTGAAGGCAGGAGCTTCCTCCAGGTTTCCCACGTGGGTAGCAAGGGTCAAAGTACTTGGACCATCTTCCCCTGCTTTTCCTAGGCCATTAGCAGGGAGCTGGATTGTAAGTGGGCAGCTGGGACACAAACTGGCATCCAGATGGGATGCCGGCACTACAGGCAGCTGCTTTATCCACTATGCCACAATGTCGGCCCGACTTTCTTACTTTTGCAGTAAAAATAGTATAAATATTTTAAATGCTACTGCTGAAGGCTATTTTTTTAATTTGTCACATCTCCTGTTTCAAACACCATGCATGACTCACATAATGAGAGAATAGATATTAGAAACAAACACACAGGACAGCAACGCTGTGCATCTGAATACGACTGCTTGTTCTACGGCACCACTCCTAAGACACCGAGCAGAGAGGCTACACCCTCTGCCCAGATGAGATCAGGCGTTGTCACAGGCGATGGTGTCTCACATCGGGCATTTGGTGTGCACATGCTGCCCGTGTGTATGTGTGTGCACATGTGCGTGTACACACGCATGGGCCTGTGTGTTGCATGTGGCTGGGTTGTGGAGTAGCTGGTTTCAGTTGACATGATCACTTAAGGAGCACTTCATACCCTGGAGCCATGCAGCTTCCGGCCCAAATGCCAGAAGGGGCCCTGCTAAGAAACACTGGTCTTCATCGAGACCTTCATTTGACCTTCACAACCCCTCTGAGACCGGGGCAAAGTAAAACCAGTACTCAGAATTGCCTCCTGAGGCTAGAAAGGATGCACCTGGTGGGCAGGCTACCCAAGGGCCTCAGAAAGGGAGAAGTCCTCGAGAAGGAACAGGATGTAGGGTGAGGGCATTGCACCCAGTGAGTGGCAAGCAAGTGTCTGGTTGAGCACTTGCTCACGCCAGAGCTGGGCCAAGCCGCTGACCTCTCTGCTCACAGCTACTAGCCTGGCATTATCCCCATCTTACAGATGTGCACACTGAGGCCCAGAGATGACACCACCACCCCCAGGGTACTTGGCCAGCAAAGGGCTCAGATCAAAATCCGGTCTATGGGCATTGGAAGCCCTTGCTCCATGCCCTTCCCATGTGGCCTCCCTCACAGCCACGCAGGTGCCACCTGGAAGCGATTTCTCCTCTGGATTCCACTGCCCAGGACCCTTGGGAGGGAATGCACTTGGGGGGTGGGGGACAGATTAACCTCTGTCTGCACAGGCCGATTACACAGTCTAGAGTGAAACCAGCATCGTGGGCCCACCCCGGGCCGAACACCAGCACCCCCTCCCTCTGCCTCCGCCTGCAGAGGCAGCAAAGGGCAGGCAAGGGGGCAGGGAAACCCAGTTCTATTTTGAGAAAATAGTTGTGTTTGATTATCCAATAATACCAAGCTGTAAATCTGGGACAACTATGGATTTCCCCTAAATGTGAAAAATTGGGAGCCATTAATGTCTCACTCTTAAGGTAGATCTGTTCAAAAGGAATTTAATTCCTTGTACCATGTGGTGAGCTGGAGGCAGAATTACTGCCGACTTTTTAAGAACAGCACAGGAAGGCAGACCTGAGAAACCAGCCAGAGAGAGGCTGGGGAGAATGAAAGCTGCCAGGTGGATTTCTTCCACCACCCAACTGACCCTGGCTTCTCTGCCACTGCATCTTCTCATCCAGGCACAATGAGTGTTTGCTTTCTGTGGTATTTATACTTTGGTCAGTCCTCACATCCTTAAGACTCATTTCAGATATGACCTCTTCCAGGAAGCCCTCCCTGACCACTCCAGGCTGTTTCAGAGCCCTCCAAGTTGCTAGTGTTGCCTTCAATCCTGTGCTGATCTCATATGTCACAGGAACCCTCTGGTCCATGTGCTTCTTTAGAAAAGAT